>NW_027411585.1:0-600000 GCF_049639745.1 Rhodnius prolixus
TGAAAATTACAATAATTTTTGAAGTTTAAATTTTTATTCCATAGGTTGATTCTTTATGAAATACCTACGGAGAAAAAAATAGTAAAAATATTCTACATTATTGTTTTAATCGATAAAAGAGGCATTAAAAATCATAATGGCGGATGGAACAGGCGCCTTGTGGGCGTGTGTACTGGCCAATAGAACCGTTCGTGGAGTGGGGGTTATCCAAACTCAATAACACGCCCACTTACCATTTCTACGTTTCGCCATTAATACTTTTTAGACCTTTTATCCATATCAAAATCGTACTTTAGAATTTTTTCACTATTTTTTCCTCCATAGGTATTTAATAAAGAATGAAATTATGCAAAAACAAAAAAAATTTTTTTGAAGATTTACATTATGGTTCACCATCAACTACGATTTACGAATGATTGCAGAATATGTTTTATTTCAATTATCATGTGCCTAATTTTGAAGAACTTGTCAAAATAAAACAGTTAAGTTGAAAATTACAATAATTTTTGAAATTAAAATTATTATTTCATAGGTTGATTCTTTATGAAATGCCTACGGAGAAAAAAATAGTAAAAAAATTCTACATTATTGTTTTAATCGATAAAAGAGGCATTAAAAATCATAATGGCGGATGGAACAGGCGCCTTGTGGGCATGTGTACTGGCCAATAGAACCGTTCGTGGAGTGGGGGTTATCCAAACTCAATAACACGCCCACTTACCATTTCTACGTTTCGCCATTAATACTTTTTAGACCTTTTATCCATATCAAAATCGTACTTTAGAATTTTTTCACTAATTTTTCCTCCATAGGTATTTAATAAAGAATGAAATTATGCAAAAACAAAAAAAATTTTTTTGAAGATTTATATTATGGTTCACCATCAACTACGATTTACGAATGATTGCAGAATATGTTTTATTTCAATTATCATGTGCCTAATTTTGAAGAACTTGTCAAAATAAAACAGTTAATTTGAAAATTACAATAATTTTTGAAGTTTAAATTTTTATTCCATAGGTTGATTCTTTATGAAATACCTACGGAGAAAAAAATAGTAAAAATATTCTACATTATTGTTTTAATCGATAAAAGAGGCATTAAAAATCATAATGGCGGATGGAACAGGCGCCTTGTGGGCGTGTGTACTGGCCAATAGAACCGTTCGTGGAGTGGGGGTTATCCAAACTCAATAACACGCCCACTTACCATTTCTACGTTTCGCCATTAATACTTTTTAGACCTTTTATCCATATCAAAATCGTACTTTAGAATTTTTTCACTATTTTTTCCTCCATAGGTATTTAATAAAGAATGAAATTATGCAAAAACAAAAAAAATTTTTTTGAAGATTTACATTATGGTTCACCATCAACTACGATTTACGAATGATTGCAGAATATGTTTTATTTCAATTATCATGTGCCTAATTTTGAAGAACTTGTCAAAATAAAACAGTTAAGTTGAAAATTACAATAATTTTTGAAATTAAAATTATTATTTCATAGGTTGATTCTTTATGAAATGCCTACGGAGAAAAAAATAGTAAAAAAATTCTACATTATTGTTTTAATCGATAAAAGAGGCATTAAAAATCATAATGGCGGATGGAACAGGCGCCTTGTGGGCATGTGTACTGGCCAATAGAACCGTTCGTGGAGTGGGGGTTATCCAAACTCAATAACACGCCCACTTACCATTTCTACGTTTCGCTATTAATACTTTTTAGACCTTTTATCCATATCAAAATCGTACTTTAGAATTTTTTCACTATTTTTCCCTTCATAGGTATTTAATAAAGAATGAAATTATGCAAAAACAAAAAAAATTTTTTTGAAGATTTATATTATGGTTCACCACCAACTACGATTTACGAATGATTGCAGAATATGTTTTATTTCAATTATCATGTGCCTAATTTTGAAGAACTTGTCAAAATAAAACAGTTAAGTTGAAAATTACAATAATTTTTGAAATTTAAATTTTTATTTCATAGGTTGATTCTTTATGAAATACCAACGGAGAAAAAAATAGTAAAAAAATTCTACATTATTGTTTTAATCGATAAAAGAGGCATTAAAATCATAATGGCGGATGGAACAGGCGCCTTGTGGGCGTGTGTACTGGCCAATAGAACCGTACGTAGAGTGGGGGTTATCCAAACTGAATAACACGCCCACTTACCATTTCTACGTTTCGCCATTAATACTTTTTAGACCTTTTATCCATATCAAAATCGTACTTTAGAATTTTTTCACTATTTTTTCCTTCATAGGTATTTAATAAAGAATGAAATTATGCAAAAACAAAAAAAATTTTTTTGAAGATTTATATTATGGTTCACCATCAACTACGATTTACGAATGATTGCAGAATATGTTTTATTTCAATTATCATGTGCCTAATTTTGAAGAACTTGTCAAAATAAAACAGTTAAGTTGAAAATTACAATAATTTTTGTAGTTTACATTTTTATTTCATAGGTTGATTATTTATGAAATACCTACGGAGAAAAAAATAGTAAAAAAATTCTACATTATTGTTTTAATCGATAAAAAAGGCATTAAAAATCATAATGGCGGATGGAACAGGCGCCTTGTGGGCGTGTGTTCTGGCCAATAGAACCGTACGTAGAGTGGGGGTTATCCAAACTGAATAACACGCCCACTTACCATTTCTACGTTTCGCCATTAATACTTTTTAGACCTTTTATCCATATCAAAATCGTACTTTAGAATTTTTTCACTAATTTTTCCTCCATAGGTATTTAATAAAGAATGAAATTATGCAAAAACAAAAAAAATTTTTTTGAAGATTTATATTATGGTTCACCATCAACTACGATTTACGAATGATTGCAGAATATGTTTTATTTCAATTATCATGTGCCTAATTTTGAAGAACTTGTCAAAATAAAACAGTTAATTTGAAAATTACAATAATTTTTGAAGTTTAAATTTTTATTCCATAGGTTGATTCTTTATGAAATACCTACGGAGAAAAAAATAGTAAAAAAATTCTGCATTATTGTTTTAATCGATAAAAGAGGCATTAAAAATCATAATGGCGGATGGAACAGGCGCCTTGTGGGCGTGTGTACTGGCCAATAGAACCGTTCGTGGAGTGGGGGTTATCCAAACTCAATAACACGCCCACTTACCATTTCTACGTTTCGCCATTAATACTTTTTAGACCTTTTATCCATATCAAAATCGTACTTTAGAATTTTTTCACTATTTTTTCCTTCATAGGTATTTAATAAAGAATGAAATTATGCAAAACAAAAAAAATTTTTTTGAAGATTTATATTATGGTTCACCATCAACTACGATTTACGAATGATTGCAGAATATGTTTTATTTCAATTATCAGGTGCCTAATTTTGAAGAACTTGTCAAAATAAAACAGTTAATTTGAAAATTACAATAATTTTTGAAATTTAAGTTTTTATTTCATAGATTGATTCTTTATGAAATACCTAGGGAGAAAAAAATAGTAAAAAAATTCTAAATTATTGTTTTAATCGATAAAAAAGGCATTAAAAATCATAATGGCGGATGGAACAGGCGCCTTGTGGGCGTGTGTACTGGCCAATAGAACCGTTCGTGGAGTGGGGGTTATCCAAACTCAATAACACGCCCACTTACCATTTCTACGTTTCGCCATTAATACTTTTTAGACCTTTTATCCATATCAAAATCGTACTTTAGAATTTTTTCACTATTTTTTCCTCCATAGGTATTTAATAAAGAATGAAATTATGCAAAAACAAAAAAAATTTTTTTGAAGATTTACATTATGGTTCACCATCAACTACGATTTACGAATGATTGCAGAATATGTTTTATTTCAATTATCATGTGCCTAATTTTGAAGAACTTGTCAAAATAAAACAGTTAAGTTGAAAATTACAATAATTTTTGAAATTAAAATTATTATTTCATAGGTTGATTCTTTATGAAATGCCTACGGAGAAAAAAATAGTAAAAAAATTCTACATTATTGTTTTAATCGATAAAAGAGGCATTAAAAATCATAATGGCGGATATAACAGGCGCCTTGTGGGCATGTGTACTGGTCAATAGAACCGTTCGTGGAGTGGGGGTTATCCAAACTCAATAACACGCCCACTTACCATTTCTACGTTTCGCCATTAATACTTTTTAGACCTTTTATCCATATCAAAATCGTACTTTAGAATTTTTTCACTATTTTTTCCTTCATAGGTATTTAATAAAGAATGAAATTATGCAAAACAAAAAAAATTTTTTTGAAGATTTATATTATGGTTCACCATCAACTACGATTTACGAATGATTGCAGAATATGTTTTATTTCAATTATCAGGTGCCTAATTTTGAAGAACTTGTCAAAATAAAACAGTTAATTTGAAAATTACAATAATTTTTGAAATTTAAGTTTTTATTTCATAGATTGATTCTTTATGAAATACCTAGGGAGAAAAAAATAGTAAAAAAATTCTAAATTATTGTTTTAATCGATAAAAAAGGCATTAAAAATCATAATGGCGGATGGAACAGGCGCCTTGTGGGCGTGTGTACTGGCCAATAGAACCGTTCGTGGAGTGGGGGTTATCCAAACTCAATAACACGCCCACTTACCATTTCTACGTTTCGCCATTAATACTTTTTAGACCTTTTATCCATATCAAAATCGTACTTTAGAATTTTTTCACTATTTTTTCCTCCATAGGTATTTAATAAAGAATGAAATTATGCAAAAACAAAAAAAATTTTTTTGAAGATTTACATTATGGTTCACCATCAACTACGATTTACGAATGATTGCAGAATATGTTTTATTTCAATTATAATGTGCCTAATTTTGAAGAACTTGTCAAAATAAAACAGTTAAGTTGAAAATTACAATAATTTTTGAAATTAAAATTATTATTTCATAGGTTGATTCTTTATGAAATGCCTACGGAGAAAAAAATAGTAAAAAAATTCTACATTATTGTTTTAATCGATAAAAGAGGCATTATAAATCATAATGGCGGATGGAACAGGCGCCTTGTGGGCATGTGTACTGGTCAATAGAACCGTTCGTGGAGTGGGGGTTATCCAAACTCAATAACACGCCCACTTACCATTTCTACGTTTCGCCATTAATACTTTTTAGACCTTTTATCCATATCAAAATCGTACTTTAGAATTTTTTCACTATTTTTTCCTTCATAGGTATTTAATAAAGAATGAAATTATGCAAAAACAAAAAAAATTTTTTTGAAGATTTATATTATGGTTCACCATCAACTACGATTTACGAATGATTGCAGAATATGTTTTATTTCAATTATCATGTGCCTAATTTTGAAGAACTTGTCAAAATAAAACAGTTAAGTTGAAAATTACAATAATTTTTGAAATTTAAATTTTTATTTCATAGGTTGATTCTTTATGAAATACCAACGGAGAAAAAAATAGTAAAAAAATTCTACATTATTGTTTTAATCGATAAAAGAGGCATTAAAAATCATAATGGCGGATGGAACAGGCGCCTTGTGGGCGTGTGTACTGGCCAATAGAACCGTACGTAGAGTGGGGGTTATCCAAACTCAATAACACGCCCACTTACCATTTCTACGTTTCGCCATTAATACATTTTAGACCTTTTATCCATATCAAAATCGTACTTTAGAATTTTTTCACTATTTTTTCCTTCATAGGTATTTAATAAAGAATGAAATTATGCAAAAACAAAAAAAATTTTTTTGAAGATTTATATTATGGTTCACCATCAACTACGATTTACGAATGATTGCAGAATATGTTTTATTTCAATTATCATGTGCCTAATTTTGAAGAACTTGTCAAAATAAAACAGTTAATTTGAAAATTACAATAATTTTTGAAGTTTACATTTTTATTTCATAGGTTGATTCTTTATGAAATACCTACGGAGAAAAAAATAGTAAAAAAATTCTACATTATTGATTTAATCGATAAAAGAGGCATTAAAAATCATAATGGCGGATGGAACAGGCGCCTTGTGGGCGTGTGTACTGGCCAATAGAACCGTTCGTGGAGTGGGGGTTATCCAAACTCAATAACACGCCCACTTACCATTTCTACGTTTCGCCATTAATACTTTTTAGACCTTTTATCCATATCAAAATCGTACTTTAGAATTTTTTCACTATTTTTTCCTCCATAGGTATTTAATAAAGAATGAAATTATGCAAAAACAAAAAAAATTTTTTTGAAGATTTACATTATGGTTCACCATCAACTACGATTTACGAATGATTGCAGAATATGTTTTATTTCAATTATCATGTGCCTAATTTTGAAGAACTTGTCAAAATAAAACAGTTAAGTTGAAAATTACAATAATTTTTGAAATTAAAATTATTATTTCATAGGTTGATTCTTTATGAAATGCCTACGGAGAAAAAAATAGTAAAAAAATTCTACATTATTGTTTTAATCGATAAAAGAGGCATTAAAAATCATAATGGCGGATATAACAGGCGCCTTGTGGGCATGTGTACTGGTCAATAGAACCGTTCGTGGAGTGGGGGTTATCCAAACTCAATAACACGCCCACTTACCATTTCTACGTTTCGCCATTAATACTTTTTAGACCTTTTATCCATATCAAAATCGTACTTTAGAATTTTTTCACTATTTTTTCCTTCATAGGTATTTAATAAAGAATGAAATTATGCAAAACAAAAAAAATTTTTTTGAAGATTTATATTATGGTTCACCATCAACTACGATTTACGAATGATTGCAGAATATGTTTTATTTCAATTATCAGGTGCCTAATTTTGAAGAACTTGTCAAAATAAAACAGTTAATTTGAAAATTACAATAATTTTTGAAATTTAAGTTTTTATTTCATAGATTGATTCTTTATGAAATACCTAGGGAGAAAAAAATAGTAAAAAAATTCTAAATTATTGTTTTAATCGATAAAAAAGGCATTAAAAATCATAATGGCGGATGGAACAGGCGCCTTGTGGGCGTGTGTACTGGCCAATAGAACCGTTCGTGGAGTGGGGGTTATCCAAACTCAATAACACGCCCACTTACCATTTCTACGTTTCGCCATTAATACTTTTTAGACCTTTTATCCATATCAAAATCGTACTTTAGAATTTTTTCACTATTTTTTCCTCCATAGGTATTTAATAAAGAATGAAATTATGCAAAAACAAAAAAAATTTTTTTGAAGATTTACATTATGGTTCACCATCAACTACGATTTACGAATGATTGCAGAATATGTTTTATTTCAATTATAATGTGCCTAATTTTGAAGAACTTGTCAAAATAAAACAGTTAAGTTGAAAATTACAATAATTTTTGAAATTAAAATTATTATTTCATAGGTTGATTCTTTATGAAATGCCTACGGAGAAAAAAATAGTAAAAAAATTCTACATTATTGTTTTAATCGATAAAAGAGGCATTATAAATCATAATGGCGGATGGAACAGGCGCCTTGTGGGCATGTGTACTGGTCAATAGAACCGTTCGTGGAGTGGGGGTTATCCAAACTCAATAACACGCCCACTTACCATTTCTACGTTTCGCCATTAATACTTTTTAGACCTTTTATCCATATCAAAATCGTACTTTAGAATTTTTTCACTATTTTTTCCTTCATAGGTATTTAATAAAGAATGAAATTATGCAAAAACAAAAAAAATTTTTTTGAAGATTTATATTATGGTTCACCATCAACTACGATTTACGAATGATTGCAGAATATGTTTTATTTCAATTATCAGGTGCCTAATTTTGAAGAACTTGTCAAAATAAAACAGTTAATTTGAAAATTACAATAATTTTTGAAATTTAAGTTTTTATTTCATAGATTGATTCTTTATGAAATACCTAGGGAGAAAAAAATAGTAAAAAAATTCTAAATTATTGTTTTAATCGATAAAAAAGGCATTAAAAATCATAATGGCGGATGGAACAGGCGCCTTGTGGGCGTGTGTACTGGCCAATAGAACCGTTCGTGGAGTGGGGGTTATCCAAACTCAATAACACGCCCACTTACCATTTCTACGTTTCGCCATTAATACTTTTTAGACCTTTTATCCATATCAAAATCGTACTTTAGAATTTTTTCACTATTTTTTCCTCCATAGGTATTTAATAAAGAATGAAATTATGCAAAAACAAAAAAAATTTTTTTGAAGATTTACATTATGGTTCACCATCAACTACGATTTACGAATGATTGCAGAATATGTTTTATTTCAATTATCATGTGCCTAATTTTGAAGAACTTGTCAAAATAAAACAGTTAAGTTGAAAATTACAATAATTTTTGAAATTAAAATTATTATTTCATAGGTTGATTCTTTATGAAATGCCTACGGAGAAAAAAATAGTAAAAAAATTCTACATTATTGTTTTAATCGATAAAAGAGGCATTAAAAATCATAATGGCGGATGGAACAGGCGCCTTGTGGGCATGTGTACTGGTCAATAGAACCGTTCGTGGAGTGGGGGTTATCCAAACTCAATAACACGCCCACTTACCATTTCTACGTTTCGCCATTAATACTTTTTAGACCTTTTATCCATATCAAAATCGTACTTTAGAATTTTTTCACTATTTTTTCCTTCATAGGTATTTAATAAAGAATGAAATTATGCAAAAACAAAAAAAATTTTTTTGAAGATTTATATTATGGTTCACCATCAACTACGATTTACGAATGATTGCAGAATATGTTTTATTTCAATTATCATGTGCCTAATTTTGAAGAACTTGTCAAAATAAAACAGTTAAGTTGAAAATTACAATAATTTTTGAAATTTACATTTTTATTTCATAGGTTGATTCTTTATGAAATACCTACGGAGAAAAAAATAGTAAAAAAATTCTACATTATTGATTTAATCGATAAAAGAGGCATTAAAAATCATAATGGCGGATGGAACAGGCGCCTTGTGGGCGTGTGTACTGGTCAATAGAACCGTTCGTGGAGTGGGGGTTATCCAAACTCAATAACACGCCCACTTACCATTTCTACGTTTCGCCATTAATACTTTTTAGACCTTTTATCCATATCAAAATCGTACTTTAGAATTTTTTCACTATTTTTTCCTTCATAGGTATTTAATAAAGAATGAAATTATGCAAAAACAAAAAAAATTTTTTTGAAGATTTATATTATGGTTCACCATCAACTACGATTTACGAATGATTGCAGAATATGTTTTATTTCAATTATCATGTGCCTAATTTTGAAGAACTTGTCAAAATAAAACAGTTAAGTTGAAAATTACAATAATTTTTGTAGTTTACATTTTTATTTCATAGGTTGATTATTTATGAAATACCTACGGAGAAAAAAATAGTAAAAAAATTCTAGATTATTGTTTTAATCGATAAAAAAGGCATTAAAAATCATAATGGCGGATGGAACAGGCGCCTTGTGGGCGTGTGTACTGGCCAATAGAACCGTACGTAGAGTGGGGGTTATCCAAACTGAATAACACGCCCACTTACCATTTCTACGTTTCGCCATTAATACTTTTTAGACCTTTTATCCATATCAAAATCGTACTTTAGAATTTTTTCACTAATTTTTCCTCCATAGGTATTTAATAAAGAATGAAATTATGCAAAAACAAAAAAAATTTTTTTGAAGATTTATATTATGGTTCACCATCAACTACGATTTACGAATGATTGCAGAATATGTTTTATTTCAATTATCATGTGCCTAATTTTGAAGAACATGTCAAAATAAAACAGTTAAGTTGAAAATTACAATAATTTTTGAAATTAAAATTATTATTTCATAGGTTGATTCTTTATGAAATGCCTACGGAGAAAAAAATAGTAAAAAAATTCTACATTATTGTTTTAATTGATAAAAGAGGCATTAAAAATCATAATGGCGGATGGAACAGGCGCCTTGTGGGCATGTGTACTGGTCAATAGAACCGTTCGTGGAGTGGGGGTTATCCAAACTCAATAACACGCCCACTTACCATTTCTACGTTTCGCCATTAATACTTTTTAGACCTTTTATCCATATCAAAATCGTACTTTACAATTTTTTCACTATTTTTTCCTTCATAGGTATTTAATAAAGAATGAAATTATGCAAAAACAAAAAAAATTTTTTTGAAGATTTATATTATGGTTCACCATCAACTACGATTTACGAATGATTGCAGAATATGTTTTATTTCAATTATCATGTGCCTAATTTTGAAGAACTTGTCAAAATAAAACAGTTAAGTTGAAAATTACAATAATTTTTGAAATTTAAATTTTTATTTCATAGGTTGATTCTTTATGAAATACCAACGGAGAAAAAAATAGTAAAAAAATTCTACATTATTGTTTTAATCGATAAAAGAGGCATTAAAAATCATAATGGCGGATGGAACAGGCGCCTTGTGGGCGTGTGTACTGGCCAATAGAACCGTACGTAGAGTGGGGGTTATCCAAACTCAATAACACGCCCACTTACCATTTCTACGTTTCGCCATTAATACTTTTTAGACCTTTTATCCATATCAAAATCGTACTTTAGAATTTTTTCACTATTTTTTCCTTCATAGGTATTTAATAAAGAATGAAATTATGCAAAAACAAAAAAAATTTTTTTGAAGATTTATATTATGGTTCACCATCAACTACGATTTACGAATGATTGCAGAATATGTTTTATTTCAATTATCATGTGCCTAATTTTGAAGAACTTGTCAAAATAAAACAGTTAATTTAAAAATTACAATAATTTTTGAAGTTTACATTTTTATTTCATAGGTTGATTCTTTATGAAATACCTACGGAGAAAAAAATAGTAAAAAAATTCTACATTATTGATTTAATCGATAAAAGAGGCATTAAAAATCATAATGGCGGATGGAACAGGCGCCTTGTGGGCGTGTGTACTGGTCAATAGAACCGTTCGTGGAGTGGGGGTTATCCAAACTCAATAACACGCCCACTTACCATTTCTACGTTTCGCCATTAATACTTTTTAGACCTTTTATCCATATCAAAATCGTACTTTAGAATTTTTTCACTATTTTTTCCTTCATAGGTATTTAATAAAGAATGAAATTATGCAAAAACAAAAAAAATTTTTTTGAAGATTTATATTATGGTTCACCATCAACTACGATTTACGAATGATTGCAGAATATGTTTTATTTCAATTATCATGTGCCTAATTTTGAAGAACTTGTCAAAATAAAACAGTTAAGTTGAAAATTACAATAATTTTTGTAGTTTACATTTTTATTTCATAGGTTGATTATTTATGAAATACCTACGGAGAAAAAAATAGTAAAAAAATTCTACATTATTGTTTTAATCGATAAAAAAGGCATTAAAAATCATAATGGCGGATGGAACAGGCGCCTTGTGGGCGTGTGTACTGGCCAATAGAACCGTACGTAGAGTGGGGGTTATCCAAACTGAATAACACGCCCACTTACCATTTCTACGTTTCGCCATTAATACTTTTTAGACCTTTTATCCATATCAAAATCGTACTTTAGAATTTTTTCACTAATTTTTCTTCCATAGGTATTTAATAAAGAATGAAATTATGCAAAAACAAAAAAAATTTTTTTGAAGATTTATATTATGGTTCACCATCAACTACGATTTACGAATGATTGCAGAATATGTTTTATTTCAATTATCATGTGCCTAATTTTGAAGAACTTGTCAAAATAAAACAGTTAATTTGAAAATTACAATAATTTTTGAAGTTTAAATTTTTATTCCATAGGTTGATTCTTTATGAAATACCTACGGAGAAAAAAATAGTAAAAAAATTCTACATTATTGTTTTAATCGATAAAAGAGGCATTAAAAATCATAATGGCGGATGGAACAGGCGCCTTGTGGGCGTGTGTACTGGCCAATAGAACCGTTCGTGGAGTGGGGGTTATCCAAACTCAATAACACGCCCACTTACCATTTCTACGTTTCGCCATTAATACTTTTTAGACCTTTTATCCATATCAAAATCGTACTTTAGAATTTTTTCACTATTTTTTCCTTCATAGGTATTTAATAAAGAATGAAATTATGCAAAACAAAAAAAATTTTTTTGAAGATTTATATTATGGTTCACCATCAACTACGATTTACGAATGATTGCAGAATATGTTTTATTTCAATTATCAGGTGCCTAATTTTGAAGAACTTGTCAAAATAAAACAGTTAATTTGAAAATTACAATAATTTTTGAAATTTAAGTTTTTATTTCATAGATTGATTCTTTATGAAATACCTAGGGAGAAAAAAATAGTAAAAAAATTCTAAATTATTGTTTTAATCGATAAAAAAGGCATTAAAAATCATAATGGCGGATGGAACAGGCGCCTTGTGGGCGTGTGTACTGGCCAATAGAACCGTTCGTGGAGTGGGGGTTATCCAAACTCAATAACACGCCCACTTACCATTTCTACGTTTCGCCATTAATACTTTTTAGACCTTTTATCCATATCAAAATCGTACTTTAGAATTTTTTCACTATTTTTTCCTTCATAGGTATTTAATAAAGAATGAAATTATGCAAAAACAAAAAAAATTTTTTTGAAGATTTACATTATGGTTCACCATCAACTACGATTTACGAATGATTGCAGAATATGTTTTATTTCAATTATCATGTGCCTAATTTTGAAGAACTTGTCAAAATAAAACAGTTAATTTGAAAATTACAATAATTTTTGAAATTTAAGTTTTTATTTCATAGATTGATTCTTTATGAAATACCTACGGAGAAAAAAATAGTAAAAAAATTCTAAATTATTGTTTTAATCGATAAAAAAGGCATTAAAAATCATAATGGCGGATGGAACAGGCGCCTTGTGGGCGTGTGTACTGGCCAATAGAACCGTTCGTGGAGTGGGGGTTATCCAAACTCAATAACACGCCCACTTACCATTTCTACGTTTCGCCATTAATACTTTTTAGACCTTTTATCCATATCAAAATCGTACTTTAGAATTTTTTCACTATTTTTTCCTTCATAGGTATTTAATAAAGAATGAAATTATGCAAAAACAAAAAAAATTTTTTTGAAGATTTACATTATGGTTCACCATCAACTACGATTTACGAATGATTGCAGAATATGTTTTATTTCAATTATCATGTGCCTAATTTTGAAGAACTTGTCAAAATAAAACAGTTAAGTTGAAAATTACAATAATTTTTGAAGTTTACATTTTTATTTCATAGGTTGATTCTTTATGAAATACCTACGGAGAAAAAAATAGTAAAAAAATTCTACATTATTGTTTTAATCGATAAAAAAGGCATTAAAAATCATAATGGCGGTTGGAACAGGCGCCTTGTGGGCGTGTGTACTGGCCAATAGAACCGTTCGTGGAGTGGGGGTTATCCAAACACAATAACACGCCCACATACCATTTCTACGTTTCGCCATTAATACTTTTTAGACCTTTTATCCATATCAAAATCGTACTTTAGAATTTTTTCACTATTTTTTCCTTCATAGGTATTTAATAAAGAATGAAATTATGCAAAAACAAAAAAAATTTTTTTGAAGATTTATATTATGGTTCACCATCAACTACGATTTACGAATGATTGCAGAATATGTTTTATTTCAATTATCATGTGCCTAATTTTGAAGAACTTGTCAAAAAAAAACAGTTAATTTGAAAATTACAATAATTTTTGAAGTTTACATTTTTATTTCATAGGTTGATTCTTTATGAAATACCTACGGAGAAAAAAATAGTAAAAAAATTCTACATTATTGTTTTAATCGATAAAAGTGGCATTAAAAATCATAATGGCGGATGGAACAGGCGCCTTGTGGGCGTGTGTACTGGCCAATAGAACCGTTCGTGGAGTGGGGGTTATCCAAACTCAATAACACGCCCACTTACCATTTCTACGTTTCGCCATTAATACTTTTTAGACCTTCTATCAATATCAAAATCGTACTTTAGAATTTTTTCACTATTTTTTCCTTCATAGGTATTTAATAAAGAATGAAATTATGCAAAAACAAAAAAAATTTTTTTGAAGATTTATATTATGGTTCACCATCAACTACGATTTACGAATGATTGCAGAATATGTTTTATTTCAATTATCATGTGCCTAATTTTGAAGAACTTGTCAAAATGAAACAGTTAATTTGAAAATTACAATAATTTTTGAAGTTTACATTTTTATTTCATAGGTTGATTCTTTATGAAATACCTACGGAGAAAAAAATAGTAAAAAAATTCTACATTATTGATTTAATCGATAAAAGAGGCATTAAAAATCATAATGGCGGATGGAACAGGCGCCTTGTGGGCGTGTGTACTGGTCAATAGAACCGTTCGTGGAGTGGGGGTTATCCAAACTCAATAACACGCCCACTTACCATTTCTACGTTTCGCCATTAATACTTTTTAGATCTTTTATCCATATCAAAATCGTACTTTAGAATTTTTTCACTATTTTTTCCTTCATAGGTATTTAATAAAGAATGAAATTATGCAAAAACAAAAAAAATTTTTTTGAAGATTTATATTATGGTTCACCATCAACTACGATTTACGAATGATTGCAGAATATGTTTTATTTCAATTATCATGTGCCTAATTTTGAAGAACTTGTCAAAAAAAAACAGTTAATTTGAAAATTACAATAATTTTTGAAGTTTACATTTTTATTTCATAGGTTGATTCTTTATGAAATACCTACGGAGAAAAAAATAGTAAAAAAATTCTACATTATTGTTTTAATCGATAAAAGAGGCATTAAAAATCATAATGGCGGATGGAAAAGGCGCCTTGTGGGCGTGTGTACTGGCCAATAGAACCGTTCGTGGAGTGCGGGTTATCCAAACTCAATAACACGCCCAGTTACCATTTCTACGTTTCGCCATTAATACTTTTTAGACCTTTTATCCATATCAAAATCGTACTTTAGAATTTTTTCACTATTTTTTCCTTCATAGGTATTTAATAAAGAATGAAATTATGCAAAAAGAAAAAAAATTTTTTTGAAGATTTATATTATGGTTCACCATCAACTACGATTTACGAATGATTGCAGAATATGTTTTATTTCAATTATCATGTGCCTAATTTTGACGAACTTGTCAAAAAAAAACAGTTAAGTTGAAAATTACAATAATTTTTGAAGTTTACATTTTTATTTCATAGGTTGATTCTTTATGAAATACCTACGGAGAAAAAAGTAGTAAAAAAATTCTACATTATTGTTTTAATCGATAAAAGAGGCATTAAAAATCATAATGGCGGATGGAAAAGGCGCCTTGTGGGCGTGTGTACTGGCCAATAGAACCGTTCGTGGAGTGCGGGTTATCCAAACTCAATAACACGCCCAGTTACCATTTCTACGTTTCGCCATTAATACTTTTTAGACCTTTTATCCATATCAAAATCGTACTTTAGAATTTTTTCACTATTTTTTCCTTCATAGGTATTTAATAAAAAATGAAATTATGCAAAAACAAAAAAAATTTTTTTGAAGATTTATATTATGGTTCACCATCAACTACGATTTACGAATGATTGCAGAATATGTTTTATTTCAATTATCATGTGCCTAATTTTGAAGAACTTGTCAAAATAAAACAGTTAATTTGAAAATTACAATAATTTTTGAAGTTTACATTTTTATTTCATAGGTTGATTCTTTATGAAATACCTACGGAGAAAAAAATAGTAAAAAATTCTACATTATTGTTTTAATCGATAAAAAAGGCATTAAAAATCATAATGGCGGATGGAAAAGGCGCCTTGTGGGCGTGTGTACTGGCCAATAGAACCGTTCGTGGAGTGGGGGTTATCCAAACTCAATAACACGCCCACTTACCATTTCTACGTTTCGCCATTAATACTTTTTAGACCTTTTATCCATATCAAAATCGTACTTTAGAATTTTTTCACTATTTTTTCCTTCATAGGTATTTAATAAAGAATGAAATTATGCAAAAACAAAAAAAATTTTTTTGAAGATTTATATTATGGTTCACCATCAACTACGATTTACGAATGATTGCAGAATATGTTTTATTTCAATTATCATGTGCCTAATTTTGAAGAACTTGTCAAAATAAAACAGTTAATTTGAAAATTACAATAATTTTTGAAGTTTACATTTTTATTTCATAGGTTGATTCTTTATGAAATACCTACGGAGAAAAAAATAGTAAAAAAATTGTACATTATTGTTTTAATCGATAAAAGAGGCATTAAAAATCATAATGGTGGATGGAACAGGCGCCTTGTGGGCGTGTGTACTGGCCAATAGAACCGTTCGTGGAGTGGGGGTTATCCAAACTCAATAACACGCCCACTTACCATTTCTACGTTTCGCCATTAATACTTTTTAGACCTTTTATCCATATCAAAATCGTACTTTAGAATTTTTTCACTATTTTTTCCTTCATAGGTATTTAATAAAGAATGAAATTATGCAAAAACAAAAAAAATTTTTTTGAAGATTTATATTATGCTTCACCATCAACTACGATTTACGAATGATTGCAGAATATGTTTTATTTCAATTATCATGTGCCTAATTTTGAAGAACTTGTCAAAATAAAACAGTTAATTTGAAAATTACAATAATTTTTGAAGTTTAAATTTTTATTTCATAGGTTGATTCTTTATGAAATACCTACGGAGAAAAAAATAGTAAAAAAATTCTACATTATTGTTTTAATCGATAAAAAAGGCATTAAAAATCATAATGGCGGATGGAACAGGCGCCTTGTGGGCGTGTGTACTGGCCAATAGAACCGTTCGTGGAGTGGGGGTTATCCAAACTCAATAACACGCCCACTTACCATTTCTACGTTTCGCCATTAATACTTTTTAGGCCTTTAATTTATATCAAAATTGTACTCTAGAATTTTTTCACTATTTTTTCCCACATAGGTATTTAATAAAGAATGGAATTATGCAAAAATAAAAATAATTATTTTGAAGATTTATTTTACGTCACACCATCAACTACGATTTACGAATGATTGCAGAATATGTTTTATTTCAATTATCATGTGCCTAATTTTGAAGAACTTGTCAAAATAAAACAGTTAAGTTGAAAATTACATTAATTTTTAAAGTTTAAGTTTTTATGCAAAGTTAGGATGCTTCGTTTCAAAATGCCTTTTTAATTTTTTGAGCTACTTGCTATCACTAGCCAAAATTTTGTTGCAGATTAAACAATGATGTTGCTGTTTATCGTGTTAATAATTAAAAGTGAACTCGTATTGCAGATATGATTCATTGTAGGTTGTTTGGTTTGTTTGGGGGGGGGGTGAATCTGGCTCTTTTCTTATATTTTCGACTTATACTTTTCTTGTTTGCCGATGTACTCGAAGTTTTTTTGGTTTCTTTTTTTTCGGATTCATATTTCTTAACTTGATTTAGCCACTCATCCATTTTAGAGCACAAATTCAACTAAAATAAATTGAAAATAAGTAAGGATGTTTTTAATTTGTATGAAACGTAGAACTTAATAGCCTTTAACATTTACAATGTATTTGAAAGAATAATGGACACTGTGCTATTGGGCGAAACCTTAACTCCATTGAAAATTGTACTGTATCAGAACAACAAACTTATACTTCATTTGCATGGTATCTCTGAAAGGATCACAATACCTAAATATCTCCACTGCTTGCTGAACGTTCGCGAGTTACTGAAGTAAACAAAAAAAACTTGGTTTTTCTAATTACTTGTTACTTAAATGTTAATAAGTGAATTAATGATCTGTTCGCAGTATATTTCCGCGACCTCTCCCCCCCCCCCAGGCGCCCATGGTTTAAGAAGCACTTACAGGTCCTCGTCCATAGCATAAGCATAAGTTTAAGATAAATTCTGTTTTTGTGGAACTGGAGTCTGCTTTTAAAGTTAAATATGAACAAAACCAAAAAATATGAAAGTTAGGCCATAATTAAGCTGAAAATCATTTAATTTTGACTTAAGGACAAAATATTGCTCTCATAGTTTGAGTTTCGCGTGAGATTTTTAAGTCTTTATACTTGAACTTTCTGCACAAGATGAATATTTGTCATAATTAGATTATGATTAAATTAGATTTATGATTATTGTTCAAATGAAGCTAAATTCCTTGGAGTTGTGAACATTAAGAAGTTATTTTATACAAATAATGGAATGTTATCTAGATGGTTGGCAGTTAACCTCCTTTATTCCGACCCTGAAGGGAGGCAGTTCTAATATTGAGTTAAATTTCTATAGAAGATTTGGTGTATAGTTTAGAGGGCTTCAAATCTTCACTGTGCTGCAAACCTTGAAATGCGAAATATTAAATGGTAATCTCACATAACTAAAAAAATTTGTGAAATTTATAAATGGCTCTATTGATTTTAAAGATCAACCAAGCTTTAATTGATGAGCATTAGAACATGTAAAGTTCGTGGGTAATAAAGCGAGATATTGTGCCTTAAATTCAGTGTCACTCATGCGGTTCCTAGAATTAAAAATGCTATATCTCTGGCACTATTACCTTCAGTGATTACGACAAAGTTCTATTAATTTTTAATGGAAGGAAAAAAAATATAGCGAATCAAATTTTGAGTGAGATCTGAAATCTCAACATTCACTCGCTCTAAGGTGGAGTTGAAGAATTACACTAAATTGAGGCTTGGTAATTGAATAATACTTTTCCGATCCTTTCTTTGGCGACTTTAATAGTTTTCTTTGTTAATGAAATGTGGATGTTTAATCATTAAGAAATTTTTTTGATACAAATTTATATAAAATTAAATTATATTTATTGAAATTAAGCGATTCATTACAATACAGCTTTCACATGTTTTTAACAGCTAATCCAAACAATTTGAGATAAATGTAGACTTGAGGAGGCTGTGGGGTCACACTTTCTGTAAGGTATCACTTAAACTCTCTCCACTGTTAATGGACTGTCATAATAATCTCTAAAGCAGCATACTTTAACAGTTGGTCTATTGTGTGGCCTTATCCTAGAACAAGATCTAGAACAAGATGTGGTAGGAACTGGAGAAATTGTCGTTGGGAACAAGTCACTGTTTAAAGAAACTAAAGGCATTTAACTCCCGAAAAGCAGTTATCACAAGCTCTGAGGCGTCTATCACAGCAGTTATCACAAGCTCTGAGGTGTCTTATCACAGCAGTTTTGTACAATCAATAATAGCAAAGAACTGAACGCACCAATGTTACAAAAATTCATTATTACGGAATGAAAGTTTCATACAGAAAACCTACCTTTTAATACAGAATATTTAATCGTAAATGTGGATAGATGTTGCTATGCCACTTCTACACAATATTATTACATAAATTCTAAATAGAAAAATAGAATATGAACTCAATAATGTGTTTGTGTGGTTATTTATTTAAACTATATTCTGCAAATTGTTGGATTCTTCAGCGGATACTGGTGTCCAGCCTCCAAAAACGTTTTCCAATTCTTTAGCAACAGCTAGTGTTAACCGGTCCTGATTTCTGTTAGCGATAATCTACAACAGAAAACAGAAGCAATCAGAATATGATCCAACCACTAAGACTAGACTAACCTCGACCGACCTGCGATTATCTATCTCCACTTCACTTGGTGTACTTCCAACATTAAGTCAGTTTAGCACAGAATATTTACATCAAGCGCTTTATTTTCTCACAAAAATGTTCATCATTGGAAAAGTAAAATGAAAACAGAAATAGGCTGAGCACTTTTCATTGTATTGCACCTTCTGTCAATTGTAAAATTTCCACCAACATTTCCTTTGAAGCTCTATTTTCAAACAAATATTTGGGCTAGTCTATAATTTTTGAGGAAATGCCTCCAGTGTTTAACTTAAGTCAAAGCTATATCTGCTATTTCATGGTCTGTTTTAGCCGAATCGACAATAGGGATACTAATACCAAACTAAAGAGTACCATCATAAATTCTGGAACGAGGTAAATAAGATTGTAAAAAATTCCAGTAAAATATTATTAGACCAGACCGAACTGGTATTGTCAGACTTTCTTCTAAATCCATTGATGATACCCCTGAGAGTTTTTCAACCATTAGCTTTAGCAACGTCAACGTCAATTAGAATATGAATCAATTTTTTCTTTTGGTTGAGCCAAATTCTGTATTCTTTCTTGCATTCAATATACAATACATAAATTTGAGATAATCAACAAATTTTCTATGCTTACAGAGCGTTCATAATTTTTTTCTTTAATTCTCAAAATTTTACGCAGATAAAAGCAACCATTTCTCGAGCAGTTTGTAAATCTGCCCAAGAAGGTAAATGTTATCTTAAACTGCCGGAGATGTTTTGGACTATTATTAAAGAGTGTTATGTTTTTAAAAAAATCCTGATGGTATTAAATTAATTACATAGAAAACAGAGTATAAATGAAACAGATGGCAAGGGTGATGACCACATCACCAAGCAAACGCAGAAATGAGGTAGAAGTTACATCTAATAATTGAATTGATGCCATACCTGAATGCCGAATGGCAAGCCGCTTTTAGACAGGCCCGCAGGACACACTGTTGCTGGAATGCCTAACAGGTTGGCCACAGACAGGTAAATCACATTGGTGAACTTATAGTACATTCTATAGTGTTTATGCGCAGTGTCGAAGAACACAGGAAGAATCAACACTCCGCAATCCCCTAATAATTCCTGCAAGAAAAAGAACTCACATCATTTGTATACAATGAATAATCACCTTTTATGTCCTCATGGTGCCAATTAGTAGTGAGATACTTAATTTAAAATGGGATATTTTACTTAATTTTCAGTTCAAGGGAGCACACATCTTTGTTTTGGAGGCATGAATATTGTAATTGCTATCTGGGAATCATCAGTGGCGGCTCGCATGAAGTCATAGCGGAAGTGAACTTCTTCTATTTTCAATGACGTTTTCCATCCATTTTAACATAATGAGTTCCTTATTTCTATCTTTACTCTTGCCAACCATATCTCCCACCCTTAATTAGTTAAGTGCGGCCATTAAGGAACCCGGAACGATCTTTCTTTCGACGAATGTTGATTATTTGCTCTAGCTGCTTGCTGAATTGAATAGCTGCACAACTGCATGTACTAAGAACTTCAAAATGTGCATTTTGGGTGAAAACCCTGAATAAAAAATCTGCGCGAAACTGAAAGTAATACTCACCCCCCCCCCCTAAGGCCGGCTTTTCGCCCAACTACCAAATTAGGTGTCGTGGACGGAGGCGACTAGCAAACGTACTTTACTGTAAAAGTTTCATTAAATAAAATCAAATGCCTAGACCGGGCATCGAACCCAGCCCCAAAGTACATCTATGCTTTGCGGACCTCGCCTCTAACCGCTCGGCTATCGTCACGCTAACTGAGAAATCAAATTATATAACAATAATTTATGCTGATAAGAGGTGTATGAGAAGTCATTACTTTCTTGCACAACTACTGTGATTCCCAACTGCTGAACTCTACACCTGCTGCTGTACTAACTAGCCGCATACCAGTATTGCTAGGGACACCTGTCGGATTTGTTACTAACTAATCTAAGCTGGTCTTTAAAGTACAAACCTCCATGTATTTCCCTAATTCCTCTTTCAACTTTCTCATGTTTGTTTCATATGATTTTGGTAAAACTTCGCTACATTTCTTAGTAAATCCATAGAACACTGAGTAAGTGTGGAATTTAGAACATCCAAATATATCCAGTACCACTTCCCTCAGTACATCCCACATACTAAAATCCTAAATAAGAAAATAAATTATTGCATTGATATTTTTTATTTAAGAAATGAATTTATGATAATAATAAACAATAATTTAGAAGGATACCTGAGGATCTTCTGACCGCTGGAAAATGTTGTTAGGGGCTTTCATGCGCATCATGATGGTGCTCAGTGCTTCTAGAGAGTTGTCAAATTTACTGATGTACGCCTGCCAAACATGTTAACATGTATTTCAATAAACAGAAATAGACATTTTATTTATATATTTCTTGTTATTTACAATCTTCTTAATTTGAATTTTATGGGAGAGCCATGCTGGCGACAAGTACAAATCTTTCAACAGTGCCCATTCATTAATAGCAACTTTCATTTAACACATCCATGATGAATATTACTCAACCCCGAAAATGTCCTTTAGTTCCCACTTTAGTATCAATTCTCTTCGTTTCACAAATGGATGCGCTTTCTTGGGCTGTTCAAGACAAATGACTAACTTGAAATCTTCACAATTACATAAAAGACAAGCTATGGTAAAAAGTCTTAATTTATTACGGGAAGACTATCAAATAATTCCAACATCAAATCTATTTAGGCCTACGGTTTAAAACTCTGGCTTTCCAGTAAATATGAGGAGATTACCAACATTCAAGAACAAATGTTCCACATGTACTACATTGATTCCTCTTTCATTGTCACAAATATTACTGACACTCACTGATATGGAAGTAAAAAAAAAGCTTTCATCTTTTCTTGAAAAATGGTGTATGTTTTCCTAGAGCTTGTTTATTTTCTGTAAATTTAAAATCATTTAGATTTATTCGAAAAGAATCATTCTAAAAGAGAGGGGGAACCTGTTATGGAATTTCAGAAGAGGCGAAACAGAACAAAAAATACATAACGATTTCTTGCTCTGAACATTCAATCTGGTACAATAAAAGAGAATTGATATTAATATTACAACCATAGGGATGGGATTAGCTATGCGGTTAGCGTAATGGACTCCCACGCGGAGGTCCCGGGTTCGAATCCAGCTGCTGATCCTTAGATTTTCTTCTCCTAGGAGCTTCTTACAGCTCACTGTCCGGAAATGAGCAGTGTTGCCTGTAAAGAGATAAACTGTCCGGAGGCCGGCAGTGCACTGAAAAAAGCTCCGGACGCCAATAACCTTAGATGTTGACGCGCCTTAAATCATTAAAATATATATATATATTACAACCATCATATTTAGTTTATTTGATCTACACTTTAAGATCTGCCAGGAAGATTTCATCCAGTGATTTTGTCAGGGTTTAAGTTTTGATTAGGTCTATTGTGAGGTAAGTGAAAGAGTCCTTACCAGGGTTGTTCTGTATTTTTTTGTTATAACAAATTCATCTGAGTCATTTAGTCACTGCTAACCTTAGGCAGAGTCTTTTCGTCACAGTTAATGCTGCTTATTATCAATGGCCGGTAAAGTCAAGCAGAAATTAACAGGAATTTTATTAGAACTGTATCATGCATGTAGTTGAACATCTCAGCAAGTCCTGTCAATAGTTGCATCAGCAATTAGCTGGACCCTCTCCGAAAAACGCAGGCTATCACAGTCGTCTTTTTTTCAAATCAAACCCAGCAAAAACGAAATTGAACAACTAATTGGCTCTGGGCAGATATTGATATAGTATACTTTTAGATTTATGTAAGCGCGTAATGTGAATGTTTCTTTTGAATCATTGCAGAAAATGGTTCGAAAAACTACGCATTCACTGAAGCCTAACTGAAGGTTAATCCTTAATTTTACGCCTATCGGATCGGATTATCGCCTACATGTCGGAAACGATCTGCAATTCAAGCTATTTAATCTAAAATTAGGTATTGCGTAAGATAACGTTACCTTCTCAGGCTGGACTCCATACTGTTTGAAGTGGAAAGCTGATCTCCTAATGGCATCTTTGATGTCAGGATGAATCTTCGATGTGAGCAGAGTTTTCTGCTCTTCCAAATAGAAGACCTTTATAGTAGAGAAGTCCACCTGAAAGTTAATATAGTCTTACACTGCTTGCAATGTTATAATAGCAGTAACTTGTAAGGTCCCACTTATATACATGTGTATCGAATAGAATTGAAAAGCTAAGTTCTCAATTACTGATTGGATATTCAAATCCATTCATTTAGCTTCCTGTAAATAGTCAATAGATGGTGACGTTCAATTGTTACAAGTAAAGGACTACATACTCTCTACGAAAAGCCTACCATCTGGTGCCAAAGATTCAAGTTCTTCCAAGGCAGTTTAGTCATATAGGGTAGCCTCAGCAAATCCATTCTATCGCCGACCATTGTTTAAGCGAAAAGTACAAAGAATCTCTTTCATTTAAAAGAAATAATAAACAAAAACTATTACTGGTTTATCCAGGTTTAGAAATTGGGCGTTTTTCGGCGCAGCAGCAGTAAGAATGATGGGAAGGTCAACAGCATGAGTGCTGAGCGGCACCATCACCAGGAACTCGTCCCACTCTTCTTCCGAACTGTTGGGAATGTGTCCATCGTTGCTTATGATGTCTGGAAATCAAATTAACGATGTACTTATCCGAAAAATATAATATATCAAGTATTAAAGGTTTGCATTAAAAAAAAAAATGTCAAAGTGATTGGCTAAAAATACAATTTTTGGATACTTGGAAAGATTTTCGCGCCTCAAATCAAGTCAAATTTACTAAATCTATCTTCACTCGAATTCATAAAATAATGTTTTCATGTTTTCGCGATTTATCGCAGACTACGTGTTTACTTTCCCTCGCACGAAATTTGAATCTTCATCTGAAATATTACCGGAAATAATGCCGGAAACCTGCAAGAAGGTTTAAAAAGCAGCTCTGCGGAAGTTTTTCAGTCAATAATTGACAATGCAAAAAATATCAGTATTTTCTTGTTATTTTATTAAAACCAAAAAATAGTTTTCTTTAAGGAAGAGAAATACCGAATTTGTTTTGGTTCAGCTGTTACGTCACTCTTAGGAAATGCGGTTCACCTTGACTGAGTAGCTGCAGGCGCCTGTTGAGCGCTGGTTCCAGAAATGCTTCAAAGCTGTGCGGGGGGTTACCTTGAGGAGAGGATCCCTTAATACCTCTCTGCTTCACCTTATCCTAGTTCAAGTTTTTGCTGACATACTCGTATGTTGATTCCTCTAAATCCGACAATCTGTTTGCTAACTACAGGATAGAGATTTGGCCAAAATTCTTCACCGGCAAGCCGACTTATTACTTTTATTTTATTTTTCTACCCACGAGTGCCATATTTTCGGACCTGAGTTTTCACTCGATACATCATGGTTTTCGAACAAAATATCTTTAAAGCGAAAAGTCGAGGAGGCCGAAAGTTTCTATTCGCTTGGAAGCTCGAGCGTAACTGGCTGGTCAACTTTCTAACTCTTCAGAAAAAACCGTTGAAAAACATTTCACTTTGACAATTATTTTCTCTTTTAACAAACACAGATACTCACGAGAGGAGGGTTTGTGTCCAAATACGCCGCAGAAATGTGCAGGAAGTCTTCCGGAGCCAATTACATCTGACCCAAGACCGATAGTAGAGGCACCAGCTCCCAGCATCGCACACTGTTTACAAAAACACCATTCACTCATGTCGTTTCTAACTCACTCGGGAGTGACCTTATTTGCACAAAGAAAATGTTACACGCTGCAATCACTCCTCCAATTTTACAAATTATTCTTAGCGACACCAAAAATTAAGATATTCTTCGCTACTAAGGCGATCTTGCTACTTTCTAATGAAATACTTAGAAAGTATTAACTTTCTAAGTTAATACTTAGTTTACCAATCACTCTCCGAAAATGTTAGGAATTTCTTTCATCTTTAACAACATTCACAAAAATATACCATACTGACAAACTACTGTTTTCAGACCTCACCACCAGACGAGCCCCCAGCTGTCCTTTGTACATCGTAGGGATTCTTAGTTAGTCCTGTCTTACGATTGTAACTTTCCCAGAAGTAGCACAGTTCCGGAGTATTTGTGACTGCGATCGGTATAGCTCCTGCCGATCTGAGGTTAGCCACAGCTTCTGCATCTTTCTTAGCGATTCTCTGTTCAGGTATGGTTCTGCCCGCATTGTGGCTCATTCCTGTGGGTCAAGTTGTATGAAAATAAAAATAAACTATCTGTTCTCAGAACTAACTGCACTTTATAAGAAAAAAATTGTTTTTTACTTGTAACTAAACTTACTAATTAACTACTTATTTTCAATCGTCTTTAAGATGAAGTAATAATAAAACGTCACTTTGTGGGAAGCGTGATGCCTTTGCAACCCAATGGGGTCTCTGCTTACCCGTGACGTCTCCGCTCCTCTGTGACATCTCAGATACCCCGTTATATCTGCACTCCCCTTGAAGAGAGGTTTTCAGGCGCCCGTCAGCTAGGAGCTCGCATTGTTTTCTCACTCACCCGCCTTGACAAACGTAAAAATTTTCCCGGAGACCAGTGGCTGTCGAAGGACCTTCGATTGCGTAACTCGTTTGTAGGGTTTATGCAGATTGAATAATTTTTCTCGATTGAAATTTCGAATCCATTTACCGTTTGTACCAGAGGTTCTCATAACTTTACCCCATCTTAAAAATCACAATCGATATCATAATTGAATTATGGCGTGTCATTTGAGTCTTATCCTGTTTCTGAATTCGAACTTACATTTTAAATATGACTGTTCTATTGAGAGCAATGAAACGCCCTTAATAAATAATATTTAAAAAAACTTTTATTCAAATTAAAAGAAATATTTCAGTTTAAATTTTAAAACTAATCTAATGTGAAGGATGAATCTGATGATTTTTAACAAGTTTGTTAATATCAGGCTCGAATTTACTCAAAAAAACAGCCGCAAGTCACCGCGTTCGGTAACATGTAAACGATTTCTCTTCTTAGTTAGCAGCGTTGCCACAGCACTAAATCCACGTTTACATAAATTCGACAAAGAGAGTGCTATCAAAAATCGTTGAATAATCGACCACAAAAATAACCAAATTTGAGCAAAAATTAACGAAAATCGAAATAAAAAACAACAACGAGATGGTCAATGTAGTTTAGTAGATAGGTTTGGAATTTAGTTTAAAATCTTAGAAAAACATAAATCAGCCATTGGCCCCCCCTGAACCTCTTTAACACCCCCACTTTTCTTTGGGCCCTTTACTGCCCCTGTAGGTCTCCAGCGCCCAAACGGGGTATATCGCCCTATTTGAGAAAGACTGGTTTAAACCCAAATTCTTGTTTAGCCATTCAAAGTCGAAAGTAAATTTATCTAATTGAACTGATTTCATCCAGATTAAATTTCTATGAACTTCTCACAACGTGAGCGTGACCCCATCATGTTGTCACAAAATTGTTTACCTGAGTACTGAGGAATGACGATTGAATATATTATCTTAACAACTTAATAAGGTGGGGAATAATTAATCTGACAAGAGGCGGAAAAGATAGCGACGAACAGTAAGCAGCAATACGTGAACACATTCAACATTTCAAGGTTGCCCCTCTCACCAAATGCTCGAAACAGGAATAAACAGGTTTCTGTTTGTATCGTGATATTGAATTTTTAAAGGTCATTCACGTTCTAAAGTCTAAAAGGATTTTCTGAAATTGGTCTTTGAATCTGGAAAATAGAAAAGGTTCAAATGTGACATTCGTCAGATCTAATATGAAGCCCGATGAAAATTTTCACAAAATCGGCCTTCCGGAGGTTCGAATAATCTCAATGTTCCAGCTTTGGAGGTTATTCGATTTTTAGTTTAGTTTGCAGCTCCATAAGTAGTTGTCAATTTATTTAATGTTCCTCACTAGCACAATGCAGAAGGTTGTACAGATTTATTGAACATTTTACTTCTGACGAAAACCATGTTAACAACTTTACTCCCATAAGAGTGCAAATTCCACAAAGTGATACCAATCAGTGAGTATTTAAAATAATCAGTAAAACCTAGTTTCACTTCATCTACACCTATTTGGCATCTTGAAGCCATTACCTGAGACTGCGATACACTCCTTGACGGTGAGGGGAACGCCCAGCAGTGGTTTGGTGGTCTCCCAGTAATTTGGGTCCGGATTAGCTTGGATCATCTCGTCAACCAATTTGGCCTGATTGAGCGCATCCTCGAAACGATCTTGAACTATTCTGCGTCACAAGAGATTATCTTTTAGATGATTAAAGGTTGTTCGAGCTACTTCTTGCCAGCAGAGTTTACACAAGTTCTTACCCATTAATTATCGGATTCACTGTCTGCATTCTGGTGATGAAAGCTAGAACGACTTCTGTACATGTTACCTGAAATGGAGATTCTATATCAGAAATGTTTAATCCACATACCAGTTTACGTGGCCTATATGCTTCACAGCAATAATACTTAATCTAGGTACATTTACTCTTAGATGGTAGTTCTCGGATTACAAGGGGACATCTTTACGCAGATCCGATTGCGTAGATAAAATTTCCCCTTCCTCTCTGAGAATATAACATTTCAGAAGGCTCCTCTCAGATGCTCCTTCAACTAAATTAATCATACTGTACGTTGCAGTAAATTCCTTTGAGCCTTAGTTTAAATTCCCCACTAGGTTTGAACTCCCTACACTTTTGATAAATACATTATTTACAGGAAATGATAGTGTTTTTCTTGATTCTCCAATGAAAAAGTTCGAGCTTGAAAATATATTTTAACAAAAAAATCTGACATGAGAACTCACACTATTGAAATTGAAATTAGCCCCCCCCCATTAAATATTCTTGGAACTTAAAATTGGTTAAAAAAAAAAAATTGTTGAAAGACACAAACTTTATTGAGGCATTTTTTCCCAATCTATTTTCGGCCAGATTTACAATTTTATTTACACATATAAATCTTGTTAATTTATAAGGCCCCCCACAATTTAATTAGGAGTCCGTTTGGAGGGAAACTAAACCTCGACTCCCCTCGAAGTGTTTGAGCATTATAGTGGGAAAATGTTCCCAATAGAGATATTTCAATGTTCTGGCTCCTGGGGCCGTTTTTCATCAAATCGCAGGAAATTCTACTTCGTTGGCTTGCTGCAGATCACACTACTCATTTTTTTTTTTTTAAATTTAGAAATTATTCAAAATTTTAGTTGGCATACTAAATAATATACGATTTTCATGATCAAATGCAGGGGCAGGTGTTGGTCTAGTGGTTATGTGCGTGGTTTTGCAAGTAGGAGATCCCCAGTTCGAATCCCGCGTGTACCTACTTTTCTTTTGTTAGAAAAAACATCAATAGTAAAGTATGAACTCCCGCCCCCGTCCACGACACGTTAAGCCCCGCCTGACAAAATAGGCGATTGCTTTACTTATTACTTTCTTTTATGATCAATTGATATAACTGAAGAACGCGTGACGTCGGGCTTTCCATGATTCGCTGACTGATTTGAATGTTTCGAACCAAATTAACAAAGAACGTCAAGCCTAAGTTGAAACAAAACACTTAACAATGCCCGGAAAATGACAGAAAAGTCGAAAAAGCCGACATTCTCAATAATACTACTGGTGGACTCACATTCTCCGAACTTAAAATTTATGACTAGAATACTCTCTTCTTACAAGGATAGGCAAAAATCAAGTGAATCTATGTAAGCTATTTGGATATAATGCTGTGTCTAAAATCTAATTGAATTTGAATCTCTACGGACTGGACGGGATAATTGCTGCTATTTTTATTGGATTTAGTTTTAAACACATTATTAGGAAATCAGCGAGCAGTCAGTTATAGATTTAACGGCCTAGGTTTTCTCTTATAGGGTTTTTTGATGAATCTAGGGTTCATCTGGGGAAAGAGATGCCGATGGTAATCTGAAGAAAATATGATTTTCGCCTTTTCCACCCAAATGAAACTTTGTTTCCCATTAAATACTCAAAGATGTACTGCTTGATCTGTTAATCTGGTTAACTCGAGCTACCTTTTGGTTTCTGATCATCTCAGCCAGTTCGAGGCCACTCTTCGTGAGCAGAGGGTTGCAAATTGAAGGCACTCTCTCTCTCTTTGTTCGCAGAGAGAAGAACTTGGAGTACGGCCAGACAAATATGAAGATGAAGAACTGGAACAGTCTGATCATTTCTTTCATAAAAAAGCCCCACATCTGAAACAAATAAAGCGGATTGTTTAATAATTCAGTGGATCGCATGTCTGAAGGACACTTTGTTTATTCGTCCCTGCAATTAAAAAAAAGAAAAATCAATTTAAGTTGGTCTGAGAATTAGAATTTACATGAATAATTATTTGTTTTACATGAAATTCTTCAAAAGTAACGTAAGGATTATGAAATCCTCTGCTAACGAAATTGGACCAGCTTCTTTACTAGGAACTTGCCATCCCTGCGGGTATACCCCCCTTAACAACACTCACTACTGAACGAAATCCGCTCACCTTCACACCTCACATTTACTAATTCTATGCTCTTCAGATACCTTCTTTTTGTGAACAAACTCAGACACTTGAGAGAGAGCCACAATAGAAATTTTAGGCTCAATGAATTTAGATACCTTAAGAAGACTTTTCCAATCTGTATTTTACTTGCTAACTAAGAGATATATAAAGACCCGTTGATAAAAATATGTTTTTTGAACTGGGGCTCTGAAGGGGTGTGAAAGCGACAATTCGATGCCCTGCCATCGCCATTCCAGGTTTCCTCGTCATTCGAGACTGATGGAAACTTCCCTTTTTGAAATATGAGCTTTGCAGAGAGGAAAGTCAGCCAGTGTTTTCTCCACATTAATTTCTGAATTGGATTTGGTGCAATTATTGAATTATTATTATTATTTCTAATTTGATTAGTAAATGGATTTTGAAAATATGCACAAGAATGAAATGAAAAGCCCTACAACCCAAATAGCATCAGTAGGCAAGATTGAGGTACTATGGAGGAGAGATGGAGCGAATTAGGTCGTCGAGCGTTGATTGTCCACTTCATTCAACAAATTGCTCCGGACAAATTACGCTTAAATCCCGTCCACGCTTCTCATGTCAGTAGAAAAGATTTATTCAGCATTTTATTCGTTTTTTCCTTCTGTTCTGCGTGAGAAAATTTCAGCGTCTTAAATTTTCCACTTCCAGTTTCAATCGAAATTGTGTATTTTGTCCACAAAGTCAAAAAAATCACTCAAAGTAGATTATCCTTTTGAAAACCACTCTACTTCTGAACGGAAGATTCCGTTTAAAATTCTTTTAACTGGATGTACCATTCATTTTTCCAAAATTTCTTCTTTTAGAAAGAGGAAGAAACAAGATCAGTTTACATTTTTGCAAACTTGTTCCAAAAAAGAACAATCTAAATAGTTCGAACTAGAAGTGGCGTCTTTGGGATCGTATTTATTAGGAAGTAGGAATGAAATAAAGTAGGTTTAAAAATTGGTCTGTAAGTGTGTGTTCGTCACAAATAAAAAACTGCGAGCCGCAGACATTCAATTTAATATTTGGTGAGGGGGCGCTACTGAGGGCTCCTAATAAGGTTAAGGAGAAATATCCATTAACCAGCGGTGACATATTATTTATATATTTTTTCAGTTTTTTAACTCACTTTCCATAAAAAATGATCCAATTATAGTGAACAAGTGTAATACTGAAGTAACTATCTCCTAAAAGTTTCAAAATAATTCGACGGAAAAACTGCAGGAATAAAAATCCAGGAAATGCGAATTTTCTAAATAGTTATTTGGGCTGTGTGAAGTTTTGATGATGTAAACGGCTTTGTTCCATATTTCTAATAATAGCACATTGATACTGACAGAATTATCAGTCGTTAATTACATTCTACTTTAAGGTATAAATTAGTTTTAAAATTTGAACATTATTTACAGTAACTCGGAAGGCAATTGTGTTGCTTTTGTAGTTTACCGTATAAATGTACACCAATCCAAAACTACAGGAAGTCTCCGAACTTTATGTAATTCGCTCAATGCCTTTCTAATTAGTGACTATTTTAAAAATAAGAACAAGTTCAACTGCCATTCTTGGGGCGTTTTGGGTTTCACACATCTCTGGGTGTCCCTGGGCACAAGGTCAGGTAACCACCATGAGAAGTTCAAGCTAGCTACTTAATTAGAAGCGGATGTTGGCGTGGTCGTTATGGAGCGTCAATTTTTGAGTAAAATATCAGCAGTTCAAATAGCCACTTTTTATTATTAAAAGAAATATTAATAGTAAAGTATGTGCTTCCTCTTCGACCACGATACCTAATTAGCAATTAGACGTTAATCCTCGCTTGAAAAAATGGACGTTCTTCGTTTTAAATATGTTTAATTAATATGGGTTTGTTTATTTTTCTATTTCGTAAGCTTTGAGAGACTTTTCTGGCGCTCCAAAATGGGGATCTTCCAGTTAACCAACTACGCGTGGTCCATTATGGTAATGGGGCGTTTCCAACCCATAGCACCTGAACGGTAACTGGATGCAAAGCCTGCTTGAGAAAATAGCCCTTAAGACGCTGGTCTCTGATATAGTTGTTTCTACTATACTAAGAAAAAAATACAATTTTTAAAATGCAAACTACCGAAAATTAAAAACCGGTTTTTAGTGACTTCAGAAAACTGTGATACCCATTAAAATCCAATTTTTCAAGTTTAGCTGGAGCGATACACTTCTCCAGTATGTTTTGGAGATCATCAAATTATGACGGAAGGTGAGAATAGCTGGTATTTCCGTTATTATTCCACAGTGCAAGCTTACCCCGCTACGTGATTTGTAGATTAGGCTTCCTAGAGTGCTATTAAGGACGCAAGTATAATTCTAACCTATTATGATTCCGGCGATGTAGCGAATAAATTAATTGCTAGTTCAAACAAACCAGGGAACACACTTGTTCGAAAGGGAAATAAAGTGTTAGAGCGTTGTGCCGGCCTAAGCGACGTATTATGGCGCAGAGCCCATTGAAAGATGATGGTACTTTAAAGTTTACAACCGGAAATGCAAATAGGTTACTTCCTCTTGCTTTGAGTTCGAGAAAGGCGTTTCAAATTATTCACCACATTTATATTCTGAGAACAAATTGTTCAGAATAGCTGGGTTTTTAGAAGAGTGCGAGTGTGTTAGTGCGGAAAAGTAAATCTCAAACATCCGATTTGAATTCTCGCACCATTTCCTGTCACCATGGTAGTAAGTGGAAGAGTTGCATTAGTCTGTCAGTCGTCTACACAATTCAGGAAATCGGACAGCTTTCGGGAACAGAGGAACCGTTAAGGAGATGGTTGAAAATAAGTGTGACGAGGAACTGTTTCTTCATAGCAACATCCTGTGCTCCGTCAATCATTTCTAATTTATAAATAATCCTGACTCTCTTCCTCAACATCTAAACCATGAAATAAAATCAAAGTAAATTGAAAGTTCAAAGTCATTCGTATTTTGGTTCCGTCAGAGAGAAAAACCTCCGCGCGATGGGTTACTGATCGCGATGGGTTACTGATCTCAGTAAATAGAACTGGATCATAAGTCAAGATCGAGAGGTTTTGGAAAATTTGTTTTACAATGGAAAACTGTGGGTGGAAGTAAATTAACACTTCAAATCACACTCGTGTTTGGGTACCAAGGAGTCTTACAGATTTAGTACAACTGAAGGTTACGAGATGAGCGACCGCCTTTGCAGTTATCGAGATGGCGATGATCGACTGGGAATAGTTTATCTCCGCACAAATAATCCATAAACTTTTGGAGACTTAGTGAAATTGTAGTTCTTAAATCGTTGTTAAAAACGGTGCAAATAATGTAATTTATAGAAAAATTCGCTCGGGATTTGTCCTATTCACTTGGACCTGGCGACTCCAGGTAATTATCACCTTTATTGTCGATGAAAATTTCTTTTCCATGATCTACGTTTCGACAGATTCTCACAACGAGGGATTTGCAAACAGACGTGGACAATGAGTATAAGGAAATTGATTTAGATAAATTTTATGGTTCTGGATGATAATTAGAAATCTGCAATAATCTTATGTTGACATATATAAAAACCCTCAAAAATCGAATTTTAATTGTGTGGAATAAAAAATTATGGAAGAGATATTTAAATAGATTAGCGTAATAATTACGAATTTTCTCTTCTATTGTTATTATCTATTTCATATAATCGACCGAAAGGAACTAGGGCTACTTCGTAATTACCTAAAAATGTTATTATATTGTCACCTGGCACTATTACGATAACAGGCCGCATTTATTTTGGGAAATATAAAGTGAAAGCGCCGGATAGCGATATTCTATCAAATTGTAAATTAGTAACTCTCCTTCTTTTATCAAGCCATTTTCATAAAAGTTATAGATGTTGTGTTAGCGACTATTTAGATCTGTTCATTCTTTCCAAAATGCGTTGAAATTTTAAGAAACTCAATTGGTTTACGAAACACTAGGATTGCCTTACTTCGTGAAAAGGTATTAAGAAACTCTATTTAAAGGTTTCAAATGAAGTAAATAGACTTACCCATAAAGAAAAGGTAAGATTGTACACCAGTCCAAAGGAAAGGTAACTTAGCTGTAATCATACCGCTTAGAGAAAATCTATTGAGGAAGTGATCGCTTCCAGTAAGTTGTTTCGACAAAAACCGTGTCAGGCCCCGGTCAGGGTCTAAACCAAATCTTTATTACGCAACAACTTTCTGTGATGTTTTGAGTAGTATTTACTCCAAGACCCACAAACACATATAAAAAAAAAGTAATTGCCTATCTTTTCAGGCGGGCTTTACGTCCAACTACCAATTAGGTGTCGTGGACGGAGGCGACTAGCAAACATACTTTACTGTAAATTTCTTTTATTAAACATTAAATAAAATCCAAGGCCTAAGACCGGGGGAATCGAACCCAGTACCACAATGCATATTAGCTTCGCAGGTCTCGCCTCTTAACCGTTCGGTTACCGTGGCGTTTACAAACAAATATATTTAAATCCAATTTATAAAAACCACTTTTCTTACTGAGGGGCGGTAAAATTGACTACCGGATACGAGTGTGCCGCAAAAAGAGACTTGATCTTATTACAGCGTCCAAAATAGTTGGTAACTATTGAGAAGCATTGTATTTGATTCCATGTTAAGAATGAAATCAATCATAACATTGTGGACTGAAACCTCTCAAGACTTATTGACGGTTGAAAAGTATAAAACTTTATTCGAATTTGGAAGGGATCGCAAGTTTTTCTTGGAATGGTTTTCTTTGTAAAATTTTTTAAAATTATTTATTTTCATCGGTGGCTCAGCAGCCTTTACAGAGATTTTAATCTTCATTGGGTCAGTAAACTTTCTGCCTCTTTCGAATTACTGTCCTTTGACACTGTGAAACAGATTCCTGCTCAAGACGAGAGTGCTGAATCACGATAGTTGTTAAGATGCAAGATGTAAAGATAACTCAAAAGTTCTGCATATAGCAGATCACTTACCTTGGATAGTTAATCCAATAATTCTTCAGATCACATGAAAGAAAATTTAGGTCTCTTATCTAACAATCGGAATTAAACTTTTCCTTTCGGTTTCATTAAAGAGAACACTTTGGAAAAATGGTCTGATGACGAGGTAAATACGAGTGTGCAGGTCGCTGTTGAACTGATGTTTGTGATCAGGTTCGTTCAGGGGACTCCAACCGAAACGGTTACGAACCGGTGAATTGACCTTAGTTCTGCAGCAGCTACTCGTCCCCACCTTCATTCTGCTGGCATTATCCCCTCCAGCAATCCAGTCGACAAAGCAGTTTTTCTTATGTACATATTTATTGCGAACCTATGTTAGTTTACTTTGTTCAATTACATAATTACATAAAAACTTACGAACCTTAGGTGAATCTTCGCCAGAGTTCATTCATATCCTATGTATATCTGATCGATTTTTCTACGCAGCCTTCTTCTAAAGTAACGTTCATCTCAACCAACCTTCAATAAATTGAAATTCGCGTAAAAAACCATCATCTCATTTCTATTTTATCGCGCAACCTTCTGTTAGATTTCAAAATTATAACCTTCATTTGAATTATTATTTTCTTTACTATTGCAATTTAAAAATGTACTCCAAACTTACACTGCAAGAAATGTTAGAAGAAGTGAAGAGAGAAAGGAAATTAAATAAATCTTTAATTAATTGAATAAATGAAGGTTAATTTGAAAAAGGAACAAACAGGAAGTAAAACAAATGTAGTGATAAAAAAGATCAATTAGAAGCAAAATAATGTAACTTCCTTGAGGCGCTTTATTATTGTAATTCTATGAAAATGTTGTAGATATAGATGACACTGGCACCATTAGGGGATATTGCTGCCTTTTCAATATCCTGGCCAAAACATGAGCAGGAAACACATACCGATTCATATGTACAGTACATCCTTCCGATTGTTTAATATATTTTAAGCGGGCATTTGAAGCGGCTAAACAATTCTTATTCCACTAATGAATCATTTAGTCAAACACTTTTAATGGTTGCATTTGCGAAAATTGAGTTATTTTATTTTTTAGCTTCGATTAAAATTTGATTCTGATGCCTTGAAAGTCACAAGAAACTATTCAGCAATTTCCTTTCGAACAATATTTAATATTTCAATATTTCGCATAATTTTCATTCTATCTAAAGGACTAGTTCGTATTTGGAGCGTAACTACAAAACTACTACAAATATTTGAGGAAAATTAGATAAGAAAATTCACCCGCCATTCTTCTACTTATTACATTTCTCTAAGTTTTCTCTAACAGTACTACCGACAGGATGTAATAACGTATCCCTCTTATTGGAAACTTTATTTGAACCCAGAAAAGAGTTTTGGGTTCTCTGACATGCTCTCTACATTGACAGAACAAGACCTAGTCTTTTAGTAGTCCAGTTTCAAGTGAAATTAAAACCAGAGTTCGAATGCAAAGCTTGAATTCAGATTTTACGTTTATTTTAAAAAACTTCTTTTCAAAAACATCCTTCAACAGTTAAGTACTTCATAAATGTTTTAGAAATTTATGTTTTGTATAATACGTTCTTTATGTACATCTTTTTTTGTATGTATTGTATATCCTTTATCCTCTCTTAATGACTTCGTAAGTCATTGTTCCATGTTATTTAATTATTGATTTGTGTTGGTTACCTTTATAATTCAGAATTTTTGTATATAAAAATGTTTTTAAACGAAAAGCCAACTCTATTGTAATAAAAGTCATTGACCTGTATGAAATAAATATTATTATTATTTTAATTCATTTTTCTATTTAAGGTGCTTCTGGGGATCATCTGAGGTCAACTAAATATTATTTTTCAAAAATTATTGCTTCACTCCAATCTGGTTTTTCACTCATTTATTTATGTAAACATTCGACGTGTTTTTTGTGAAAACTTTTCTCGTTTTTTATTTGTTATTAACAAACTACCAAAACTACACGGAGAGTTTCCCCAATCTTTGGTTCATTATTGTGATCATTGAAAAAACCAGCTGCGGTTATTTATGACTAAATTTGAGTTTTCAAAGTATTCTCAGGTGTTTCTTCATCTGAGTTTTCTACAGAGTAGCCGTTTCAAGATTATTCCCTAGTCAATCAGAGTTCCAATGTAAAAAATGGTAAATATGAATTGCAAAGTGCTATTAAAGATCTCCCTACTTTGCTTAATATTAAGAGGAAATTAAAAACTGAAGAATCTCGTCGCAATATTGCCCACTCGAAAGAAGAGTTTATAGCTCTAGTTATTGCAAAACAATTCCTACAACACGCTGAGTAAAATGTAATTATAAAACATGTGCTCCCTTAAGGGAGTTTATTAAGCGAATGATATCAGTAGTTATTATTGCAACAGATCGTTTAGGAGAATGAATTTGTTGTTCCAATCTTAAAGAAGGCGCTGCCATGTTTCTTCCTGCAATTAGAAACAAAACATTGAATTCTGCTGTTTCAAATAAATGTTTCCTTGAACTGAATTGTGTTCAAATAAAGGAAGCAGATAATATTTGCTGATGCCGGTATGCAAATATCGCCAGGGTTATGGTAAACAAATTGGAACGCCCGACCTCGATATTCAGCCAAAATCATTGGATCGCTAATCTGGATCAAATCCAGATTCGTTCAGGATTTCAACCTTAGGTTTCGGCTAAATGAAGGACCTTTCTGTATGGCAGAGGGATTTAAACGACGCAGCAATGGGAACGCCAAAGTGCATCTGAAACAATTAAGTTTTTATCAAAAAGAACCGAAAAATATGTCAAGAGGATAATGTATAAATGATTGCATTTAAAAATACGTAACATAAAACACTATGAGCGCCACTGAATTAGCTTAACACCAAGTTCAGTATTCGTTTTGTACAATCAACTTTAGTGAATGTTTGTGGTGCAACGCTGAAATGGTATAGTCTGTATTAAGAGATTTGTTAGATTAGAAAGCAGGCATGACAGAGCTCCTGAGAATCAACCGATCCCACGTTTCGCACCTACTTATCTTACATTACAATGTGAGAATTTTCAAATAATGGTAGGCAGTTGAATGACAAATGCTGTGTAATTTAGTGTCACTCGATTAACGTGGCAGTCATCAGACTGATTCAGATTAAAGGCGGTCCAAACATCTTCTTCGCGGTCCAACCTTTTCTCTTCTCCCGGAAGGGAAGATTTCACTTGGCAGTAGAGTGAAGCTAGCTTAAATATGTACATATTACAGGGCGTAATACCGATTCATACAGACTAGTTGGCTGATTAATGTCGTAAGGCCGACATGACGCCTTAAAAAAGGAAAAAAAAATATGTATCATTGAATACGATTGGTGGTACATTTGAGATCTGATGATCAAACATCTACAGGCAAACTGACCACTTTTAGACCAATTATAAAAAATTGCTGTGCTCAGAAGGATTAAAATCTCATATTCCAGCTGAAAACTAGGTATCTAAAATTTCATGATTGCAACTTTTCCTCTTAAGAGACATAAGGAGAACTAAACTTTTCTGAAATTGTTCTAAAAGTTGGGTCACGAGTTGTATGTTCAGCGATCTTGTCAGATTAAAGAGTGATCGTAAAATAAGCGATTTGCAGAAGGCGAGGAGAGAATAAGCTGCAGTTCAAGGACAAGCACTGCCTGCAATCATGACGCAGATGGAAGCTCTGTCTTCAGAGAACAGTGATCACTTCCAGTCCAGGGTTCACACTCTGCACGTTCCGATCAAACAAATAACAATAACATATTTGTTAGAGGCATGCCACAATTAGCTTGCTACTCGCTCAATGTCAAACCTATTTCTTACTAATCTTCGTGCAAGTAGTTAAGAGATAAATAGTTGGGCTAAATGAGGGAAATTATTAAGGCGATTAAGAGTGAATCTCTATAAGGAAAGAAGAGCTTTATTTATTTAAATGAATTCAGGGAACAGTTTTAGAAATAATTGTTCATTGAATCCAGCTGCTGACCCTTAGATTTTCTCTTCCTAGGAGCTTCTTACAGCTCACTGTCCGGTGATGGACAGTGTTGTCTGTAACGAGAGAACACTGTCCGGAGGCCGGCAGTGCACTGGAAAAAGCTCCGGGCGCCAATAACCTTAGATGTTGATGCGCCTTAAATAAAAAAAAAAAAAAAAAAAAAAAAAAAAATTGTTCATGTTTTCCCAGTAATAAGATAATGTTTAGAATAAACACTCGAGGCTGGAGAATGTACGGATGGCAACTTAATCACGCAGCATTCCTGTGAATTAATATGCAGGTCCACTCCTATCAGGCACGAAGTGATACGATCTGAAGAAGATACACGGCTGCTCACGTTTTTAAAAATGTAGTACTGGGTAAGTCTTCACCCGATAGCCACCTCTAAATATATGGAGGTTCGGTTTCCTTTCTGAAATAAATGAGATTCAGTGTCGCAATTCATTGTAAGAAACTTCTTATGTACCAAGTTTTCTACAGCCGGCATCTCAAACAAATAATTTAGTTATAAATAAATTATTTCTATTTCCTATTTCCTAGGTTATTACTCTTAAAACTTGAACCGAACAATCTTATTTTCTTAATGCAGATAAATAATTATTTCGTTGAAACTTGGAATTTGTATAAAACCTACGGTTGGCTTGAGAATTTTACATGTTCACCATAATAAATTGATTCTAATTTTTTTTGAAGCGTTTCTAATATTTGTTACAGATAGACTTTCAAAGGGAGTCATTAATAACTCGGCTAATTAAATCTATTTCTAACTTTTGTCAATCACTGAATCACATTGCTGTTACATTTCAGTTTTGAAAAGAACTACTCTTTCACTAATTGCGGAAAGGGCAAATATTGTTTGTCTGGTTTTATCGCTGCTGAAACAAATTAAGTTTACCCTTAGTGCAATGGCCTTAAAAACATCCACAAAACTCCAGAATGCAACACTTGCTCCCCGTAGAAGTGAAGGGAGTAAACGAGACTGTTGAGTTCGGGTGCATTATAAAATCACAAGAAATAGAATTGTGTACTTTCTTGAAACATCATGAACGCCAAACAAATTTTTACCGCAATTACTTTTACAAATTTAGGTTTTCTCACAAATAAATCGTATTAAAACGGAAGAAATCAAATATTTAGTAACATGAAACTTGCTTTATAATAAATTATCTATAACAACTAATCGAGCAAAAAATGGAAAACAGATTCACGAAACTGTGCAACCAATTTACAATTCTCATTAATATAAGTTTCTTCATTCCAAACAGTATATATTCATAAATATTTTGTACTAACAGTTGTTGACAAATCAAATAGCCCTTAATCAATCAATATGTACATAACAGCAGTGCAGAGCCGCAAGTGCTATTTGCCGAGTTGTTGGGCGACCTCAGGTGGATGCCATCCTCCAGTAACAGCAGACAAAGCTTGAGCCACGGCTAAACTTATACGATCCATTTTTGGCGCGGCGACCACCTGAAACAAGAAAGTTTGAGCCAATAAGAGGACTAATACGAACAATGTAAACAACTGCGAACTCTGAGTATAGATTCTGGCAACAGAATCGCTGTGTGTTCTTGGCAGACGTAAATTCGTCCAATAAAAAGTATTGCCACTTTATATCAACATATAAAACAAAACTTATCGTATTGACTTTTATTTTTTCGCGCTTCTGGAACAACCAACTTCAGTTGGACCTACAAATTTTTAACAACAGTATTACATTCCTAGGTAAACTTGTAGATAACTGTCTACAAGATTCTTCAGATTAGCAGATATACATTCTAATAACTGGTTAATTATCATCGTAATTATAAGATAAGGCATACGACAGGTAGATCCACTGAGATGGTTTGGAAAAATATAACTAAAAGACGTACGGAGAAATTATTTCAACAACCCTACAATAAATAAATATTTTAAGCGAAACAGGTAGTGCATCAGTTGAAAGTAGAATGTCTAACATGGCTTAGTTCGAAAATGTGATTCGAGAGCGTAATTATTGTCTCATAATACACACTTAGCCAGTACATCTTAAGTAGTTGCTACAAATAGCGGTAATGCTGAAATTCAAGCAACCCAACATTTAAGGATGATAATAAAAGGTGACATTTCTTCATATTTGAACAGTACTTTTGGTTCATAGAAGCCCATATATTATATCTAGACACTTGCCTAAAGTAATTTTCCCTGTTCAAATTGAAATTTCTAAATCGAACAAAGTATTTCCACTTTAAGGTTTACAAAACAAATTTGCGTAGTGTTCATTTATAGAATTTACTACTTGGTGAACTATTTTTTGATACTAAACGTCTAATCACGATTTTAAATAAAAAACCTCTTAATAACCGGAAGTAAGTATTAAGAAAACACTGGTTAAAAACAAAACTAATAACTGTCTGTCTGGCAATTAAGTAAAGAAGTTTCCTGTGTTTAAAACCATTAAATTACATATTAGTAGAAAAACATGCACAAGGTTAAACGAAGGAAAATTTTTAGTAGCACGTTAGAAGGCATCTTGAGGTCAGGGACTGTCATGCAGAAATCTTTTAATTCTACATTACAAATATTTAAATATTAAATTAAGATTTTGGAAACATTTAAGAAATAATGGTAATAAAGAACTATACACAATTAATGAAACTAAAGTAGGGCATTATTTACTGTCTACTAAAGAGATAGTTAAAGTAGTAGTTAAAATTTACCTTAATTATAAAGGAAAGGTATTTTATTGAGGCAACGGTAGCCCCAGTTTCGAAGTGGCATCCTTAAGAGCCGTTCTCAGTGGAAGTATAGCTTTAGTCCAGATTAGAAAATTTACAGGATCTAATTAGTAATTACTTGTTTCAAACAACACTCTAGAGGGGAGTTTTTATCTTCACTCTTCTCTAAGAACCCCGAAAAGAAACGACCCCTTGAAAAATGTTTCGAATAGAAGAAATTAGATCAGGTTTTAGAGAATGTTACAAAGTTATGAACTCATCAGCAATAGAACAGTATTGGGGAAAATGTTAAAAATTTTAAATTGAACATCCTGCCGACTGATGTACCTCAAATTTGAAATTTTTTTATTGACTTTTATCACACAGATGGGGGGGGGGTGAGAGTACTACAGATATTTATGATACGATATTTACAGATACTGAACTGGCTGATTAATTAAATAAAAAAAATTTGAACTCAAGTAATTTGGAATTAGAGTTTTTGATGAAAACCTAAAACGGAGATTCTGACTGAAAGCAACTCTTTTCTTTATTCATCCAAGGCCGGATTTAGATGAAAAGAGGCCCTAGGCTATTCCACTTATGAGGCCCTTTCACCTCCCATTTTTAAGTTTGTAAATTACATGAGAGATAATAAAATACATCACTACTGTGATATATATCAATATGGTAAATGTTAATATATAATATGTTATGTTTTTAGAATAGTGTAATTTTAATTTTGCTAACAATTTGAATGTAGGCCCCTCATAATCTTGAGGCCCTAGGCTGAAGCCTAGTTAGTCTATAGGAAAATCTGGCCCTGGGTAGATCGCTCGCTAATCTAGACACTAGCATTCCGGAGCAATATCTTTTCGACCGCTCGGAATAGTGTATTCATTAATAAACACTCGCTATTTATATACTCTCCAATTTAATTATGCAAGTAAATAGTATATTTAATTACATTCAATAAATTGACGATCGTTATTAGCGGCAAGCTTCCGAATAAAAGGGATTACATCACACAAGTAACGAAGTAGAGCAACGAACTAAGTTAGTTAAGTACCTCTAAAATTCTAACCAACGAGAGGATGAAAATCGAGGATCTCGCGCTTTCTAGCGGCAATTCTATAAACCAAATAAAAAATCAATGTTGACAATGCTTCTGGTGTTGACATTGATCGAAATCAGTAACTGGAGAACTCTTGTCAGTTTTGGTAAATTTTAGAAAGTGCTACCAAACTGGAAACCTCAATGTAACCTTCATCTCACTAAATTCCAAGTTGACCTTTGATTTCAGATATTCTCATTATTTTTTTGTTATAATTACTTAGATTTATTTAGTTTCTGTTATGAAATAAGTAAGAATAGTATAAACTTCATAACCATTGAGTTTTAATAAGAGAAACTAACTTATTACGACTTATACTTTAAAAAATCTAGCAAGTTTTCTTAACTCATTAATGCGAGACACAATTTAGTTTGTTTTTGGTGCATTCTCACATTTCTCGTGAATTTTACCATGTAGACCAACTTTCGTTTATTTCATTTATTTACTTTTTTCACTAAATCCTCCAAGTACTGTTGGTATCTTGGAAGTGCTGCAATATTGAAAGCAGAAATTATGTTTAGATTACAGAGAAGTAACTGATCAAGATGTGCTGTGATATAAGGGGCATATCATAAGAGGATGCCCTGAATGCAACTTTTCCTATATATTAAATGATTAAAGGCGCGTCTGGCGCTAATGACCAAGATGTCGATGCGCCGGAAAAAAAAAAAAAAAAATTAAAGGCGCGTCAACATCTGAGGTTATTGGCACCCAGTGCTTTTTTTCAGTGCACTGCCGGCCTCCGGACAATGTTCTCTTGTGACAGACAACACTATCTATCACCGAACGGTGAGCTGTAAGAAGCTCCTAGGAAAATAAAATCTAAAGACCAGCTGCTGGATTCGAACCTGGGATCTCCGCATAGCTAATCCCTGAACATTCTACTGAACTACTAATACTACTGAACATAGATCACTTTCCCTATATTATCAAAATAATACAGGTAAAGAGGGTAATTTCTTTAGCAAGAATTCATTCACATTATTGGAAAGAAAAGTGTGAATTCGCGTCAGTGATACAGTTAGAAAACATTTTATTAGCTTGTTTGAAGCTCAATGTATTCAATATTATTTAGAGTGTAATCTCTAGATTTAAAAGAGTGAATACAATATTTAAGAAAGATTTAAAGAAAATAATTACCAGTTTATTCAATAAAAAATTAGGTGGAGATAACTATACACATTTAATACTAATTGTAAGTAGACTGCATTTATATTTAAAGAAAAAATTAGGTAAATTTTTTATGATTTTTAAAGAAAAAGATGGAAAAATCAAAGATGCCTAGAAGTGGGTCAGAACTAAGTTTGCCAAATTAAATATTAATATGGCGGGTTGCCTTTTGATGAAAGCTGGTTTCGCAAACATTATGCATAAACAGTAACAATTTCTGAGGTAATTGATCTAACGGGTTTAAATCTTACACACAGAAGATATTAATGTACAAAGGCCTCTCTCTAGAATTAGGAACGTTGTTCTGGCTAATTGATTCTCGAAGGCACTGGAATTAAACTCCCTTTTCGCGTCCAGTCCGCTATCTTCAAAATATTAAAGTTCCTTCTATGGCTGGAATGTCTTTGTTGAAAGAACTGGAACAGATTCTACGAATGGGATCTGAAGAATTGTGAACAATAAATTGCATCTTTGCTCGTTACTTTCTGCAAAGTTTTACTTCGTTGCAATACCTTCTAAGTATGTATTAACATTCCGAATAGTGCATACCTGGACTCCAACAGGCAATCCCTCTCTGTTGTAGCCGATATGACACTGGGTAACTGGCAGTCCCAAAGCATTGAAGATCAAGCAGTAGGATATGTTTGCCATTTGGCCGCACATCTTGTAGTGATATTGAGCTTCACAAGAGAAAGAGGGATAGATAAGAACTCCATCCTCGCCCAACAATTCCTGCAATCAGAGAGAATATTCTCTTTAAGTGTTCAGATCAGTGATCTCCTCGTCACAGTAAATTCAAAAAGTCCCAATGATTTTTTTTTCGAAGTGACAGTGGACTTATGATGAAAACATTAAAACAAACAACTTTTTAAATGACCATTTTAGCGGATAATACAAATTTTATCAATCTGAATGCGCAATGTCTTTTTAAAAAGGAAGTGGCCATAAAATTGAAAGTAACGGAGGATAGCATAAACAGATGTTTGAAGAAGTCCCTAATTGCAAACCCAATGTTTAAACTTTAAATTAGACTTTAATACATACCACTACTTTATTTTTAGTGTATTCCACATGTTTTTCCAAATTTTCCTTCATCTTTTTGGGCGCTAACTGCACTAGACATTGTAAGGGGCCGTACAATAGTGTGGAGATGGAAGCGTTTGTTTGGAACGTTATTTTTTTGAAAAATATTTCTAGCATTCTTAAAATGCCATAATCCTGGTTAAAAAAAAGAAGAAATCAAGTTTGAATTAAAAAACAAAAAATAGTAAGCCTACACCATTAATCACTGTATCCATCTTATTATTGTAGCCTGTGGAGATCCAATAAATTATTAGAAAGATTATTGCTAGAAAGTATTATTTTAAGTGTGTATGTTATATGTAAATTTTGCACCCAGAAACACATTACGAGAATTACTAGCACTAACCGCGGCCACCACTCCAACTCTACAAATGAACAATTTGAAGTATGTGGCATGCAGATTAACTGTTATTGGCAACCACCCTCCAAAAGAGGGAGTTGTACTCTTTGAAGTAATTTAAAGTAAGGAACATTTCTGCACTTTGCTTTCTTTTATTTCAATCGCTCAACAGCACTAAGAAACTATGGCGAAGTAATTGTCCTATCTTTTACGTCATAGAATTGTGCCGTCATAAGCGAATTCTTGTTCTTTCTGAACTATCTTTTAGACTAACAAGGTGCAGACGTTCTTTTGTGACCATTTACTTGTGGAAACTCAAAAAGCTGTACAAGCTCTGATTATATCCCCAACTAATGCAAATATTACAAAAAATGAAGCAAAAGCACAAGCACTTACATCTGGGTGTTCATCATCTTTTTGAAATACATTTTCTACACCTTTCACTTGTAAAATAAGTCTTGCAAAAGCCAAAGAATTTCTGAAACATTTAAGATCAACCTGAAATTCAAAATATTTCGTATTAGAAATCTGAATTTCGTCTTCATTAAATTGTAGAAATTAAGTAAATAAAATTATGACTTCATACTCCATACAGTGAGGGCAGCCAACCAAACAACACAGTCTTGTACATGAACATATACTGAATAACTGTTATATATTCCAACAATTTAAAAATAAGTAAAAAGTAAACTGCACTCTAGAATTTATTAAATTTTAATCAGAAAATTGAAAATAAGAAAATAAAAATTAGAATTATCATAAAATTTTAAATTAGGCTAGAAAGTTGATAATTATTATCAATAGCAAATGTTAACTTTTATATTTCACCTAAAATCAACAAATCTAATTATACTTTATTACCTCAATTAATGCTCCCTTAATAACATCAATAATGTCAGCCATAAAACAATAAAAACTTAAAAGAATAAAACTAAAGCACACATTAAATTGAAATGGCCACTTTGATAATTAATGAATTCAACAATTATAACCTATGTTAAATAATCGAGACTATTGGCCAATAATGTTTATTTTTCGATGTTTTGAATTATAAATGTTTCCAATTTTCTTAAGAAAATAATTATTCTTAATATTATTATAATTGTGTTGTATTGTATTGTATTAATGTGTTATTGACTTGAAAATAGTAAGAGGATTTTAAAATATTTTATTTTATTTTATATTCATGTTTATTGTACTTCATTTTAGGTGGTATTTTATTGAATAATTACTCTACATTATTGAATCTTAAGTAATTATTATTAAATTCATATGGGTGACTTTTTTTTACTTTAACAGTGCACCGTTAACCTGAACAGTGCAAATAAATCCCTTTTTTTCTGGTATAATTTGCTTTTTACTGTTTAATTTTGAAATCTTGTATTTAGAAAATTTATCTGAATTTTAATAATAATTTTTAATAAAGAAAAAAGGAACTTAAAACTGAAGCCAGAAATACAATATGTGATTGATCCTATTAGTAGTTTTGCAGTTTACCGCTAGATTTCTACTCCGTTCGTGTCCAGTCACCAGTCACAGATCCCTTCAAATTCAGTTTTTTTTTTTTTTTTTTTGTTTTTTTTTTGCGCATCAACATCTGAGGTTATTAGCGCCCGGAGCTTTTTCCAGTGCACTGCCGGCCTCCGGACAGTGTTCTCTCGTTACAGACAACACTGTCCATCACCGGACAGTGAGCTGTAAGAAGCTCCTAGGAAGAGAAAATCTAAGGGTCAGCTGCTGGATTCGAACCCGGGACCTCCGCGTGGGAGTCCAGTATGCTAACCTCATAGCTAATCCCTTCCCATAATTCAGTCTAATTATTTACTTTTTCCAGAACAAACACTTATATATTTGATTGTTCTATGTTTAATTTACTCACTTTGCTGGTAAAGCAACCATATTTGTTATTCAGAATATCCACGGCCGTTTTTAAAGCTTTCTTCAATTGAAAATTTGGTTCATCCTGTAAGACCGATTCCTTGCCTTCTCCGTACATATAGAACACCTTTACATTCTTCAAGTTTACCTGTAACCGTGTACATACTAAATAGAAAATTCTTGTTAAACATTCAATTTCGCCCCCGTTCCAATTCTATTTTTTATTAAACCCTTAATAGAAGAATATTATCTGTCTGACAGAATCCTCAAAAAATAAAGAGCCCAAACAAAAAATTTGTTTCTACATCTTCTTCGGTATCTGAGTCTATTAGAGTCCGAATCTCATTACTAGCAATAGTTGTAAACCTCAAATAAATCAGTTTAAATTTAGAGAGGGATGCTAATTTTGTGAAACTCTGTATGCAAAAATGGGGGGCGGATTGTTTAGATATACTCCTGTCTTCTAGTGACCTGAAGATACCCAGGGAGATTATCACTCCTACTTTAATATCTCGCAGACCACCAAGATCTAACAAGACACCTATTTTAATATTAGAAGAGGAATTAATTGACCTATGGAACCGTCACTGGATATTCGTACACTTTAAATTGAACTTTCTCAGGAAATGAGATCACTTTCTGAAAAACTTTTTCGTCCCAAGGATCTCAAAAAATATTGCATTTTCTTTTAACGACTTAATCTTCTTACATAATCATATTCGTGAACAGAAATGATACCAAACTAGCATAACATTTACTTCCATTAGAGCCAAGTTGCCTCCATTAGAGGCAAGCACGTACTTCGATAGACCTTAGGTTCAGATCAAGTTAAAACTGTGTAATTGTTTTGATTAAAGCAAGTTTACCGTATTTAATAATTCTCTTTTTATGGTTAGGGAATGCTTCGTCCAACTGAATGTCCAGGGATAAGAAAATAAAGTCTCCTGATTTTGGGTTTCGTGGGGTTGGCTCAGAATTAAGAGAGATGGCCGACTCACCTGCCAGACTAGGATTGAAATTTTTTCAAGTTGTATGGCAGGTGACAGTTCTCTCCAGGAGGGGCTTAAGGAGATGGAGGAGATTTACAGAGTTAACCTAGAGCTACAGAGCTGGAGTAAACAACCAGAACTCAGGATGGTAAAGATTCTTATAACTGTAGCGGTAAGAATCTGAAGCGAGCCTTGGCCAAATCATTTAGTTATTGAGTTCACCGAGAGTTTCCAGTAATACTTTCAAGCTGATGACATTAGAGGTTTGTGTTCTAGTAGTAGGAAAATCGTCAGAATGAACAGTCTTTTTATTCATAATTTTCTTTCAAGGAGAACGACAATTACAGTCGCTAATTCGAGAATTTCTATATGGAAGAAGCTAGAAAAGCCTTCAACGTGGCGCTTAGTCTCAGGTCTTTCAAATTAGTAAATACACAGTTGATGAAATGAATAGCTGCTAAGACTGAAAATCATACTTGTTCGTCGAGACGGAGTGTCTCTGGGTGGTTTCTCGATGGTATCATAGTGCGCAGCATCAGTGGCAGATCTTCGGCATATCTCGCAAGCGGTCCGATAGTGAAGTAGTAGTCCCACAGAGGGTCTTTACTGGTCGGGATGTGACCTTGGTTAGATATGAACCCTGACATAGTCAAGAAGCAATTTAAATAGCATACCAAATACTAATTAAGGAAGCATTATTGCGGTTAAACCAAATCTACAGACTAAGTAAGATTACCTGGAGTAGGTTTGTGACTGAAGACACCGCAGAACATGGCTGGCAAACGTAACGACCCTGCGATATCAGAGCCCACGCTGGTTAATGAGGCTCCAGCGCCCAGGAGTGCCGCCTTTGAACAGTAATATTAACCAAAAGTCTTGAACCTTCATCTCCGTGCGCTTAAGAACCAAATAATTCTTTAGAGAATAGTAGTAATTCAATTGTGCCAATAGGATAGCCAATTACAATTTTGCTTTAGATATACGAGTAATTATTTTAGATTGACCGAGAAATTACTATTCCCTGATTACGGTAAATAAAATATACGTAGCAGCAGAATTTATTGCGTAAGTGAAGATATTTCTGCATATGGGGAATTATCTATCCTTAATTGCGAGTTAAGCATGCAGCATGAAATTCATTGTTTTCTACTTAAATTTCCACCGGTTTCTATAAATAGATTTAAGTATTAAAATTATTTTACAGCAATTAGAGTGCAGTATTTGCTTTTTTAGTAATATGACCTCTCCTCCAGAAGAGCCGGCTGGGGTTCGGCGAGTGTCGTAGGGATTGTTTGTCCTGCCGTGGACAGGATTGTAGGTTTCCAGGTAGAGACACAGTTCGGGAGTGTTGGTCACCGCCAGAGGAATCGCTCCTGCTTCTCTCAACAGTGCTACACACTCTGCATCCTGGTCGGCAACGTGCGAAGAAACCCTACTTCGGGCGCTGTTATTACTCATATCTGTAACATTAAGATGAATTGTAAATACACTTATTGTAAATTGTTATTGTGAATATATTTGTAATGTATTCTCCGTGTTCGCAACATCATGATATAAATGGTAGTATATTATTTCTGATTGTCATCATCTCAATTTTATCGAAAAATAAATCTTAGGTAATAATCTTGCAGGTGAAACCAAGTATATTATTTTTACTTTTTGAAATTTACTGTTTGTGTCCGCAATAAAGTGGAAATGCGATTTCTTATTTCAAGCCCTAGCGTTGCGATTGGGCAGATTTAGACTTTAGGTTTCATTAGAAGTTTTGATTTCAAAGAAGTGGTTCTCACAAAGTGGAATGCTTGAATTGATAGAGCTACTCGAATGCATTGACACCCATCAATAAACTCATTGAAATCTGTAAGAAGGAGCACTGACCCTTAACGGCCACAGTTTCCTTGACGGTGAGCGGCACTCCGAGTAATGGCTTCTCCCAGGCAAGTCTGTCTAAATCTTCGTAATCTTGGACCAGCCTGTCTACCAGTTCAGCTTCCTTCACAGCGTCTTCAAATCTATCCTGCACCACGCTACAACATCAAGATTGATTGTATAATTAGAATAGCCCTCCTATTTGAAAAGTTTTTCTTACTGTTGGTAATGTATTATCTAACAATAAAATTACTAATAATCTTCAATGTCCAAGGAGAAATTCAAATCACAAACAACCTTCGCTGAACATATTCAAAAAGCAGAAGGCAAGCCTTATTAGAAATTATTGAAACAGGTTATTGAGTTAGAAGAAATACCAAAATCAATAATATTTTTGTACTAGTACCCGTATTAGTACTAATTGAACGGCAAGGTTACATATGAAAACTTCCTTCTCAGTTCTAAGGACCGATTTTCATCGCAGTAAAATTTCAGCCAAGTTGAACAAAGTGATGCCAAAGTAAAGCTGATCAACATTGTAAATAACCAAGTTGTTCGCTAAGTGCATGGGCAGAATGCATTACCTGTTGATCAGTGGGTTGAGCTCCTTAATGCAGTCTATGTACGCACCCACCACGTCCACACATCGCACCTAAAACAGCAGTGAATCTCGTCAGTTAGTTACCAGACACTCAGTATAAAAAAAAAAAAAATTAATAACAAAATATAAAAAACAGGAATAAGCTACCTTCTTGCATTCATATCTTGAAAGAAAAATTTGATATATTATATAAGAAATGGACGTTTTTTTCCGACTTCCCGAATTGGAAATTAGTAAACATTTTTGCGAGGGACAAAGGAAACTGCGGATAAGCACATTGTACAAACCGTTCTGCGTCTCCCTTTCGTATTTGCAGTGATTTAGAACTCAGTATAGTTATTTGGCTGTCGCGAAACCGTTTTTAAAGTGTTTTTAAAGCTTGTAAAATATTTGATGGGTTGTGTTGTTCCAGGAAGGAATAAGCCTGAATGCTGTGCTTAAGTTAATCTTATCTCGTGGAAGCCACGAAGAAGAAAGTATTGGAAGAGAGTCACTGTTACCTCGTGGCAGTCTTGGAGAAGAGAGAAATGAAAGAGACGGCAGAGCAACTATTCGTTAAACTAACTGAATATTCATAAAGATACGGCTGGTTTTTCCACTAATAAAATGGTAATTTGAGGCATTAGAAGCCAATAGTAGCTGTGAATACCAATATGTTGGTTTTTTCCTGTTTTCAAAAATAATGGTGAACATGCAAACAAGACCACAAACTCAATAAATAAATAAATATTTGATGGGAAAATTTTGAGCTGCCCAATATGAAAACTTTGACCACAAAACAAATAATCGTAAAAGAAAGAGAAACCTGGCAGGCCAAGGAAGCTCTCCGGATGTACTTACTTCTCTTCTCCGGATTTTCTCGGATAGTTGTTTGGCGCTGATCTTCAGTAATTCATTGGAGGGTGTAGGGGTGAACTTTCTCTCTGCGAGCGGTGCGAATATGGTGGTCACTGCAGCGAAGTAGCCAAGGAATTTAAAAATTATTCTGGCAATCTGGTTGATTATCCTTGAAAGCAGTTTATAGGGCGACATCTGTAACAGAATTCCTCTTTCTTTGAATGCAATTGACCCAGCTGAAGGTAACCTCTTTCTTAGTAGCTCGAACTGCACGCTAGAGGAAGTAAGATTGTTAGGTTGCCGATCTCATGGAAATTCCAGCGTTTGAAGCCTCATTATGACTCACAATCATAACTCAGAAGTCTGTTACACATTTAATATTTCCCATGTAGTTTTTCGCGGGTTTTTGCCCAGAGAGAGGATAGTTAAACACAGTTTCACTAGTCAACTAGTTTTCTCTTTAAAAATAACTGTTTTCCAAAGTGCTATTTACATAGTTATTGATATATGAATAATACAGGATGTACCAGGTTCAACTAGTCGCACAAGATAGGAGATAGTAGTATACTCATTTATGGCAAATAATGTCCATATATTCTACAGTTTCAATTTTAGCTGAATTATCGCTCCACATTTGATATAAATTACGAGTAATTATAATACATTGTTAGAACAGTAAACCTTTTAGAGGAGAGCTTAATATGATCCCTGACTCAGAGAGTCGTATGAGAGAATTTTCCCTGGGAAATGTTACAAAGAAAGTTATGGATCAAAGATTACCAAAAGTGCTATTAAATAAGTAAATTAGTTTAAATAATAAGTTTAATTGTTAAATAAGTAAAATTAATAGAAAATAGTAGATGAGGTTTTAGAGAAAATATCACAGGGGTTTATCCAGTGGTTAAAGGGGAACTTCCGAGTGATTCTCCTCAAAATGTGAACTATACATTTTTAACAATAGTAATTTACTATCAGAACCAAAAATTAAACTGAAATTAGACTTCAGATCAAGTACCCGTATCGATTATTCTAGAAAAATGTTTGAAATAATGTAGTAGATGGCCTGCAATAATGTTTAGAGAAAATGAAGGAACCTATTTTGAGAACATCTCAGCATTTTGACAAATCGATTCAGCAGAATGGTACTTCCACTCAGTCGATTTGCAAAAACCTTTTAGCGCCCACGCTGAAATCTTTGCAAAAAATCAAAGAGGAATGTACTGCGATTTTTTTTTTTTTTTGAGTAGTCACATGCATAAACAGAAAAATTACATCTTCGAATTTTTCAAATTCGTACTTCAAAATAGTAAAAAATCGAAAAATCTACCAATATAGGAAATATAAGAATAATAGATGAGATTATAAGTTCGCTAAAAACATTTGATCGAACTCATGGGACCAAGCCAAATCACGTTATATCCTTTTAGAATGTAAAAAGCAAATAGAAAACGAAGATCTAGCGCGTGCCGTGAAGAAATGGAAGAAATTTACTGAAAAAATAGTAAATATAGTAATATTCAAATTAATATAACTCACCTTGAATTTAATTTCCCCTTGAACAGAATTTATAATTTTAATAGACGCATGAAACAAAAACTGTGTTGAGCGAGCCAAATGCACAATTGGTCAAAAAGAAACAGAGCATGTTCAGAACGGATAGCTGCAATAATAGAAAGAAATGAGACTCCAAGAATACAAACGGCAAAAAGTGGGGATTTGTACTGTCTGTGTAAAGATAAGATTCATCCAAAAATTGTTTGTTTATCACAAAACATGTGAATTCGGAACACTATTACTCACCAAGTGGTCGGCTGCAGTGAAGGTTATATTTTGTTCACTGGCCACTATTGTCCCCAATACAGACATATTATTTTGGACTGTGAACACCTCTATGTCAGCGTTATTCAGTTGGTTGGAGCTGGATTGTTGTGAAGAAATATATTATTCACAACCACTAAACATCACTAAATACTCTAAATCTGTGTCTTGTAAATATTAAACCTTCTCTCGTCGCAATAATTAATTATCAAACTTGTTGCAAATTGTGAATTTTTCAGTCTCCTAATTTCGTAAGAGGAACTTTGGCGACTAAATAGGTGTTTTAAATGTAGATATCGCTGACAATACATCTTTCGAGTTTTCCTAGATACGAACAAATTTGGGGCGAACACTTTTGGTAAATTATGTTCTAATTTACAAATTGTTCTTAATTCTTGTAATTCCTAAAATTGCTAAACTTATTTAATTCTCACTACATTTATACAATTTGTGTGTGTAAAAACTAAATTATACCAATAAAATGTTTTTATATACATATGAGTGTGTGTAGGCGACGTTTAAGAGTAACTCATTTAAATGCAATTCTCTGCCATGTTTTCGCAACGCACTCCATGGACATAAAATTTGCTTCCGGCGGATGCATTTCAGCATTTTAATTGACTGGAAGTATTCCGCTCCAGTCTCTTTTTTCGAATTAAGTATAGATCGCAGAATTTTACTCTATCTTGCACCACACAAAAAGGAAGTATTGTAATCTTGCAGATTTCTATTTATAGAAAACATCCGTTTAGATGTGCACTGTTTTGATGAGCACTAAAGAATGTTTTTATTCATTTATTTTTATTTGTTTATCAGTATATATCTGTATGTCTGGCTTGTATCTAGCAACATAACTCAAATACGTAATAATCGTCGAGTGTTTGAAATTTGGTGAAGTATATAAAGAACAAGTTTGATGTTACATTGGGCCGCAAGAACGAACGTTCAGCGTTTTTCGAATTTTTGGATGGGTGCCCCAGTGATCTTTGAACTCATGTAGTTGCTCACATGTAATTCTATTACTCTTATTTCCACCATCAAGAAAATTCAAGCGGCACTTGAAGAAGAGGGAGTGCCATTTTGGGTAAACTAAGGACTGATTACCTGAGAATTCATTAGGATTAAACTTGTAACCGAATTCCAAAATAAGGACTTTTAGGCTAACTGCAATTCTCTCCCTGAATTTTTTGTTATTTACCGATTTTTTCGTACATTTTTCCATAATATTGAACATATAAAATATTAAAGTCTATTTCTTTTTTACTGCATCTAAAAACATTAAGTTTCAAGAAAATTAAATTACGTAACGCGCGCTTCGAGAAAGTGGTGGGGGATGTTTCCGCTTGGTTACTACCTAAGATCTGTTTCGATCATTTTGAAATCGAGTTTCCAATCCATTTTGAGTCTTCAGAGTAAAAAATTTTCACACCCACATAATAACAGGTCTGGAAAAAAAAAATCCATTGATTGCCATTCTATTTATACTTAACGTATTCACAAGATGCAAGCCAAGGCAGGTGCTTGCACCACTCTCATCTAACCTTTACGCAATCAGAGTATTTACAGCAATTTCAAAGTTCGCGTTGGAATAAGAGAATGTCGAGTAAATGGTCACACTAGTTTTATTTAAATAATATTGACAGTGTGATTAAGTTAAGAGGGGCCTTGAGTAACCAGTATGCTAGACAAGAGCAGCGCGATTTGTTTTCAGCGGAGGTTTTTGGGTTTAAGTAGTCAAGTTTTGAGACTTCCCAGTAAAAGAACAATTTTATATTGGGTAACCGAGGATTCGAGGGCTGATGTAGGCCAAGAAGGCTGATAGAAGGAGACAGTGATGCTGCAGGCGGTCTTCACCCCAGCGATGTTTTTATATGTGCTTCTTTATCACGAGGGACTCTCCGCCCATACAGACCCGCGGGATATTAATGTACGTCGTGTTTCTTGTACCCTACCTCGTCTTGATACTCTCCACTTGCAGAGGCCTTCGTCCGTCAATCCTGGGTCGCTCTGGTAGGATTTTCTACAGAGAAGAAGTAGGTAACTAAAGCGCAGATAAAGATAGTGGGGCGAGAAATATCTTCTCCCAAGAGAAATAACCCCGGCCTCTTTTTGAAGTCTGGAGCTGATTGCAGTCAGTTAGTGACGTGGTACCACCACAGAGTGAGCGCTGCAACTACCAGCCCAGTCCCAAACCCCAGTTCTTGGTGGCTACCACCTCCAAACAGTACCCACAGGGGTCGTCTGCCACGGCGGAGTATGAAGGCGGAGTCACATGATCACCGGTATGGCCAATACGGGCAGCGGTCGATAGGCGGCGCACTTCTGTGGGGCCGCCCCCGTTACGCACACTGAGCTCCTCGCAGATGCCAGCTACCTACTAATTTCTACTATCTCTGCCGCCAGCCTCTTCAAAGTCCCTTCATCCTCCACCTCTCTGTGTGTGAGAGAGGTTACTACTCATGAACTTCCTCATCTCTGACCACAAATCCTACTACTTCCTCACAAACACATTTCCCAAGATTACTGTTCTTCCACATATAAAACTGTAGGCGAACTGTATTTGTCTGCCAACCTCAGTCTGATGAGATTGTTATAAACGCACACCACTAGCCGTGGACATGAGCCCCAGCTTATGTAGAACCATCGAGAACTTCGTCAAACAAGAGAAAGTAACTCTAAATTGGAAGAACCACCTCTCACGACATTATCTTTGTTTTTACTTAATTTATTAATACGTTATTTTACTCTTAAAGGCTAGTTTAGTGTACAGGCCATTAGTTTGGTTTGGTAAGTGGAGGATCCTCATTCGAACCCCTGGCTACTTATTGTGGACAAATATCCACAAGTCTGAACTTCCACTCCTTTCCTCATAATCTAATTTAATAGTTGTTTGTCAAGAAACACCTGAAAAAAATTGTATTTTTCTTTAAATTTACTTTTTCTTTATTTCAATGTTAAGAAAGTATTAAAATCAGGCTGATTTTCTACTTTAAGTTTGCGCTGGGAGTACTTCTTTTATTTGTGGTTCCTTAAGGGCCAAAAACTGTTTTTACACATCATTATGTGAGTGCTGGGTTCGACTTAATAAAAAATACTGAAAATTTGAATTTCACATTTCGCGGGGGTGTCATCGGAAAACTCGACATTAGGTTTTAGGCAACGGAAGTACCACAGTATAAAAAAACTTCTAATTGTTTAGAGATTTAGTTTAAAAACGGGCAAATTCTTCAAACTGTGTGCCCATCCTTTGCAGCGCCAACTGTTGTATATCTGAAACATTTTTCCACAAAAATGCGATTAAGGATACTCGTGGAACTGGAAGGGAATTGGGCTTTCCACTGCAGAGCAATTTCTATTCTACGGCCAATTACTAAGCAAGTATTATATCAAAATTCGAAATTTTAAGGAAGTACGTTGGCCGAAAGAGCCACGATTCTCTTTAAACTGCTAGTTTATTGCATTAAATGAACAGTAGTATAACCTCAAAAGGGCACCCACCATAACATTTATATGTAAATATAAAGAATAGCCTAATATTTCAGGTGAGTTTTAAGTCACACTGTCGACCAGGTTTCCCGGAAGAAGGGGATAGCTAACATGCTTCACTTAAATTTATCTCAAAAATAAAGTCAAAGCCGTGACCGGAAATAACTCCAGAACCACAATACATCTTAGCTTCGCGGGCCGCGCATCTAAACATAAACACTAGGCTATTTTGGCGTCTATGTAAACTGAATGAAAAACATGTAAATTTATAATTATCGATATAGATTAAGTATATTATAAATTAAAGATTAGGTAAGAAAAAAAAATGTGTCAGAAGTGGGATTCGAACCCACGCCCACAGAGTGGACTGCGACCTGAACGCAGCGCCTTAGACCACTCGGCCATCCTGACTTACTTGATACTACGGTACGTTACTTTCTACATCAATAGTATATTTACTGCTATTTATTTGATAATATAATTAACAATTGCTAGTCAAGAACTTAATAGTTGTATTTATTTTAAATAATAGTGGCAATTTGGTAGAGGACTAAAAAACTAGGAGTCAGTTAAGGGCGTGCTGCGATCTGCAGTCTCAAACAACAGTTACATGTTTGCACGGAATGACCCATAAATTCTTTATTTGCAAAAGAAAAAAACAACAAAAGAAAAAATTAAGGAGATAAAAACAAATCGGGTGAACAAGTTGGGAGCCTTCCATCAATAAAACTTGTTAGCTGGCCAAAATCTGACGAAATTGTATCACTGTAATAGTTGCGAACTGTACATTTTGTAAGTTCTAAACGGAAAAGAAACTATCGAGAAACATGAGAAAGTAGGTAGAAAAATCATCAAATCAGCACCAAAATTAACTTTGTTTTAATTATCGTCAAAACATTTTAAAATCAAAAGCAAAATACATTAGAACAGAGTACTCATCTACATTATTTTATGGTAGCAATGTTTAGTGAAGAGTGCAGTTTGGCTTTAGAGCCCACTTCATTCTTTCCACACTTTATCTGGACTCTTTCACTTGATCCACGAACAAATTTCATAAAATTCAGAATAACTATGGTTTTGAATCAAGGAAATAATTGACCAATCCTAAATTACTTACATTAATAATTTTTGTTTCAGTTATGTAGGTGATATCACTTGATTGCATTTAAATATACTTCTTGATTATTGCTTAACTTAAGCTAGAATGTTGAAAAACTTTCAAAAGTTCAACCGATTCACTTACAGAAGCAGAACGCTGAATAATCTATGAGTATAATTGTAAATGAACCCGCTAGATGGCAAGAGAGTAACTATATGCGCGCTGTAAACCAGGGCGAGCAGCGTCTCCTGACGGTTTTAAATCCAACTACAACTTCATTCCTGTAGTCTGGCCTGTTGGCTTGGTTATCTCCAACCCCGTCGTCTAGCTCGCACGGTGCCTTGTTAGTTTCTGCAGTAAAAACGTTTTGATCAGCTAATAGTTACAATAAAGTCATGCAGACACTTAGGAGTTACATGTATATATATTTACTTATGTACGAGACAAACATTCACAACTTTGATTAAACGTAAATTTTAAGCGAGAAGGAAGTAGGGCATTGGTCACTCTGTCTTCGCAAGCGCTTATTGATGCTCTAGGCTGTAGGATACTTAAGAAGGCATTGGGAAGGAATTTACTGTATTTAATACATTAAGCGATGTTTGATAAACAAAAAGGGATAAACTAAAAACTAGGTATGAAAATAAACAAAGGCTAAACTGAGAATAGATTAATTTAGAATTAATTGTGGAAGGAAAATTGAGAAAACTATATTTATTTTCACACTACAACAAACAAATTGAGAAAGATCCTTCCCAAGGGAGCAGAACAATGTGTGTTGGTTGTAAATAAACCCTGTGATGAGTTAGAATGCATAAAGGATCAGTGGTGAGTAGGGGTGAATTGTAGCAATAGGCGGGAGGGAACAAACTGCAGCAGAACTCTGCCTTTCATCTTGGCAAAGATAGTGTTTCGATCAACTTTCTGTATCAATTTTTCGCCTCAGGTATTCATTAAGAGGTCTCTTGAAACCAAAAGAAACTTGTTGCGTTAGAAAATGGTCCGTTTGTGTGAATTTTGCTTGATTGAACAATATAATGTTGCTGGAAGCTATAATTTGGTAAATGATTGGATCCTTCCGGTGCCTGCCAGCCAATTTGAGGAAATGTCCTTCGAGCGGAAGTACTACTTTACTAAGTGCCACTTTAGATTTCATCGAAATATATTCGTTCATATATATTTCTTACTTTTGGATGCATAATATTTATGTAAAATTAGAAATCATTTTGGGGATGTTCTAAGGGCGAGACTCGTCTTGAGAGCTCCTCCTCGACATGGCTGAACCTCAGTGCCAGACCGCTCTCTCAGATTGACTAATGCAGTGCATAAGTCACTGCTATTTTAGTGCGTTGTTAAGTAATTTTACACCTCCGTTATTATTCAATCCGTTTGTGAAATCGAAATGAAATTTTAAACAAATTGGTGCGCACCTTCACATGAATACCCTCTGCTCTCTCTCCTCCTCAAGAGAAATACTGTAATCGAAGTTTGATTCTTCTTTCTCTTTTTGAAAGAAGTTATTGTAAGCTTAATTTCTCTTTTACGTACACCTCATCAGTAAGTACAGCAATTTACCTTCTTAACCCTCTTAATGAAAAGTAATAACATATAAGCGCAGTTTCTGTTATTTTACTTCTTTTAGTAAGAAGTATTGTAATGACAGGGTAATTTCTTTCACCCTCCATAAGAGAAAGTAATGTACTCACAAGTTTAATTCTTGTCATAGCAGCGCTCGTAGCCGCTGTGTTTCTATTAGTCTGGCTGTTAAGGAATGAGATATTGAGAGCTATATTTAGGGCGAGTTTTGAACTATGAAAAGATTAGCTGCCATGATCTCCTAAACTAATATATCTTTAGATTTGTGTTTTACTCTCACAAATAGAGATTGATATACTCTAGAACAGCGAGGTTTTGTGAGCTAAATTTTCCACTTATAGATTTTGGAGTCCAAAATGTAAAATTATAGCTTCCAAAAAAAGGTATTTAAATTTTATTGGTTCCTTGATCATTGAGATTTTGTGAAGTAAAACATACTAGCACATAACATGCATTGCAAAAATATTTGTTCCTATTCAGGAGACGTCGATGTTTTACGCTAATAATTTGGACACGAGCTGTGAAAGGAAGTGCCAAGGTCACTAAATTGAGTTCTATTAGTGCGACATGTTGACATTTAAAGTATTAAAAGTATTAAAAAGTATTCGTTAATTTTTTACGCAGTGATTTTAATAGACGTAGTTTAGATGGAATAGTCTGAATATTTTAGAACATGTGCCTTGAAAAGAAGGAAGTTAAGAAGCTAACTTGTCACGGCGGTGGTTGCCAGAGGTTGTGTGGGCGAACTGTCCGTTCTCGGGCAAACTAACCTCTGCAGTTCACCCTGCCGTCTACGGGACCTAACAGTACAACCTACTTCACTTTAGATATGTTGTACTCTAGCTGTCCTAGCATTTGCAAGCGGCATAAAGTATAGTCTCGGATTGCACCCTTCCACTTATTATATGTACTTATTCTATGTGGTGAATGTGCTGCGACGGATGGAGAATTAGACTATAATCACAAAGTGCTATTGTAGGTGATTTCACTGTTAAGGTGTTTTGCGAAACGGAATGTTAACCTATAAACTAAAAAAAGGAGTAAAGATTTAAAAAGCTGAAGCTGGAATGGTTAATGTAGAACAGGGTGAAGTGAAATTAGTTGGAGCTAGATAAGCCTAGCTAGAGGGTATGTAAATGTACAGTTAGCTGTTAAGGCTGCAGGCCTGCAAGTGTAGTTCATTTCCGGCGTAAAAAGGGTCGCATGTCTATCTGGGAGGTCAATATCACTCCTTGTCGCTAATAAACCGTCTGGAACCTAATCTTGCACCTTTGGCCAATTCACTGCCTTCCTCGTCTTTCAGTTTTTATTTATTTTAGAGCCTAAGTTACATTCATAGATAAGCCTTCAAGTAATTGCGAATTCCACTCCGACCATGTGATTAACTTTAAAAAAAATTGAAAACTGATTTAAATTTTCAGAGGTCATTGGCATGAAGGGTCATAATCCAGCAAACCAGATTCGCCACAGATCGTCACTGACAAAGAAAACTCCAACCAGTGTCTACTCTCTTGTTTGAGGCATCTGCTGGTCCTAAATATTGAGATGCACCATTAAATTCGTTGAAGGAAGTTTTACTTTAGCCGGGATATTTCCTCATTTAATTTTAATAACGACACCAAGAGAAGTGGGCAGCTAACGATACTAGATTATCTAGTAAACAACAGACAGAATTGAAGAAACAGGAGAGATTTGCCGCCAAACAAACAGAGATGAAAACATTTCTTATAACATATTTCTGTAATAAAAGAGAAGAAATGTTGAAAGTCATATGCTGTTGTGATTGTGAAAATAAGCGTAAAAAGTTTGTGTTGTAAAAAGAGAAGAAGCATTAAGGCTGGAGGAGTCTGGAGAACTGCTGGAGCCAGCGGCAAGCCGGAGCAACAGATCTCCAGCTAACTATCATACATCATCCCCGCTTATTTGCTTTCCTAAAGAAATGTGTTTTCCAACTTGGGAAGATTGTCAATGTGTAGTGGCCCATTTTCCTAAAGTTTTCTTTTCGCGCATACACCTGTCCCCACACAATGGAAGAATATAGTTCTGCACCAACTTTGGTTCCTCGTACAACTTGTACTTGTCTTTCCACCAACGGAAGTTTTAATCTAGCTAGGGTATAACTGTCGTGCAATGTTGCCTTCTTAATAGTGTCTGCTGTAATTTGCTTAAGTCTCGCCAGCTGGTCGTGTTCCCTCAACTACAATAGCAAGGGCTACGATTCGAACCAATGGTTTTATTTCCAGAATCAGGACCGACCAGAAACTTCACCCTTGGACCTCCATGGGACTACATCATGGCCATCTGCTGGAATGGGCTTCATTACTGATGGATGCCCAATGCAAGCTGCTGTTGTAGCGTCAAACTAGTGCCAATAATTTCAATTAAATTAAAAAAACAAAAGGTTTTTCATCTTCTCTTATCCTTCCAATACTCTCTGGAGTTCCTGAAGCATTCTGGTCCCATTTGAATTCTCTATACAGCCGACTTACCAACTCACTCGACTACAATTACTTTCATATTCGCAGACAACACTACAATTCTATCCCCTCAGGAAACAACTCAGTGATGAAGAGGCATAATCTTTAACAAGCTCTTGTTATGAAAAGAAATAGGTTTTGAAACCTACATGTCCAGTAGTTTCTTGTAAATAATTCTCATTGACATTTCTTTCAGTCATTACTTTATTACTTTTTATTTGATTCTACTAAGGGCTCAGAAACCGTTAAATAAATAAATAAATATTTGTAATAAAATTATTAAAAATTTCCGATATTCGTTCCGATACTTATTGATTGTTGTTATTGAGAGAGGTGTTATTTGGGGAGGAACAGGTTGACATAAAGTTAAAGGAAGAGTACTCCAGAATCCAAGAGTTTTGAGTATCAGAAATCATTTTTGGAAATGAGACGTCGAGGCAAGTTTGAATCCGATTGAGAAATTTGGAGGAATAGAAGTAAATGTTAGATTTAGTTCTGAAAAGAGCGACATTATGGCATTTAGCGATTGTGTATTGTTTACATTGAAAGGTAACTATTGTCCAGTAGAATGATGTGTGAGAGGATGATGGGTATTATCTGGGAAAGCAAGCCAATAGTGTGCCGGAGAGGGGAGCCGACCAAACAACCAGCGAGAGGATGGGCAGATTTGATACAGTGGTCCTTGCCCGAAGTACTCTGGTATCGACTACACTACAAGCTCCACTCTGAAGTCAAGGAGGGTGCGCTGCTGCGAAGGGTCTTGGCTTGCTGGCTCCAGACAACCTCTCCCCTTAATGGAATCCCCGCCTCTACCTGCCCACTCAACCGCTCTCTGTCAACCCTATTTCTATCAACTATCCTGTTTCCCTTTAACTCCTGTTACGCTCTTCATTGTCCAAAAAACAGATTTAAACTCTTACATGATCCTTCTTCTTACGATAATATAATTGATTCATTTTGGAAATAAATTCAAAATATTATCTCGTGCTTTTCTGCACCGCTTTCTAACTTCATTAGTTCGCAAATTGTTGCGGGATTCCATTTAAACAAACTCGCCGTGCAATGGCTCAGCGAAGCTGGACCATCACACTCCCACTTACTGTGGCCACACGATTAAAAGATTTATTTTGGCATTGAATTATGTAAAGAAATACAATTTTTGTAAGCGGTAAGCTGCCAGAACTGCTTTTTGCTAAAGACTTCTTTCCACATGATCATGTGGAAAGATCAAATAGTAATGCTACAGAATATCTAATGCATTTTTAAATTAAATTATCTCTGTAGAAATTTTCTTCATTCTGCTAGACATCGCAAGATCTAGATTAAGGTTATATCATCGATATCTCTAAGAAAATTTGTCCTAGTAGCCGGCCAAAGTCTACATGAACACTCGGCCTGGACCATTTCAAAACCTTCTTCTTACAAGTGGCAAAATTACTAAGAACTTTGTCGTTTTGGTTGTCCAGTAGAGAACTAGAGGAATCTCCTGTCCGTAAGTTTCGTAAGAGGAAGTAGATAGGAAGGTCTTTGGATTTTTTTGGAGGTCTTATAGACTCGCATACGTGGATATCCAAGATGCAGTAGAGGCCCTTCTACATCTGTCTAAGATTGTATTGGCGGATTCAAGGAACATGAGACAATGGAAATGTTGGCGAATTGGATGTAGTTGAGTGCCCAACCATTCTTGTGGAGATGGGAAGTGTTGAGTGCGAGAGACATGGGGATAGTTGTTTATGCGAGTGTGTGTTGGGGACGAAGTGAGGAGGCCGATCAAGATGAAGAAGTGGAGCCACCGCCGTCTGAGAGATTCTCCCTCTGCAATCAATATGTCTTGCCTCTCTGTCGCTCCCCCAGACGTTGGCCCCTCTGCACTGCTGCGGCTTACTGATGCCGCCTTCACCGCCCCCACAACCTGGAAGGACGCGGTTATATCGCTACTACTCACAAACTGACTACAGACACTGTCAAAGCTTCTTTACATTATAAGTCGCTTTCAACTCCCTGCTCCACCACAGCTTCATCAATGGTTCGCTAATACTCTTTAATGGAATTCACTTTAATTACAACAATAACTGAGTTTTGTGGAAAGACTTGGTCCCGGCCGGCAGCGGGGTAAAGGAATGCGGTACTGAGTTGATTTCTCGACGGGCGCAATGAGTGATAAAACCTTCTGACCATCTCCGAACAAAGTCCCAAAGTCCTGTGGGTGTTTCACACTCCCGCACTCCGAGAACACTTTCACGTGGCCGATAGCTAATGTCCGCCTTGCGTGATTGACATGTTAAATGTGCGACCTGTTTACTGATACATCTTGTCTCCAAATACATCCTGCAGTATATAAATGCAACTGCACCAAAGTTTTAGATACTATACTATACAATAAAGTTCACATCTTTCAATAAAGCAAAAAAAAAAAAGAGAAATAAGGTGTTGGTCTAGTGGTCAAGAGCTTGTCTTTATGTCTCGGAGATCCCCAGTTCGAATCTCGCGTATAAATACTTTTTATTTGTCAGGAAAAAATTGTTATAGAAAAGTATGAGCTTCCGCCTCCGTCCACGACACCTAATGGGTAGTTGGACGTTAAGCCCCACCTGAAAAAATAGACGATTACTTTACTTTATAGGGTTCTGCAATCCCAAATCGAAAACTTGTTGAATAGAGGACTTTGCCAGGGGCTATCTTAAGTATGAGATTCTAAGAAGACGTATTTTCTTGAAAAATGAGTAAGTAATCACATCTGAGCAGTACGTGTACAATACTTGAACTCTCTCTAAAAATGGTAGCAAAAAATGGCAGGTGGCTCTTTCACAGCAAACATTTTTCTTGAAGTCACTTTTTAAATATTTAAATTTTCGATTAGCAAAGATTTACAATTACTGCGCCCTTGCTCTCTGTGGCACCTCGGCTGTTTAATTAAATATCAAGCGTTCATCATGAGACTTTATTCTTCCCAAAGTTGCCTTCATCCGAGACTAATCATCAAACCACACCTGACTTCATGTGATTAACCAAAATAAGCATATAATAATAACCTATACAAAATAACATGACCTTCTGTAGTGTTATTAAGTGTAACCAATGGACTAAGTATTATAATCTGTTCATTGAGCACAAGGTTTTAATAACAGAGTAACAACAATTTTACTGAACTACGAGTATTTGTAGAGGTAATTCTCTCATACCAATACTCGTGCGACATTCTGTAGAGCTTGAAGAACGGAAAAACCTCGATTACCGGAATTCCATCTCTTTAGGAGGAAAGAGGATGCGAGTAGCCCCTCCACTGTCACCACATTCTCTGAAGGGTAAATGTAACCTATTTTAAGACATTTTAATTTAATGCAGATTAGTGCTTACAATTCCCGTAATGTCAAAGCCATTTTTTAATTACATATTTTTTCAGAATTTCAATTTACTCGATGGTTTCCGTTTGCTTCCGATCCATATTTCAGCGATTTAAGCAAAAATCTGGTGAAAACAGGTAATTCTAGCAAATAATTTTGAATTTTTCTTTCGTTTCAGAAGTTCTAATTCTAATTTTGAGAGAACTAATATGTATATTCTAGCACTGCTATAAATGTACCACCACCAGGTGGGAGCCAGAATACAATTTGCTAGTAATGCTACTCAATATTTTCTACTGTAAGCTTCGTTTTTAATGTTATTGTATAGAGTAAAAGAGTAAACTGGACGATTTTAGTAAGAAATTAAATGTTCTATAATAGAGGGTTGGGGAAAAATGTAAATGAATTGCGGTAAGAATACGTCCCTTGGCCTTTTACCCAATCTTATTATAATTAACTTTTTTTATTAATGTCGCTGTATTATTATCGTTTGCTAAAGCAGATGGTCGAGCTGGTCTAATCTGCAGCAGACTTACTCTAAGGTTCTCGTTTAAGGAAATATTCCGATTAAAATCTAGTCTTTTCGCCCAATGGTTGGTCTTATGAGGATTCTACTTCAAGATTGATGATTATGCCCTAAAAAAGAAGGACAGAGGCGAAAAGTTAAAATCTAAGAATGAAGATAAAAAGAGTGATTGCAAAGTGGAAGAAGCAGCAGCAGTTGGATTATTAGAGAGAGAGAGATGAGGAATTGGATTAGATCGGCGGGCCAGCGAGCCGCGATAATGCAGTGCCAGGAGAAGTTCGGCCGAAGAAAACATGCACGATGTGTGAAGGTGGCGGCGAAGAAGCTGCGGAGGAGTTCACGCTAGTGGGACAAGTGTCGGGCCAGGGTGCCCGCCCCCGCATCTTCGCCGCCTCTGGTCGCATCCCCACCGCCCCTTGTAATCAATACGTTTTCTACCATAAACAGTCGTCCACGTTCGGAATATTTCGGTACCATCCGCCCACCAAAACTTTTAAATGAGTTGGTTAAGTTTGGAATGCATTAAGCCGCATATTCTCCGCAGTCAAGAAAAACAATATTTACTTACTTTTTAAAATGGCCGAGTTGTTTAAATTTATTATAGCAATTAATATGAACCAATTGAAGAATATATTTATTATAGTTTTTATTAATCACTTTATATTATTGAAAACAAAAATTATTTAGAAGGCGGTGAATTAGTGACGTATTTTGCATTGCTCAATTACATTTCTAATCTACAGGTGATTGTAAGAATGTTCGGTATTGATTTTAGGCAGTACAACCATCTATCTGACAGAACAGCTCTCAGGCAATGATCAGCCACACCAGTTTCTCTGGATGAGATAATTACAATTTTGTAAACATGGGGTTTGAACACTTCACATTTTATGCGGCAGGATCAACAAAAGCAGCGCCACCATCGCATCCAGAAGTACTGGTTTTGATTTGGGCAATCAACCCCAAGTTTAGAGAAAGTCTGAGGTTTTTGGGAAGATTCCGAAAAATTCCAGTTCTACTTGAGGAGGTTCGGATGGGTAGAAGTTCCCCCTGAATAGTTATGACCAAAAATAAAGGATGTTAGACTGTTTATATTTTGTGAATATTCTAATTTTATCATTAAAAAATAATTAAATGTTTTCTCAATCCGTATTAAAATTCTTTATTATGAATATATTTTAGTAATTCCCTTGAGCCATCCACGGCGTTGGTGTTCTGCCGGAAGGAACCTGGTCCATAAACCTTATTTCCCTTGGAATTATAGTATTTTCCAAAATAAGGGAACAACTTTGATAGAAGAAGTTAGTTTGGTAGGAAGACATTGAATTCCGTCTAAAATAGGCGGTTACTTTATTATGGCAGCAAGATAATATATGAAAAGAATTTTCAATTGAAGGTGAGATATGATTTATATCCAATTATTGAACAGCATCTGGAGAAGTCTTTTTGAAAATAAAAAATTATTTTCCTGCAGGTGAAAAGGCCAAACCACATATGGTCATATATCCAAACCATTAAATTAGATTAAGATGGTCGCGCTGCAATATAAAACTGCATTGCAGAAGTTGCTGTCTTTCCAGAGTTCGTAAGAAAATATTGAAGCTTTAGATTGGCAACCCTATGTTAGCTTCCTGCAAACCCATACAATAGATTTAAATGTTTTGCTAGCTCATGTTTGACAAATGTTGATGCATGACCTTCCAATTTAAAACAGTCAGGTAAGAACACGCATCCGTTTTCAAAAAAACTTAATCGAATAATCTATTCACAGTTCTGCGGAATTTTCCATTTAGGATTTTTGGTTATTGACTTTGGGTCATGAACTTCTCAAGGGAGCCAACCAAAATAACATTTATATCTAAATAATCTCCTCCATAAGAACGCTACTACTCAAGAGTTGCTCGCATAATAATAAGTGAAAGGAAAAGTACTGCGCATTAAGATGTTTACTATTAATAACAATTTTCCGACCGTAGAGTGTATTTTCCTGAGTGACGTAACTTCGGTTGCTGGCGAGGGCGGACACGTCAGTGGAGGTTGTTGATCCTGAAACTGGTGTCAGGACTGCCTCGCTCCAGGTTTATGATAAATGATTTTGCTCACGCTAACTCGTGATGTCCTCCAACCGACCCCACAAACCAACATTTTCTAGAAAATCGTCTAATAAAAACCAGCGAATGTTACAATTGTTCTAGTGCCCTGCTTTATTACCTTACCTCCTACAATAGGGGGGGTTATTGCTTGTTTTTATAGAATGGTTTGGTAAGTGAATGGCCGATTTCAAACTATACGCGTTGATTGGTACATTTGACCTCCTTTTCACCTTTAAGTTTTCCAATGGGAACTCAAAATAGAAAATCTGCAAAATCTTCCCCAAGAGATAATAACAAACAAGTTTTACCACTTTGATACTTGATGGTTAAGAGAAGAGAACAAGGAATAATAAGTGAGCTGAACCAGGTCAGCTAGGGGAGAATAACTAAAAATCCCACGTTGGGAGATGGAGGCGGTAGTTTCGCCAGATAACAAGGTGGAGGTGGACGATTTGCTCAAGTACAAGAAAATTCCCGGTCTCTTCACCTCGCTCCCTGTTCTTTACTTTTCAGCGTTTTTCTTTTACTTCCATTCTCCCTTTTTCTCTTATTCTATAACGACTAAGCTACAGAGATGCTGGTGCTGGAGATGAAGCCGTGAGGGATCTGTGGCCCTAATAGGGCTGACATGCTGCCGTTGGAATTATTGCATCACCAGCCTCCTATACTTGATACTGCCCATAAAAAAAAACTTCCTCTTACGTCCTATTGGGACACTTCCTTGCAGTCTGTATAGCATGCTGCCTCTTGCCCAATACCAAGTTTGTGGCAAGTAAGAGCAAGAATCGCTTTCGTGCTGATCTCCCATTCTTAAATTAGATCTGAAAGGGAAATTTTTTAAGTCCCCGAGGCTCTTAGAGTACTAAACGAAATTTCTTTTAATAACTAAAAGCAGCGCTTATTAATCAAGTGAGATTTTGGAGATCTCGTTCCCTTCTATACTAAATGTCCTGCCTACCTTAATAACATTGTTTTATTTTCTTAAATAATTGATTAACTTGCCTGGACATTGCCAATTTATGATTCAGCTGATATTGTATAAAATACATTGAGTGCTTTAATGGCGGCTTACTTCCGGATATTCAACCTATTGATCTCTATAGTTTGCGTCGAGATATAAACTAGATGTACCTTCCTATTGCGTAAATTCTCTCGCGGAACTTGCAGGGACACAAAGGCTCCTGTTCCTGGCCCCTCATAGCAGCCGCGGACTCTTACTGTAAACCTATACCTCTGGTTGTGTGCAAATACGAGATATATCCTAACGAAGGACGGACAATCTAAAATAATGTAATACCATAGCGGCCTTGTTCTGAATTATCAAATCACAATCTTCAGATCTGTACATGTGTTTACAATAACATCATCACTTACCTAACTGAGCTCAGCCTATTTCACGATCCATTCTTAAACAATTGTGTTTGTTGAATAAATGGCAAAAGTACGCAATTTCAAAATTTGAAGGTTAATATTTAAATAAATGTTAGTGTAAAAAGATTTTGAATAGTAAATAAATAGTAAGCGGTGTTCAAGTAAATGCGCATGCGCCCTTCTCTCTGAACTCGAACTATACCAAGTAGGTGGCCCACTGGTTCTTGCAACTAAGTTGATCATGGAGAAAGGAAAAACTAACCACCATTTCTTGGCCCTTCATTAAATTTTTCCCGGAAAAACAATTCAAATAACATTTGAATTGAAATGGCGTTCTAAGTCGGTAGAAAATAGTTGGAATCATTTTGTAAAAGGCCTCAAAAAACTGGAAAATTCATTCAGTGGAGCAGCACTTTTGGTTGGCTGATTTTGCCCGGAAGGTTATTTTCAGCTCCTATTATTATCGGTCGAGGTTGAGGGAAATAGACGCTTCCTTTTCAGCGTGAGGTACAAAAAAAATCAATTTGAAATAAAGAAATAATATAATCCAAAATTGGCCCGTAGATGTTTAAAGACTAAAGTATTATTTTTCCCAGTCAAGGTTGAAGTATGTAAAATCTGTGGGTAAAACTGAATGTTGTAACAAGTTGTACTAACTAGATGGAGCCACTATCCACTGTGGCCATACCTTGGGTCAAATAAGGTCAGTCTCTGATCTCTATCGCAACACTTTACACTGTGTTTGTTAACTTTCTACGTATTGTGTGGGTGCGCTGCAGGTCCTTCATCTAGTTCTTCCTTACAACTAACTACAAATATTTTCCTTTTATTTCTTTAAATTATATTACTGGCATAAGAAACATGTTTTCCGCGCTGCAATCCTAATTGAATGAATTTACTGAAGATTAGTTGTATCAGGTTGATATAATGGCAGAGACAGGTGGCCAAACAGGCGAACATTCACAAGTTACAGATCGTAGGGAGATTTTTCTCAAAGATGATTCCACTGTTTTGAATTCTAATTATTGGAATGAAAATTCTTCCTGGGCGGGGCCTCCTTAGATGTTCCGCCTACATAAAAATCTTTGTTTACAACTCGCCTGACTTCGCTTATCATTCCAGATTTCAAGGTTAAAGACGATACAGCAGTAGAGAAGGTCACAATTAATCTTTAATTGTACCAAATTTCATAAAAGTTCTAAAAGAAACGAAGAGAGATATTATTGTTAAAAATTAGAAGTCTCTAACTTGAAGTTCTGCGAAATTCAGTATCCTAAGTTCTCTCTCATTCGCGAAATCTCTACTATTGAAACATTTTACTCAACTGTAGTGTAAATAAATAAACTGTAGAGATAAATTTTTATCCGTTATCTTTTATCCTTAATTGAAACAAATAGATTTAGATGGGTTACTAGCTACTATCCTTAGCAGAACCAGAAATACGAAATCTATCAATTCGATTAAACTAAGGATAGCAATTTGTTCGCTATTAGAATCCTCTGGCTATTCCTTATACATGGTGTAAGTTAGATGCAGGCACCTTCTTGTGACGTCAATTTGATGGGTACCATTTTGATAGGAGAAGTATCAATGAGTGCAAGGAGTCACCTGAGCTACATAAATGTAAGCTGCACGTTACTTGCGGCATCTACTTTAAAAGTAGGACGAGCAGGTTGTCAAATTCTTAAACATCTTCAAGTTCCTATAAACTCACTTCCCCTCCCCTCTTAGGGCAACTCAAAATTTTATTTTTGAGAAGCTCAATTTTGAAAATTTTAAGGCGACCGGAAGTGAGAGAAAGTAAAAATCATAATTTACGCGGGAGAGGAATTATCTTCTGATAATTTGAAGATATTTGGTGCTTTAAGAGTCCATAGATGTATCTACAATATTATAGAGAACCTCAGACGTAAACGCATGCTACGATCGATCCAGTGTATCGATATAATCGAGGCTCCGTCACTGACATGCACCTCAAGGACGCCTACACACACACACGAGAAGAAATTCATATATACTCGTATTATTTCCCATTGGAATGGGAGGTTGTAATCACACCAACTGATTTGTTTATTGAATGTTCCAAACTTAAACAGATGTTTCTCTGTCTCCTACCTTCCAACTACTTGTCAAGTTTTCAGCTTCATGATTACCTACAGTTTCCTTTATTGGAAAACTTTTATAATTCATGTACCTGTTACGTTCTAACACGGAAAAAATTGAATTAACCTTTGAATGGAGTTCAATTCTATCAAAACTACCAGAAAATTGTTCAAAAAAAAATCTTTAACTAATGTATTAGATCTCATCCAAACCCTGACTAAATTTCTCAAGGGGGAAAAATTGTGTACAAAATTAAATGAAACAATTTAAAAAGAACCGGCTGGTCTATCTAATTAATTTGTTTGGTAACCCTAGTTTAGTAAAATAATTTGTTTATTAAAAAGCAAACCTGGCGTCCATTGTCAATCACTTTCTATCAAAAATCACTATATAAAATTTCCTTGACTACTTTGAACTATTAAGTTAGAATTAATAAGTTACCTGACTTTAATATTATAGATGTTCACTTTAATGCCATCATTTCATATTGAAAGATATTTCATATTCATATAGAGGTGGTGGAGACAGTAGCAGATATTTCCTAATGAAGGTAATTCCACGATTGAAGAATCCGAAGAAGACATTGCTCAAAGGGAGAGTTTATTTTGGCGGGTAGTACATTGGCTTTACTCCCGGTTCGAGTCTGGCCTGACCTCAGAGATTCTATTCAGAACGAAACTCGTTGTATGTTCAGCTGATAGAAAGAAATAATATAGATGCCATTTATCTAAAACGCCATTTGTTTTAGAACCAACTCGCCTCTAAAATTACTTTTCCAGCGAAATTTTGGAAATGAAAATGATGTCTCTGATGGATTTGGAATTCTCTACCCAAATGGATATTCACAAAGCAGGTATTTCCATGAAAACTCAAATCGGAAATCTGTTATTGCTTCTTTCTCTTGCAAGGAATAAGACTTGTCTATAGAAATATAGAGTCATTTTCAAGGAACTGTATTTTCAGGGGCGAATGACGATTTCCTTATCAATACAACTTAGATTGATTTATCGTGCACATTTTTAGCGACCTCAAATGTCACTGATTAAAGCAACTAATTTGTAATAACCTTCTTATTTACAAGGCTGTGCATTTCCTCGACAGCCCAAAGACTATTTACAACTAATGTTACCAATTATTTACTTGATAATAAAATATTTTCTCTTTAAGAATCATTAAAGAGTACGGTATGGAGTCATTTCCTTTAAAACGCTAACAGGGATTCAATCGGAAAATCACCTTTTAGATTTATCGATTTTTCGTGAAAAGTATGCGCGCTAATAATATATTACAATGAGATCTAACTATATAATTTGCGGGAAGATAATGTTATGCGATAATTTCTCTGCAGATGGTTTTAATGTGTATGAAATAATAAGAAAACTGGAACTATTGCGCCCAGTGGGTGCTGGGGAGCGGTGACGTCACGCTTTAGGCAACAGTAGCATTTTCGATAATATCTTTTTAACGCAGTTTCTAAGGCTTTCATATATTGCGTTAAGTGGAAGTGAAGCGAGCGATTTCTTTGATGTTTGAGTTCTGGTGTGGGAGTACTTGGCTAGATCAAAGATTTGTTCTCTGTTGAGCCATTTTGGTCTGCCCACAATCTCTCACTGTGACATCTCAAGCGCTTCCTGTTCAAGAACGTCTATTTAACCAGTGTATGTAAATTGAATATACACAATGAGATAATCAATTTTCTAAAGAATAATCGTAGAAATAGACATGGAGCACCCACAGGACTGCAGCAATGGACTAATAAAGCCGATCTAAAGACAAGACGAATGAACTCACAGCTGGAGGCGGCACAGCTCCTGTAGACATCGCATTCACTTCTCTCTTACAGCCTCACCTATTTATTTGTTTATATTTTTATTTTCTGAGATGGAAGCAGATGTTGTTGAGACTTAGAGCACTCTAGTATATGCTGGCCGGCTGTCTGACCCCTAATGGACAGTGTGCATCCAAAACACATTGTTTACTTCATTATTAAATATTGTGCCCATAATCTAAATCTTAGTCATCCAGTTCAACATCTATTCTCTTTGAGAGCCATTATTTCCGTTAGTCGCTTTGTCCGTCTGTTTGTTCGATAATTTATTGGACTTAAAATTTAAATTGATCCCCACCCTACATAAGACAATATTTACAATGAAAAACTATTGTATTTAAGAAAATATTTAAATAACATAAAGAGATAAGTGATTCGATTTAGTAAAGGAGTGGTGAAACCACTCGGTGTGTGGTTGGCTCGGTCCTGAATATTTTCTGCCTCCATCTTTCCTTTATGGCACTAAGAGAAAGCAAGTACTGCAATTGTATCAACCTTTCCTTAGTTTAAGCATTACCAATTCTAGGCAATTTTTCAAATTTATGTAAAACAGGTTGAGCGGGTGTGCACTAGACTGGATAAATTTAATAGTTTTGGAGAATTCCAAGTAATTCAAAGTAATTGAAGTGATAAGTATTTCCTTTACTAAGTGGAACGAGAATTTTTTTTAAAAATCGAATGGGTGACTAGTGCAAGTAAAGAATTAAGTGAAAATAGCACGGTACCTCAAAGAGAAGGATTTCTAGTAGTTAAAATGGTGGCAAATCAAGTTGGATTGTTTATAAAGAGTTGGAGGGAAGGTATAGGGCGAAAGGGTTGCGTTTGGAGGACAAGAGGGCGGCTGCAGGGAATAGCCTCGGGATCAGAGGTTCTAGGCCGCACATAAACTAACTGGAGCACCTCCAACCAAGACCTGTTGCTCGGACCAGCACCTCTTCTGTCGTTCAGTTCTGCTCAACTCTCACCGACTAAATCACATTTAAAACTAATTTCATTGCAGGCGAATGTTTAAAGAAGGGCAAAGGTGTAAAGGCCCCAATATCACAGACAATCAATAGACTGGCTTATGTTTACTCTTCGTAAGAGAAGGTATTGCGGTCGCGCAATTTCAAAAATGAAAAGAAAAACACTTCATTGTGGTACTTTTATGAATATCGCTCACAGGTAAAAATCGGTTGAACAATTATTTCAATTAAAACAGAACTAGAAAAGTCTTGGCTCAAATGAAAAACTATTGTATTTAAGAAAATATTTAAATAACATAAAGAGGTAAGTGATTCGATTTAGTAAAGGAGTGGAGAAACCACTCGGTGTGTGGTTGGCTCGGTCCTGAATATTTTCTGCCTCCATTTCCAATTTAATATTTTGTCTCTCCTATTAACATTAACTCGAAATTTTTGACAAATTTTAATGTTTACGATTCAAATGTCATCTGAGGAGTAAAGCACATCTTTTATTAAAAACAAAAAATGGGTATGATCTTATTTATGAATGGGAAACAGCATAAAACTTGATTCAGAAAGCCTTGCAACTCCATGCAATGTTATTTTTGACGACACCAATGAACTTTGAAGTATTATAATGTTCCCTAGAACAGCCTAAAAGGAATTTCTCTGAAAAACTCAAACAAATGGTTTAGCATTAGTTCGAGAGTCAATGTTCTGGGGGTAAAGAAATTGCTGACTCGTTTTGCGGTCAATCCCTAGATTGCGGATTAACACAAAATCTCTGCCGGATGCGATGGCGGGACCAAAATAGACTATTCTTCAAGTCAGAGATCTGGGCTATTTTTTTTGGTCTTCAAGTAATTGTGACAATCTCTCATCTACGGCTGAAATCTTTACCGAAAGCATAGAAGCTCACCAGTTGCTGATGTGGAATTTGATAGTGGGACACAGCCTGTAATTCCGTCCCCGAGTAAGTAGCAAGTGGAAATGCCAAGTTTCAAATGGATTTTAATTGAATACCCCAATAAGAGTATGTGACTGGTGTTCATTTTTTGTATGCTCATCGCGAGCATTGTTTGGATATCTGGCAGCGGTTCGCTGGAATGTAGCAATATCCCACATTTTTGTTTGGAGCAGGTTGATTTTTATTTATTTTCCTCTGAACAAGGGAACAAAGACGCGCGCGGCTTAGACTAGAAAAGTTGAGGGTACGCATTAGTTTAGACTTTCACGTTACTATTACTTCTTGGTACCGCCTGTGAGGAGAAGTATGGCAATTGTGTCAGATTTTCGTAATTGTTTGTTACGGAAACACTTGTTGTGAAGACACCTGATCAAAATAAGGAAATATCTAAAAACGATCAATTCCAATAACATATTTACAGGAAGTTCCTAATGAGATTCTGTTCACAGGAACATAAGGTGCAAAAGAACTGAGAATATTTAGAACTTAATTGTTTCCCGGGAGAATTAACTTCTGAACACATTGTGGTGGAAGGATGTACTGCCATTTCCGGGCAACTAGTTATCTTTCCCTGACTCTCCTGTAACTTTACTAGAAATTTCATGTATAACTGAAATAACAAATTTGAAGAAAATCAGTCCACCTTAAGATATCACATTTTATTGTCTAGAAATTTCTTTCAAATAGGTTCCAATTATTTTATGAAACTCCTTACATTTAGATTGATTAATTTTAATATAATAAATTTCTTCTGCATATTGTACAATATCTGTAAGGAGAAAGCAGTATGTTGTAAGAGATTGTCTTGTGAATCTTTACTGCACTGTCTAGTCCTAGATTTCTTAATGGAAATTTCCATTTTTCAGTACCACCTGTTCCCAGATGAAGAACTGTGTTAAAGAGTTGGACATACAGAACTACAAGCAATGGAGGCTACTCCAGTTGTCGGCAGAGCACCTGACAAGCTGGGTCAAATAGCCGATTAGAGCGTGATACAGCCAGAGGAGCTCCTCAGCACCGGAGGCACCGCAGTCCACATATGTTAAACATGTGTCATGCTGCTAGCTGGCTGGCCAGCTGTTCTCACACTAGCCACACCGCAATCGCTTCTTTTCTCAACATGTCACATCTCTGCAGCGACTTTACATTAATCTTGGTGCTGCAGATTTATTTCAGGTCAAGAATAAGGTACCTACCTCCCGCTTAGTGGTATGAAATACATCAAACTTGGCCTCACCTCGCTAGACGGCATTTCTTACCTTGAGAATATATCTGATGCTCTCCACCACGTCAACTTGCTGTAACAGTTACATCCTCAAAGTAGCTGTTTCCTTAAAAGTAGGGTCATTTTTAATCCCATTTTAATGAAAAAATATTTCAAAAAAATGTTTTTGGGTCTTCATGAGCAAAATGTCACTAAAAAGTTAATTACTGAGGACAAATTTCAACTGCTAAGTTACCCCAGTTACTATAGGGAAATCTAATAAAAAGTTTAAGCTTCCGGCCATTAGTAGTTTTTGAGCTAGCGAACTCACACCCAACCAAAACATAGATAATTGTTTAAAAACTACTTTTCAGACTCAGGGAACCCGGAAGCTGATGTTTATGGAGAAAACTCTTATTGAAAATAGGACCCTACCGCAATACTTCCTACCGTTACAGTGGTGGCAAATAACGTGGTTACGCGTGACATGTCGCCCTAGATGCACGTCGCAGGCCATGTACAGGGCCTTAAAAGGCAACCAATCTTCGAGGTACTTCCGTTTCCTACGCGCCTTTCTTCGACATTTTGGACAGGCTGTGATCATAACTGTATTGTCTGCGTATTATAGAACTCTATAATTCTTTGGTGATTATGTCCGTGGGAGGGGTGTAATTAAGTTTCGCTATATTAGGTACCAATCAGAGAAGAGGGGGAGCAGGTGTTCCTGAGATTGTGCGTCATGAATGATTGCTCCATACAAATGTAAAATCGCTTACAGCCGGAAAGTATAATTTTTATAAAACACTAAAATGATAAATGGGTGGTATATACGTACAAAGCGGAAATATATATATATATATATATATATATATATATATTTTTTCTGCCGGCGCATCGACGTCTATGGCCATTAGCGCCCAATATAAAATTATTAATAATACTACGGGCAAAGTTTTTTGACGAAGCAAATAATGGCTCAATATGGTGATTACTATTCACGAATACACGTATGAAGATCAGCCGTCTCACACTGGCGCAGAAATCAGGTCACCAACGGATGCCAAATACTCCATCACCTAACAGATTGATAGAGCTGAATAATTGGGTGAACTACGCCCAACGCGAGGCATCAGTGCGGAGGGCACTGTTCATCCCTTGATGACCTTTACAAAGCTGGGCAAGATCGACGCGCTAATAAAGGACGAAGGTCAATTTCCAACCTACTCTGTTACCATAGTCACCATATCAACTTTACATACTCATAGTTACCAATATACATATAACAGAGAGAAATGAAATTGTTGTGAAAACAAGAAGTAAATATTGCATTGCGCCAAGTTCAGCACTGGACAGTACCAGAAGTACCGGAAGTAGATCTCTGAACACTCATCTGACTTTTTCTTACTACAATTCCCTATAATTTCTGATGTTCTAAAAATTCCAAATATTAAACGATTTTTCATTCTTACTGACATTAAGCTGTTTCTAATCAGCATTCCAATCGTGAATCGACACTAAGCATATTTTAACCCTAATCCAAAATAACAATTTTACTGCTGTCAATGATCTCAGATGGTGTTGTCATAAATGTACTATATATCTATTTAATTTGTAATTAGACAAAAATGATTTCTCTCTGACACAGAGCTGATTGGATTTCTTGTTCGATTAGAATCCTTATGGACGTCGTTCTCCCGTTTTGTCCGATGGATTCACTGGTTTTGGTACTATTCCTCAGTTCTCCTCCAGTGTTTTCCAAAACCTCTGAAAGTGGAGCGTCCCTTCGTACTCCTTACCAAATAATGGAGCTTTTCTCCAATTGCATAACTAACCTAAACTAACCTAACCTAAATGATAATACTTTGAACAAACTCCGAATTTAATAAAAATCTTTTAAATATCGAGATTTTAATACTGTAAATTAGAATCTTTGCATTACATTAGAATCTTTACTTGTCATTAGGATCTTTAAAATCATTACTGTATATTGGTTAACAAATTAGAAAGCTGCTCTTCTACGTTCTGTAAGAAAAATATTTAGATCGAGCCAAATTTTCGATGTCGAATTCCCATTGAATCTGGCCACAGTTATATACTCGTATTTTCCAAAGAATACACATCAATTGTGACCTTGAGAATTATAATAAGAGGAAGACGTGTGAGTCACAAGCAGATTGTTTGGTTTTGGTGACTTTTGTGTAAATCATTTCATTACTTCAGGTTGCGATTACGATATGGCAAAATTTGATCCTTGGCCAAGTCTATGAATCGAACCTAAAAATGTTTATATTCGTTGAAACATCTCAGATTTCTGGGGAACGCTTCTAACCTGCTATTCGATCGCCTAATTCTTTCATTCAAGAGATCATAAATAATTTTGAGGTCATCCGTCTTTTTAGTGCTAGTTCTAATTTGAAGAGAAATAAATTACACAAACTAGGTATTTTTAGAGAAAGCCGAGTGGGTATTGGCAGAAGGTTTGCATGAAAGCAAGAGTAGTGACAGTAGTAATAGTATTGCGGATGGGTGGAGACACTGTAGCGAGGTAATCTATATACAATTCTGGGAAAAACTGGAGAGATCTGGTGGATGCTGCTGGAGCTAGCAACTATTAGTCGGGATTATTTATTCATAAAGAGAAGTGTTTGTTGGTTAGATGATGGTATCAGTGCTGCCAGAATGTTTAGAGTGAACAAGATAGTGTGGGAGTTAGAAGCTGAGTTGCCTCAATATGGGTATTGATCGGTATAAGTTTTGAAATGACAACATACCGGGGAGAGACCATCTGGCAGGCACTTGATATTCTCGTCTTGTTCCACCGCCCCCTGCACCTCGCTGTTGCATTTCCACCCCCGACCAGTCCTAGCTTCTGCCCCACACTTCCCAATCTCTATTCGGCCTACCAAAGGGTAATAGAGTTTTAATTGTCACTATGCCCTGAGGACCTTGTTTGGAATCGGTGATCAAGCGTTGTGAGTCTATTATCGAGTAACGCTACTGTACAACCATTCTTAAATAATCATCGTTTCATAATAAAAAGAGCAAGCTTTATGTTGTGTTTATGTATGCAAATGGTGGTCAGCGCAACTCAAAAACCAGATCGGATGAATTTCAAATTTAATATTTGGTTCAGGTGCCCAAATCGATTCCGGCAAGAACTGTTTGAGCCGACCGTGTGTGCCATTTCGAAGAAGGTTGAAAGTTTTCCAATGACCGCATCAACAATAAAAATGGCTCACTAATCTATTATCATTTGTTGATTTATGTGAAACATTTTTCTAGAAAATGTTGAGTTAACCTCTTCTCTAACGTGCTACTTCATTATACTTACTGTACGCTTCTAATATCTTTATAACGTTAATTAGTATGAGTGGAAGAATTATATCCAACAAAAGTACATCTTTGTATCACAAATTTGTCAACTTTTCTGCAGTAATCTGTCTCAGTTTTAAGGCATCATCATCTAAACTTAAACAAAGAAATTTGCCGGTTCAGTTATAACCTTTTTTGCTTTAGGAATACTAATTCTTGGTATATCTGTGACGTTAAGGTTATTCCAACAGCCTCAGCCAAAGCGATCAGCATTCAGGTCCATTAGAAATTTAATTTTTTTAAATTCTCAGTTTTTAGAAAACAATATTGCATAAATGGCGGGAAGAAAATTTATTTAACCGTTTTCTCCCACTTTCAAATTGACAAACTCAATCTTCCAAAGACAGTTCAAGAGAACGATACTTCTCTTGCTGTCCTACCTAGACGAACAACAGCCTGATGGGCAGATAAGTTTATTTGCGCACAGTCAGCAGCTGAGGTGCTGTAAACGGATGCAGTTGAAGATCAATAGCAATATTTAAAGCCGGGTCGTCCACAAAACAACAAAGTAGGGAGAGAGGAGAGGCTACAGGATACTAAGAGCGAGGGGAAGTGTAGGAGAGCAAATGGAAAAGAGGATATGGGGGGAACGCGCAAACAATTATCATGCGTTCCTTTTAATATTTCCTTTCAAGAGGGAGACTGACAGAGCGTCGGGGAGCCGAGACCGACCTCTGGCGACGAGCAGGCAAATAGAGTAGCAGGGTAATCACATTAGTAGGGTGACCACGTGCTTAGTCACGTGACTTGCAATGACGTCATAGCAACAACTGTTGCCCCGCACAATGGGCTCTCGCCATCTTTCTCTTTATTCTGATGATATGATCACAAGTGGAGGCTTCTGCTGAAGGTACCATGTTCTCGGCTTCCACTTCGGCCGGAAGTTCACTGCCCACTTATTGCAGAACACAAAAGAAATAGATACAACTTCTAGACTTGAGCCCCACAGATTCTCCCTCAAGTGCCTGATATACGAGCCTCTAACGGTCATAAACCGATCGGATGAAACCAATGTATTGGGATTACTTCAAGAAGGGTGAGTAAGGTGCCGCCGAAATGGTCCATGTCATTTCTGAAATTAATCTTCACCAGTTGGACAGATTATGAACGAGTAAAGCCTAGGCAACATTGCCAAGGAATCAATCAGGAAAAAGTTTATTGCTTTCTTTTTAAGTTATGAGGGTCAAGAAGAATAACGGCCTCTGTACAGAGTTCTGTAGCTGCAGATCAAACTGCCCATCACTGAACAGTTAGCAGTAGCTGAAGAGAAAATCTAAGGATTTGAGCTCGGGACTTCCGGACTTTCCTGACCAACTATCTCACCCCTTCCCTCATCAACAAATAGAAGTGCACGATTTTAATCTAATAAATTAATACCTATTGGATAAAGAGTTGTCCCTTCAGGACACTGATATTACTATTGGAAGCTGTAAACATTGGTTGATTAATTGACCTTCAAAACGCCAGCGTTTAAAGTCTTTAGATAAAATTCGGGATGAGAAATAATTTGGGCGAAAATGAATTAGGCTTAAATTAAAAATGCGGATAAAGTTTGAAATAGAGAATCAGAAGTAGTGGCTATTAGGTGTCTCCACCGACTCGGCCCGCCGTTTACAATTTATATTTAGCTACCTGTTGACGCTAAGCTCAACAAAGTTTGATATAAAAGTTAGACCCCAACTAAATACATAACTTATATATTTAATAAAAAAATATACGACACATTGGTTTATTCCCTTTCACACATTTATCAAGGAGCTGGCACTAAACGTGTCATACTACAGCTACATTACTAATTGGGAGATATTGTTGAGATCTGTTCATCAACCAGGTTTATCAATCGTGCAGTTTTTAGTTTTCCTCTGTAATACCCGTTTTCAGCATCAGATTCTTTTTTTTACTTGATCTGTATGTCTGTCTGGAAGTATGTATCAGCTAACCTAACCTAACCCAAAAGGGGAAACTTGCTGTGTCCTAATGTGAGAATTGGTCCTGGAGTCACTATCTGTAGAACAACCTTCCCCTTTTTCTGCTGCCTAGAGAAGGTTCTGTAATTGTGAAAATTTTATGTTTAGAGATTTGATTGGATTAATTCGTTTTTGATCCCTTTGTACGAAAATTTGGTTTTCACGAATTTGTGTGTGTGAATCCGAAACAACAATACTCAGAAATACCGTTTCACTTAAGGACTCGTTTTCCTGAGATTTTTCGGAAACGGCAGCTTCTTTGATTCCCTTGAAACTTGATGGACAATATATTTCCTTAATAACTATAATTTGTAAAATTCGATAAGGTGGACTTACGGTAGTATAGGTGCCGGTCCTATTTCTCGAAGGGGGAAAGGTGGTTGTTTGAAGATAATTCCACAGCCGGATGTAGCTCTTTAATTAATAGAATGTTCATTTTCTCATCAATGGTTCTTAGAATTTATAGCAAACTTCGTATATTCGTTACTAGTACACTTATCTCTTTAACAAAAACTTACAGTTTAAAATGTTAAGTATAAGGGTTGATTAAACGCCAAAAGGTACACAAATCAGCAAGTACCCAACATTTCATTAATACTTCATTAATATTTAAATAATTCTACTGCATTAATTTTCATTGATATTTTTTTGAATTTATTAGATGTTTCACAGACCCTTATGCTGGCCATTTTAATCTACAAAATATTTGTTCAAGTAGAACACCATTTAACTTAGATTGACTGTAATAAGATAAATAAGATATGCATATTTTTATGACAGCTAACATAATTATTCCAGTATTTTACTATAAGTAAAATTAGAGGGACTACATTAAATTACAATTGAGAAATGAATAATTATTGTTGAATAATTTACTTGATATTACCTACGCGTTATTACCTACGCTCACAAATACTTCGGAAAGGCGAATTCTAGACTGAAATATTGTTTTAAATCCGTGATTCAAATTTAAATAGTAGCCGACTCTACTTAGTCTTTATCTACTTTAACGTGCATGTACATACTCGTACATACATGTGACTACTCAGAATAAAGAGCATAATAAAGATAAATCAGAAGAATAATTTGGAATAAAGCTAAAATAAAGTACCTATTTAATTATGAAGATATAATATACATTTTATCATAATTAGAACAAAAAAATAAAATATTATGAATGAACAAAGGGAAGGGATTAGCTATGCGGTTAGCGTATTGGATTCCCACGTGGAGGTTCCGGGTTCGTATCCAGCTGCAGACCCTTTGATTTTCTCTTTCTAAGAGCTTCTTACAGCTCACTGTCCGGGTGATGGACAGTGTTGTCTGTAACGAGAGAACACTGTCCGGAGGCCGGCAGTGCACTGAAAAAAGTTCCGGGCGCCAATAACCTTAGATGTTGACGCGACTTAAATCATAAAAAAAAGAAAAAGAAAATGAATGAACTGGCCAGCATAAGGGTCTGTGAAACATCTAATAAATTCAAAAAAATATTAATGAAAATTAATGCAGTAGAATTATTTAAATATTAATGAAGTATTAATGAAATGTTGGGTACTTGCTGATTTGTGTACCTTTTGGCGTTTAATCAACCCTTATACTTAACATTTTAAACTGTAAGTTTTTGTTAAAGAGATTTTTGTACCTTTTGAATAGATTTTCCTTTTTGTATGTTCTTCAAAGTTACATATCTGCTTTACAGATTTTATTAAAATTGGGAATAATAAATTTTAATTGTATCATTATAACCTGAAAAGGTGTTAAGTCGGAGTTACTACCACTGGAGAGATCTTTTTAAAGAATGATTATAGTTGCGGTCCCCAAACCATCCTCAATAACAATTTTTTTGAGAAAGCATTTTGAATAAAATAGGAAGGTAATTTGTACGTAAATAGCAAAATTAAACTGCGATTTCAGTTCTTCCCTTTAAGAGGAGTAAGAAAAATAAACTGCGATTACAGTACTTCTCCCTAAAAGGCAAAGAGGCAAAGATTTTGAATCGAACGACAATTCATTGATGTAAATCGGTTCACTCATTGATAATTTTAACGATTGCAGTACTTCCTCTTAGTACGTGTAAGAGCATGATGGCACTTCACAGCCACGTAGAGGAGCTTTGATCACTTCTTCATGCTAAATTTTATCAAAATCGGACTAAGCGTTATAGAATAGAAATATTGGTAATAATAGTTTTAGAAAGGGCCTTACCTGGGTGGGGCAAACTCCCCTCCTTATGAGGCACAGCGTCGAGGCTTTTAAAGTGCAAATCTGTACAAAATTTCGATTCGAATGACACTTCATTCATGAAAATCGGTTCACGTTTCGATAATTTGAAACGATTGCTATACTTCCCCTTAACAAGTGTAAGAGCAGATCGTCGTTTTAATGTTACGTAGGGGAGCCCTAACCCTGTCATCCTACCAAATTTTATCAAAATCGGGCTAAGATTTACAGAGTAATTAATTATAATAATTTTGGAGGGGGCCTTACATAAAAGCGGCTAACTCCTCTCCCATTCCATGTACAGCGTCGAGACCCACAAAAGGCACATCTACATAAAATTCCGAATCGAATGATACCTCATTCATGAAAATCGGTTCACGCGTTTAGGCGCTACGTTGTTTACAAAAAAGGTAACAACAACAACAACAACAACAAGAAGAACAAGAACAAGAACAAGAACAATTTTTGAAAATGCCGTTTTTGCTCATTTTCAGCATCTTTTTTCTCAAAATCTATCAAATCTAGGTTGTTGCAAAAAAATTACAGTCATAAAGGAGGATTTGCCCTATATTATGAAGAAAATTTGGGAATTTTATCTTTTATAGAAAAAGAGAAAAAAATTGTCAAAGTTGGGTGTTTTTCAACGTTACGCTTTTTCGTGCAGTTTTTGATGATCAACCCTTATACAACTGTCCTACCGGACAGTTTTAATATCGTTGACTTTCATCATTTTGCTAGCTAAGTTCGTGTCAGAGCAGTTGTTCTCAGCGAGGGGTTCGGATAGGCTTTGCTGAAAAGGTAAATATCAGCGTATGTATGGAGTTTAATGTTGGGAAAAACATTAAAAAAGACTTTAATGTCTGGAATTTGATGGAAATTTAGGGATTGAGATGTTGGGAACAGTAAGAAGAGACGTAACAAAAATATTCTTATTCCCCAGGGAAACACATAGATTTCCCTAGACGTTAAATAAAGGAATGAAGTTAGAGCAACGTCTGTTAACTAAACAACACTTCGGTTTTGTTAAATGGCAGTCATAAGCAAATTATATTAGAGAATGACGGATCAATTTGCTCAGTTTCTATTTTAATTTCATCCCACTACTTTTTACCTTTCCTTTTTGCTTTAGTATCATAAAACAGAAAATATTACGTAAGGAAAATATAGATTTTTAAAAATATTTTCCATAATTTTTGTTGGTGCATTTTCTATTAGATCATCGAATTCCTAAGGGATGAAATTTGTCGAACAAAATTTATGACAAATGCGGAATAATTAACAATAAAAAATAGGCCATTCAGAACTGAGGATTGAATGTGTGAAATGTAGGTGGAGCCAATAGGAAGCCATGCTTATCTTATCTGCCACGCCCACACCACACAAGCCACTCCCATACCCTGCAGGCTACGCCTGTACCTTTTTCAAGTTAAAGATTAGATTGATTGATACTGATAGATATTTTCTAGAATCATTCTACAAAATAAACATTGGCGGGTGCTGACAAAAATTTATTTTCGGTTCGATTTACCTTTACCATTGGTTATACCTAAATCAAATTTATATTTAGGTAGCTTTATAATTTTTATTTCAATAATTTTTGTTTAAAAAAAACTTAGAGACAGTTCAATGGGGGTTTGGTTTGTTTTCCCAAACTGCCATTTCGCAGTAGTTTTGCAAAATAATAATTGGGAAGAAGTTAGTAATTTTTCTAATGTGACATTTCAGAATGTACATGTTAACTACCCGTATAAATTGATGGAAATTAAATATTTAACAATCCAAATTTGGAAAAAAAATCAATTGCTCGGAAAAGCACTGAAATTTTGTCTTTGTTTTGTAAAGTATTTAATTTGGGCATTTTTTCCAAAACGGTACCAATAATTGACTTCGTGCTTGATACTAGTCATTAGTCGTTTGTTCGGAAAATAGCGGTAACCATTTTCTAGGATACTTTATTCAAGTGAGATTTCTAAGGAAGTCTGAAACTTAGCTTCTATCTTGACAATGGTTTTGTTTACCCTTCTTTCTTACCTAGATAATAATATTTATAAGTAGAAAATGAACATTTGTGAGAGTATCAACTTGCGACTGACACAGCCATTTTTTGAGATTTGTTCGATCGTACTCGTGACAACGAGTATTTAGCCCCTGGCAGTACTGATTCTACTTGGGTTCAGAAGTAGTACTATTTTATAATAGAGTAACCGAGTAACCTTAAACCAACTCTGAGTATAAAGTCCCAGATTGAAGAAACTTTAATTTCGTACTTTGCGACAAGGAGAAATTATAGGGATGTCGGAAACGCCAGATTTGTATATTTACAGACAGGCCACACCAGTGGCGGATCAAATCGCAGAAATGGCCGAGCATTGCGGATCAATCAGCTTTTCAATGACACCATCGCCCCAATATTGTCATGACTTACTGAGGCTGCAATCAATAGATGGGGGTACGAGCAAGCATTCACTCAGTGAGTTGTGTAATCCGGAAAAAGCCCCTGAAAATGCGGTCGAGGGAGGAACCTCCTGGTCATCACATACCCCTTCGAACCCTCCAAATTTTGCCCCAATTCGATGGCAAAGTAAAAAGACACGTGACTGGCCCATTGTTTGCTCTTTAGTTGGATACATTTAATCATGAAGTAGCACTGGTCCAACTGCAGCATTCGGTCCGTCATTCCCTAACTTGGACACAATGCTCGCTAAGCAGCTTATCAGTTATTTATGTGAGAAGTGTGAGCATATCAACAATGGCAGATGTTTGATGCTGCAAGCAAGTTCATTACTTCAAGTAATAGAGATTTACATAGGTAAGGAGTGTCTAAAACTGAATGATATCCTTACTTACTACATTGTTCCAGATCATGTAGACAGGTCATTAGTTTCCCAGATTACATATAATTTGAGAAAATATGACCTAAGAACCCTTTCTTTTATAATCTGTCCCAAAGTGGCCCATGAACAAAAGAAGGACTATCACAAACATTCTGAGGATTTAGGTTGCACAATGAAATCGGGTGAATCAAAGAAATAAATAGAATAGACTCAGGTTATTTGGTGCCAGAACATTGCTAAATCTGCTCCGTCAAAATGGATGGAGATTGGTCCATAGAAAGACGTCTTGAGCAGTACGATCCTTTCCTAAATCCTAATCTCAGCCTCTTACAATTGCAATAATTATTTATTTTTTAATTCGATTTAGAATCCAGATTATTAAAACTGTCCGGTATTTAAAATTTAACTCTAAATATCTCGAAAACTAGTCGACAGTTTTTTACTAAATTTTGTACACATAGGAAAAAGTGGTCTACATGTACAGGTACAACATAAAGAAAATCTGTCGACTAGTTTTCGAGATATTTACAGTTGAATTTAGGTTTCGTATGAAAAAGTAAAATCTTTAACTTCAAATATCTCGAAAACTACTTCATAGATTTTGATTATATCTTCCTTGCATATGGAGACAACTATTGTCTATAATTGTATAAAATTTAATAAATATCTGTCGAGTAAGAAACGAGATATTTATAGTAAAATTTTGGTTTCGTTTGAAATAGTAATATCTTTAACTTCAAATATCACGAAAACTAGCCGATAGAATTTGTTTATATTTTAAATATATTTGAAGACCACTTTTGTCTATAATTGAATGAAATTCCGTATAAATTTGTCGAGTAGGAAGCGAGATATTTAGAGTTAAATTTTGGTTTCGTTAAATTTTATATAGTTATAGACAATAGTTGTCTTCAAATACAGTAAAATATAAACAAATTCTATCGACTAGTTCTCGAGATATTTGAAGTTAAATATTTCACTGTTTCAAACGAAACCAAAATTTAACAATAAATATCTTCTCTCCTACTGAACAAATTTTTACTAAAATTTATACAATTATAGACAATAGTTGTCTCCATATACAAGTATAATATAAACAAAATCTATCGTGTAGTTTTCGAGAAATTTAAAGTTAAATATTTCACTGTTTCAAACGAAACTAAAATTAAACTCTAAATATCTCGAAAACTAGTCGACAGTTTTTTATTAAATTTTATACACTTATAGACAAAAGTGGTCTTTATGTACAGGTACAGTATAAAGAAATTTATCAAGTAGTTTTCGAGATATTTGAAGTATAATATTTCACTTTTTCAAATCAAATCAAAATTTTTCGCTAAATATCTCGAAAACTACTAGGCATATTTTTACAGAATTTTACATAGTTTTAGACATAAGTGGTCTTCATATACAGGTAAAATATAAACGAATTCTATCGAGTAGTTTTCGAGATATTTGAAGTATAATATTTCACTGTTTCAATGGAAACGAAAATTTAACTCTAAATATCACAATTCCCACTCGACCGATTTTTACGAAATTTTATACAATTATAGACAATAGTTGTCTCCATATACAAGTAAAATATAAACAAAATCTATCGTTTAGTTTTCGTGATATTTGAAGTTAAATATTTCACTGTTTCAAACTGAACCAAAATTTAACTCTAAATATCTCGTTTCCTACTCGACATATTTATAGGGAATTTCATTTAGTTATAGACAAAAGTGGTCTTCAAATACAGGTAAAACATAAACAAAATAGACAATAAATTATAGACATAAATGGCCTTCATGTACAGGTACAACATAAAGAAAATCTATCGATTAGTTTTCGAGATATTTGAAGTATAATATTTCACTTTTTTAAACAAAACCAAAATTTAACTCTAAATATCTCGTTTCCTACTCGACATATTTTTACAGACTTTTATGTAGTTATAGACAAATGTGGTCTTTATATACAGGTAAAATATATACAAATTCCATTGAGTAGTTTTCGAGATATTTGATGTTAAAGATTTCACTGTTTCAAACGAAACCAAAATTTATCGCTAAATATCTCGAAAACTACTTGGCATATTTTTGCAGATTTTTATATAGTTATAGACAAAAGTGGTCTTCATATACAGGTAAAATATAATCAAAATCTATCGTTTAGTTTTCGAGATATTTGAATTTAAATTTTTCACTGTTTCAAACTGAACCAAAATTTAACTCTAAATATCTCGTTTCCTGCTCGACAGATTTTTACAGAATTTTATACAGTTATAGACAAAAGTGGTCTTCATATACAGGTACAATATAAACAAAATTTATCGAGTAGTTTTCGAGATATTTGATGTTAAAGATTTCACTGTTTCAAACGAAACCAAAATTTATCGCTAAATATCTCGAAAACTACTTGGCATATTTTTGCAGATTTTTATATAGTTATAGACAAAAGTGGTCTTCATATACAGGTAAAATATAATCAAAATCTATCGTTTAGTTTTCGAGATATTTGAATTTAAATTTTTCACTGTTTCAAACTGAACCAAAATTTAACTCTAAATATCTCGTTTCCTGCTCGACAGATTTTTACAGAATTTTATACAGTTATAGACAAAAGTGGTCTTCATATACAGGTGCAATATAAACAAAATTTATCGAGTAGTTTTCGAGATATTGCATTATTTTAAAATAATAGTCAAAATTAAGGATTAATTAATAGAACGTTTTTTCGTTAGGTCAGGAATGTTCTGGAATGGATTCACAGTTTAATTCATATCACCTAAAGTATTCAATATCGAAAATTGTTTACTACTGTAGTATAGGATATTTTATACTTTTTAGCCTAAAATGAAACTGGTGTGGGGTGAGGCCTGCTGAGAAATGAGGTGCTCCATCAGCCTGTTCTGGTGTTACTTGCAGCAAGCAGAAGCAGCTCCCCATATGGTACGATAGACTTCACGATGTGGCATAGAGTACGCCTGTGAGCTGGTGGCGGGTGAGGAAACAGAACGGCCAAGTAGAATAATACGGGATGAAGTGACTAGAAAGCTGAACACAACAGAGGCGGCTGTGCAGCTCTCCAGAGAGTAGTTCGGCAAAGGCTGAAGGTGGCATTAACATGTATATTCCAACCGGTTTGCTCAACTGCTGGACGTGTCACTGAATTGATTGCTTGAACAAGAACTAAGTGACGGCGGCTCGGCGCACGGCATTCCTACTTCTTCCGGATTCTCGTGGAGAATGGAAGCTAGTTTGAGACACAGTCAATAACTTTTGGATTTTGAATTTTTGTAAGCAACACGTTAGCCAATGGGCGGAGATGCGGTAGGAACAAGAAAGGCTTGCTCAGTAACAGTGGCAAATCTTTGGTAAATCTGTTTTCACCCTCAGTTTTTCTACCATCGATCTGTCACTGCAAATCGCCCAACCGTTTTATCTTTCTCTCACCCATTGTTAACGTAATGAATATTTATAAGCGACATGTTTATCAGGACAAACTGAAATTCCAAATACTCTTCCAAACCGAGGGATTTGGTTGGCAAACATTCTAAACTGACTTTTTCATTTACCCTCCTCTCTTCGTGCCTTCGTGTAATTTAAATTCTGAGACCAGAGCAAACGCCTTTACAAGAAATGTTATTAGTTTTGCTTCCCCTCTTAGCAAAAGGAAGTAATGCGAAAGTGTTAAAATGGAGCTAGTGAAAGAAGTATTTGGACAATAATATTCTTTAAATTGGAAATGCACCCGCAACTTGACCCGCCATTAAGTCAATGATCATTCCTGAGATTTTTAGTTTTTGATTCGGTGTTCACACAATTCTCAAATTCAAAGTGTACCTAGGTCGTTATATGGCTTAGCCATTAGCGAGAAATCTCAAGTTATGTCTAAAGACAAACTCCGAAGCCCAATACAAAAAACAATTCTCAAATTAAGTACCTTTAATTCTGGTAAGCGAGCGTGATAGTGCTGTTCTCCCACGTCGAAATTTAACATTGTCAGATAGTGCAAAATGAATGTCGCGCAAATTGATAGTGGATTCTCAGTTTGTCGCTCAATTTCCTTTAGTAAATAGTTAACAATTCTCTAAATGAAGAAATCATTATTGGATCTTCACAAAAACCTTGCTTTCCAAAATGGCATTTCAATTTCCGTTTTGATACAGCAGCAATCAGTGCAGCAATCTGCTGGCTTAATTGTGTACTGGGTCAGTGCACGTGCTGGCGGTGTGTGCATTTCCAATTTAAAGAATATTAGAGACCAAATCTGTTTTAATCTATTCCAATTTTTAATTCTCGTTAGATTTTGTTTTGTTTTTAATTTCAAATTGTTTGCTCCTCATTTCCTGTTTTAATAAAATGTAGGAGGGGCGGTATCACATAGTGCATGCACATATTTCTACTAAAACAGATCAATGACAATCATTTTCTGTCATTAATTCAACACTCGTTACAATTTGATGGCTAAAAATCCGGAGCGCCACTATTAACAAACTACATCTTTCTAAATGTTCCTGGCTAATATTGGGTCACGTGGTTAGGTAGCGTTTCTTTCCAACATTTTATTTACAAGTTACTACCAAATAATACAAAAATTAAATCGCACTCAGTGACCTGTTGGTACAATAATATGCCTGAGCAAAGGACACATTTTGGCAGACGGATTCGAATGCAATTTTTTACGTTCTTTATTTTTTTGAAATCAACTGATTATCTCACTCAAATACAGTGAAACTTTGCCAAAAAATTTCCAGAATATTGTTACAAATTGAATTTAATTGCATCACTTTCAGTGGTGGCAGATTTTCTATGAAACAAGTGTTAGTAATAAGGTAGTATTCTACATGTCAGTAGTCGGATGGTATTCTACATGTGTTAGTAGTCGGGTGGTATTCTACATGTGTTAGAAGTCGGGTGGTATTCTACATGTGTCAGTAGTCGGGTGGTATTCTACATGTCTTAGTAGTCAGGTGGTATCCTACATGTGTCAGCAGTCGGGTGGTATTGTACATGTGTTAGTAGTCAGGTGGTATTCTACATGTGTTAGTAGTCAGGTGGTAGAACAAACCCTTGAATGTTTGGATCTGGTTCTTGATGAACTTCACTGCGACCAAATAAATCTTTAATCCTCCCACTGGTGCCAACTCTCACCTTGCAGAAACTACAAATCACTTACTCCACGACATAATTAATGGCATAACATTAATAAAACAAAATTAATGTCTTAAAATACATGTTAATGAATTTGGACTTGAATAAGCGTTTTTTTCCGCTAAGTAGGTCGTTTTGTACTTAGTATACACAAACTGCTTGCACGTAAGTATACTGGGAGAACGTATACTTTTAAAGTGCTATTTTACTCCACTGTATGTTGTTACCATCCATGTAATAACAATAAAAATTAAATGTGTTTTTAAAATTCGGAGTTTGGAACAAGGTTTGACCTACTGTTAGCTCCTGAGGCTTTCTCTGATAGCTTTCGAACCCATCTACTCATAAAAAGATTGCTAGCTTCTGTTTGAAATTCTTTTGATGGGAATTTACAATATTTTAAGGTGGGTGGGGTCTTGAGAGGTCATGCAACCCTGAAAATCTTTTTTAATGTAGTGAAGTCAATGAACATTACTGATTTGAAGAAAAATGTTCAAATTGTAGTTGGAAAAGTGGTGTAAATGTTCATTCAAGATTTTCCCCAACGAATGAGAAGGTTTCCTATTCAGTTCATAGTGTTGAGTTTCTTAATGGAAGTTATACAGACTTAGGTATGTTTGTGCGCGGTAGAGGGAGAATGGGATTTGGATGATGGTAGGCCAGACGACGTACTGGACCGGCATGACATTGGCTTGGCCGAAGGACTCTGCCTGTAGCCTGCCGCGCCAATCACACTGTCACGATGCTGCCATATGTACCATACAGACACACTCGGCCGCGATTCTCATAATACCCACTTCATTGATTACCTGCTGATTTCCCAACGCCATCAGCATGGTCACGCATGCGCCAGCACCCATTTAAACAATTATTCAAACTTGTCATTACCGTTATTACAAGGAACTGTACATGCCAATGTTATAGATACTCGTGCATTGTCAAATGCTTGATCTTAAATTGTTCTTAAAGTTCCCCTTTCCTCATATCAGGATAAGTGCAAATTCTCGATTTAAGGTTTCACCATGTCTTGAAGTCCCCACAGTTCCTTAAACCTCGTATTCTACTTCTCTTACTGAAATTCTCAAGGTTTTACCCTCAAAATTTCGTATTAACTCAGAAACACTCAATTCTTATTAACAGTTGAACAGATAGTAAAAGCGGGCATTACAATAGACTGAAACTTTCAGTCCCTCTCCCCATGATTGAGATGACTTTGCAAGAAAAGGGTTTCGAATAATAGTCGGAAATCTGATTGAGGGAGTTTTCACTGGATTTATTGAGTCATTCAAAGGAAAAATAGATCTATTGTAAACCTCATTCTGCAGCGTCCCATCTAATGAGGCAACACTCTCCCAAGTTCTCTGGAGAAGTTTTAAGAATAGCGGTTGGGACGATTTCATCCTTAATCAATGGCAACATTCCGATGAAGACACGTCTTCTTCACATTATACAACAAGATAGAGAACATTCTCTTTCAACCAATCTTCTCCAGGAAAGCCCCAGGAAGAACGGTGAGTTTGCAGTTAGGAATAACTTCGATGCATTCCATACCAAAACATTTCCCTAGAAATTCTAAAAAGGACACTCAAGATTAGGAAATTCGAAGGGTTGTAGATAGTGTATACACCTCTTTAGTATTAGAAAGAAAGTTGATTTGAACATTGCATTTTCTTAGCATTTTTAAGGTTTTTAAATCAAACGAGATCCCGCCAAAATATAATTTGTTCTGGAGGCGAAATTTCAAGAAAAGTGAAAAGAAATTAAGATAAATTAAGGCATATTAAGTAATAGATCAAAACTTCCAGCTGACGTAATTTGGCCAAAATCTCCATCTGTGTCAATGACAAACTTTTAGAAGTAATTAATTGCCATAGTCATTGTGAAGTAGTCGGGTTCTACCGCGATAAGCAGAGGGCAGACTCCAGGTCCACACGTGTTCTGGCTACAACCGACGAGATATCGCATTACTTTCCTCAGGACGATCCCATTCCTCGCTCCTTCTAAACATCGGGATTATCATACCATTTCTTAATCCCCTGATCATACCTAGACCATATATCAAATTTGAACTTTTCATCATACTTTGTTTATTGGTTTAACCCCACTTCCCACTTTTTAAACTACTTAAAAAAGGAATTCCCTGGAAAAATGGTACCAAACCCATTCACAAAAGCACCAGTTTCTTTTATTCACTTTTTTGGGCGCTGAAATCTCAAGACGTTAGGAGATAACTCAAAATCTAAAGTATGCCAGGCCGCAAAATTAGCTCTTTCTAATATTAGGAAAATTACAAAGTAAACAATTGAAGACCGATTTAATTGTGTTAAATGTAAAACCATATTTATGATTCCCATATTTTTGACACATATTATCCTTTAAATTTCTGATTATATCAGTTAGAAATTAATTAACTTACAATTATGGGATTATACTCGTATAAGTTATGTTACAGTAAACTTACACTAGCTAAAAAGAAATGCTTTATTATAGGCTAACTCTTTTTAACGCGAACAAATGCCAATGTATAAATCGACTACAATTAGCGCTAGAATTGATGTAAGGAAATCCAAAATGATCCGGGTAACAAATCGTAGTCTAGATTTAAAGTCAACAAAATCAAAGATCCCTCACAACGAGGTCTCCACTTTAAGTTTTAGTTGTGATCAGATGCACAATGAGTCTTAATAGACTCCTTGTCCTAGTTTTACAAACAAAGACAGTTTTGAAAAGTGCCATCGTTTAAGTAGATGATGCAGTCAGAAAGTAAGCTTTAAGGACTGAAGTAGAAAAGGAAGTTGCCAGGTCATAGAGGGAGACTGCACTGTTGCTACCACTGCCCAAGTGATATTTAAGGTTGGCGGTTGGTAGTACCACTCCGTACCACCTAGTCACTGAACTCTCTCTGCAATTCCTTTATAATCAGTCTTCCTCACTTTTTTCAAGGTAGTCGTAGAAGTTTTCTGCAGCTGGCTGCAGCTAACTTGCAATCTACTGTCAAGCATACCCGGCGACTTCCAGCATTCTACTGGCGCAAGTTGCTTCTGCTCCCACCAAAATGTTGTAACGGGCGAGTAACCTGCTTCGTAAATTCACCATCTGGATAACTATTACCTACTCCTGTCTTTGAGTGTTAAGTTATTGCTCCCTTAATCTTTCTTTAAGTTTTTTTCTTTTAAAAAACTAGTGAGAGAAAATATGTCCAGAGCAGCAAACCGAACTCCTGGTTCGGAGATAGAAACCACTAGAAACGTGGTCGTGGAAAAAAATACCCCAACTAAGCAGACGTTTAGGTCAATGTGTGAACACTCTCAAAGCTTTTTTTTCTCCAGATTGAATGGAATCTGTATGAGAAAATCAGACAAATTAAGTTCATGATCACTGCAGTTATGAAGTATTTATTGTCTCTGTTGTAAACTTTGTGATTTAGGACTTACGAGGTTCTCGATACAGCGGAACAGGAAACATAATTAGGAAAGAAGCAAAGGAAGTAATCAGAAAAGGAAAAAAACTAGAAGTGAGTTGAATTTGAAGAATGGCAGCTCAGCTGAGAAGGAAGGGGGGAGGGGCCGCCGTAAAATGGGAATTCGGGTGTGAGCAACCAAGTGGAAATCAAGAAAAACTCCCGCCGAAAAGAAGAAATACTGGAATTAGGAGGAAAACACTGGGAGAAGTACTAATTGAGGAAGTGGAGCCAAGAGGTGGCGAACAAACGGACAATGAGCAAGCGGAGTATCTCTAAGAAGCTGTGGGTTTCAGATGGAGTGGCATTGATTGCTGTAGCGACCCTTCAGGGGCAGCTGAGGGTTAACTAGCTTGGCCCCGCCGTTCTGAACCCATTGCTGCACCGAACTCTCTGCTTGTCTTGGACTTGGATAACTTTCTGCGGATCGATTCTTTCTACATCACTCCCAACTAAATACTTCATCTTAATTTCTTACACGACCCAATTTTCTGGCCTGAGTGTAATAAAGCTTTAAAAGACTTCCTCTTACTTGTTAAGGTTTGTTATCGATAAAAATCGACCACACTAGATTAACAGTAAAATATCCTTATAGAATACCTTTAACATAATTAATTAGAAATGAACGCCGAATAAAATGAAATAGAATAGTAGCAAGCACATTGTTTTTAATTTATTAGAAGGAAAGAAATTCCTGTAGTATAGGTACTAATCAACTGTCCAAAAAGTGCAACAAGAGAACATGACCAAACCAAAAGGAACAATAGAACACCATGAAATCAAAACAAAGAGAACAAGATCCGGGGAGCGGATATAAGAGGACTCTGAGAGAGTAATTAATAAGCAGTTTCGAACTTTAGCTTCAAGTGCACATCTCTTTACTTTACTGTTGGCTCTGCCGGAATACTATTTCAATTTTCATTTCAGGAAATAGGATGTTCTGGAAGTAATTTTGTATTTTCACCCGGACAAGAGGTGAGGGATTGTTTCCTAGGAATAAGTAGAACTGGAAGAGACAGGAAGAATTCTGCAGTGGGCTCGAAGAGAGAAGTCGTCCAATAAGTAAGTATAGTTTTATTCAAATCTTGTGAGAATATATTTTGGAGTTTACATTTTTAGACAAGGACTTTTCAATGTTATCTTTTTTTTGTATGTGTTGTTTTTTTCCCTTTTATTTTTTAAAAAAAGGAAGCTTCCGGTGGGTTGTTTGAGAGACGAATAATTTAACCAAGATATTTTTTGGACTATTTGCATAAAATAGTCCGATCATTTCGATTGTTTGCAAAAAAGGGTGTACATTTGCCATTACTATCTGAATTATTCTGATTAACGTTTAACATATATTTCTGATTTATTTAATTATTTCTTTTTTGTTTATTATTTTATCCGTAGATTCGCTGTTTCTACGGTAACAAAAGCAATTTCTAATCAAAAGGTTTCCTTTCAGTGCAACATCGGCCACCAGATTCTAATAAGCAGCCATCTCTTCAGTTAGTTCTCTTTGTATGGGTGTAAAAAAGTTGAAGTCAGTTTTATATGTGGAAATATACTGTAAGACAAGAAGGAGCGCTGAAAGACGGGTGAGCGACTGGCGTCTCTCTACTCGCTGGAAGTGGCCCCGATGTGACGCAGTACGCACTCTCCTACAGGCCCCCGCTGGGACTTCGCTAGTCCAAGCACAAGTAGGCGTTCTTTTCGGCTAGTACTAACCAATTATTATTACGTAAGAACTTCATGACAACGTCTACATTATCCAACCAACATGTGTCTTTAATTCTGTCATGAAAACTGTCAAGCACAGCCTGGGGGCTGAATATAGCGCTGCAGCTGCAAACTGAACAATGTTCTTCCTTCCTGAGAACTGTGGAGAAAACAAACTCATACCTTCTCCATGAGATTGTATCTTTAATGAGTGTCCGCCAATCCTTCCATTCTTACTTTTGGCTCGCGTTAACTGTCCCAAGTCCTATGGATATCTTCGGTCCAACGGAATTGACAGTAAAGCTTTTAGAGGTCAATAAGAGGGGTGAACCGAAAAAATCTGATCACACACAAAGTTTCTGTATTTCAATTGTCAGAGTTCGAACCCTCATAGTTCTTCAATTTCTGCAATGCCCGAAACACATTGAATTTTCACTTTCATGGTACCGTTTGTAGAACCGATACTTTGATAACTGAGATGTTGGAGTAAAATGCCTATTGAGAATTATGGAAGCGAAACTCCCTTTTATCATGGCGGATTGCGATGCTATCTTTATTTAGGGATATGAGACCCCTATGTAGAATTATACACAAAAACACTTTTGGCTTTCACTATTGATTTGAAAGAAGTATTAATGAGCCAATACTGAAAGTTCACCTGCAAAAAAAGAATTCTTTATTTTTCACTGACCGTCCTTAAAATTGATAACTTTAATGTTGCCAAATGATTTCATCTCGATTCAAATTCGGATTCGACGCTGTTTTTTAATCAATTACAGCGATGCTCAGCTTTGGATCATGTGTTATTTCCAATTTGTCCACTATTGCCACAAGTTATTCAAAGTTTTCTCTTTTAAACAATTAAAAAAACAAACTAAACTTTCGAAAACAGGACTTCCGCTTTGATAGTCTAGAAAATTTGTCCATTTATTTGCATTCATTTAAAAAAATACCATCTTTTAGAGTAAGAGAGAGAGTAATAGGTCAGGCGAATAATGGTTACCGCCGTACGTAGGTAGCGATTTGTATTTGGTGAAGTCTACAACTCTTGTCCACCATACGGATAAACTTAGCAATCGTAATGATATTATTCAGGAAGCGAATGTGTTTATTGGCGTGGAGGGGCTGATTATCAGTTTGAGGCCGATGAAGTACGAGCACGGCCGATCTAGTCTAATCCCAACCTAGAAACTGCAGCCTTCGTTATGTGGGTCAGGTAGTCAGCTATATTCTTAGATAGAGCAGTCGCACCTCCCAACACCGCACAGTTAGGGAATTAATACTGATTGTCGACTGTCATCCTCCTGAAATAATTTACTCGCTCACTCATAGTCGAATTTGTGTACTATTATTGATTGCAGATCAATATTGATCATATATCGCTTCCGCAAAGCGCAGTGAGCACCCATTTCGCCCATATTTGAGAGCTTGTACTCTGTCATTTCAATAAATTTTGTTTCCAAATCTAAATTAAGCAACAAGGAAGTTTATACCAGTTATAGAGCTAACTTTTCTCTAGAATTGGGTAAAGAAATCGTTAAAATCTGACCATTAAGAACAGAGATGAAGAGGTTTAAAGTTTCAACCACTTAAAAAACCACCAACGTTTAACCTTCCATATCTCATTACCTATTAATACCAAAACATTGAAATTTATACCAGTTATAGAGCTAACTTTTCTCTACAATTGGGTAAAGAAATCGTTAAACCCTGATCAATAAGAAGGGAGATATTGAAGTTTAAAGTTTGAAGAACTTTAAAAACCACCAAAATTTAACCTACTATATCTCATTAACTATTAACACTAAAACAATGGAATTAATACCAGTTATAGAGCTAACTTTTCTCTAGAATTGGGTAAAGAAATCATTAAACCCTGATCAATAAGAAGGGAGATATTGAAGTTTAAAGTTTGAAGATCTTTAAAAACCACCAAAATTTAACCTACTATATCTCATTAACTATTAACACTAAAACAATGGAATTAATACCAGTTATAGAGCTAACTTTTCTCTAGAATTGGGTAAAGAAATCATTAAACCCTGATCAATAAGAAGGGAGATATTGAAGTTTAAAGTTTGAAGATCTTTAAAAACCACCAAAATTTAACCTACTATATCTCATTAACTATTAACACTAAAACAATAGAATTAATACCAGTTATAGAGCTAACTTTTCTCTAGAATTGGGTAAAGAAATCATTAAACCCTGATCAATAAGAAGGGAGATATTGAAGTTTAAAGTTTGAAGAACTTTAAAAACCACCAAAATTTAACCTACTATATCTCATTAACTATTAACACTAAAACAATGGAATTATTACCATTCTATATCTTCTATATTGGAAAATAAGTCGTTTGAGTGATCAATTCGTTTTTTTATCATTTGGTGTTGAGAAAGGGAATCAATGTTTCCGAAAGCCGTGCAAGAATTCGAGTGTTACTAATCTTGACTAGCCCGCAAAAAAAAAATTCCATTTTAATAATTATTTGAGGTCGATGATTAATAATGCCATAAGGGCAGCATCTCGTAGCGAGGATTATCTCCTAAAAAAGTGTATAATATTTCTCCTTCTAACAACTACGACCTACTTCCCTAACATTCTTCTTTTCTTCCTTAGTTATACAAAAGTGTGGAGTACGTAACAGCTTTATTCGCTCGGAGACAAGCGGTGAGGGTAAAGTGAAGATGTGTTGGGAGATGGAAGTTGTCTTTTGGGGGGAGACTATGAGAGATAGTGAGAGAGCGATGAAGAGGGAGGGATAGAGAAGAGAATTTGGTTTATAAGCGTACGTAAGTTGCAAAAGGTGTTGGTTAAGGATTGAGGACGGGCGGTTTGGCAGATACAGGAACTGGGAGGTGGTAAGCATGAGGAGGGAATATATGGTGAAGGCTTGGCGTGGAGGATCTGCGCTGGGAGGCGTGGCAGAAGAAGCACGGTAACACCACGTAAAGAAAGAGCCAGAGTGACAGATCCTCCACCAGTAGCGCTGCCTACGGAGTCAAGTGGGGTGGGAGCTAGTCAGGATGAGAGATTGCCAAAGAGAACTTGTTCTGGGATGAACACACACACACACACTCTAGAGGTAATACCATAAAAAGGGCGTCCTAAAAATCACCGTTGCTCTTTACCGAAAAAAAAAAAATAAATAACCTGGTTGAAGCTCTCTATCCTGCTCCCCAGGGGCTGTTCCTTTCCCGGTCCTTTCCGCTAGGCTGTGAGCACTCCTCACCCTGCTTCCTGTAGGAAGCCTCTTCCTCCACTTTTTGCCCAGATCCCTCTGAATATGTGTACACACACACACACACACACACACACACACACACACACACATATATATATATATATATATATATATATATATATATATATATATATAAAGACCCTTTTCTAGCTCGCTTCTACAAAAATTTCCTCCTCGGAAAAGAGCGCATTGCGTAATTGTCTTCGATTTTTACCATTACCTTTTGTTTTCTTCCAAGAGAAAATGAGGTTTTGTACAGGTTTTTATTAATCATTTATAATTTTGAAACCAGCTTCCACAAAGGACTAATGAAAATTTGCCTTTAAGCAATTTTAAACGTTCGGCCTCCATAAATAATGGGGCGCTCATGCTCATACAGTAGGATGGTGCTGAGAAGACAGGACTTCCTCTTTCCAACAAGTAACGGAAACTAACCCCACCCCGTTCACAATTCCAAGTTTAAAGAAAATTCAACATTCCTCGACAGCGCGCGCGTCCTACCGGGGAACCGCTCACCTTAATTATTTACAAATATTTAAAATTAACTTAATTTAATTTACTTAATTAATTACTAAAGGACTTATTTTTCTTTAAGGTAGGCTCTCAATAGGCTTTAATTTAAATCCAGTGACAGTGGTAGGAAAAGTTCGAGAAAGGGCATGAACACATGGATGCTTATCCAGCCCCAAGGGATTGAGTAACTATCCCTGGAGAAAGTAACCAAATTCATCACCATCTGAATGATGTTTTAAAAATATGAGTAATATGTTGAGATAGAGTTGACACTTTTTGGGCGCTAGACTTGAATAACCGCGGGAAGGACAAGCTCCCTAAAAATCCACTTCCTTCTACGAGAATGCTATAAGAAAAGAAAATCTTTCTTTGATAGAGATTAGAATACTTTGAGAACAGCGCTGCAGTGAAAGGAAAAGCACAAACAACTGCGCAGTAGCGGCACACCAGAAATTCTGTGGTTCGGCAACAAATCAAAGAAGTAAAGTTTTAGTAGTTTTTAAGAAGAGTGAAAGGGAATGAAAACAGATGGACAAGAAGCAGCAAAGTGAAGCAAGACGGTTGAGAAGGGAATGGCAGAAGACATGGGTAAAACGAATTGATGAGGATGCTGTACCGGCCAAGATGTGAGTAGAAATAGAAAAGGGTTTTGGACAATAAAGTATTTGCCAACTTTGTGGAAGCATGAAACATTTAAAGGGTTCAGACGAAGAAGCATAAAGGTGGAATGGAGGCGGCTCTCTAGACGTGGGAGGAACTGGAGCTTCAGTTGCGAGCTGGAGGCTGAGTGGGAGCTGTTGATGGGGCTTGCGCACTTGCCCATTCCCAAACTGTTCCGCTTTTCCAACTAGAGAGGGCTTATCATGAATTTAGATTAAACTTGCAGCATCCCTCACACAGTATACACAGACCATCACCTTAGTTACTCTGCCCCTCCACAGCACCTTTGGTGCCACAGAATGTCTTCCCCATTTACCTTCCACCAACTTTATATACACCACTGTATCCTTTGTGTCCTATAACATATATTCCAGCATTTCCTTCATGCCAAAATGTAATCTACCCTTGCCAAATACGCTGGTCGAATAACTTCACTTCGTACGTCCTAATTTTCAAATTATTTTTAATTTATGAATTATTCACTTACTACTAGAGCTGAATGCATTCGATCATCATAGGAGAATCCGTTCAGAGGTCTCCAAACCCCGAAAAAAGTGATATACTGTACAAGGGTTGATCGTCAAAAACAGTACGAATAGCATAACGTTGAAAAACACCAATATTTGACCATTTTTTTTCTCTTTTTCTGTAAAAGGAAAAATTCCCCGATTTTCTTTAAAATGTATGGCCAATCCTCATTTACCAGAGTAATTTTTCTTTTGTGTAACAACGCAGATTATGTAGATTTCGAGACAAATTTCGCAAAATGAGGTTTTTCAAAAATGATTTTCAAAAATTATTCTCGTTTCTAGTGCTTTTTGTTGTTACCTTTTTTGTAGACAAGGTGGCGCCTAAACGCGCGAGTTTTTTTTATAAATGAGATGTCATTCGATTCGGAATTTCATGCAGATGTAAGTTACCTTTTAGGAGTCTGGATGCTGTAATTTCATATTTATGTTTGGCCCCCTCCTAAACATTTATTAGTAATAACTCTGTAAATCTTATCCCGATTTTGATAAAATTTGGGAGGGTGATGGGGTTTGGACTATCTAGTAACATTAAAGTGCTATTCTGCTCTTACACCTACTAAGAGGTAGTTCTGCAGTTGATCAAATTATCGACAGGTGAACTATTTTCATGAATGATTTGTGATTCATTCCGTAATTTTATGTTGTGGTCGCGATTTATACACACCTTAAGTAGGGACCCCCCCTACGATAACCTTAACTAATTATGAATACTATTAACTCTGCAAATCTTCGCCATTGGAAAGCATAAAAGAAATAACAATAGGATTTATGTGTTTGAGAAATCTAGAACATTGCTGACAAATTTTTATTTGTGCGTCCAGAACCTCAAGGCATTAGTACAAACTTTCTATCCCCTATTCCCGGCGTAAATCAGCTTAATTATTCCGGGTATTCTTACATTTATTTATCATTTGATATATTTAAATTTGTTCTAATCAAGGAACTAAACGAAAGATCTATCCAAAAAGTAATCAAATCTCCTTAACAAGAACTTACAGTATAAAAAGTTAAGTATAAGGGTTGATTAAATAAGAAAAGGTACACAAATCAGCAAGTACCTAACATTTCATTCTTACTTCAGCCAGAATCGTTCGAGAAGCTTGTATTTTTTGGAAATTTTATAACAATAATATCTTTAAGTACTTTTTTTTTACGCCCTAAATTTTCATAATATTGTTTAGAATTTAGTAGATGTCACAGGATCTCCAGCTGACCCTTTTCAAAATATTTATTCAGTAAAAAATAACACACCATTTAACTTAAATTGTCTGACCAATGATCCTCACACAAATTGTATAGTTCCGGTGCCACGTTCGCACTTAGCTTTTGGCCAATCACCGTGGCCATTTTATTCACGAAATTTATCAATTTTTTGTGATTTTCTCAAAAATGAATCTAGTTTTGGAATTTTCAAAAACTTGGAGCAGCTAGTGTTCTTGTTTCGTTATCCGAAAGTGTATTACCGGAGAAACTCTAGTTCGAAAATCTGAACGTTAGCCACGCTTCCTCTTAGCTAGCAATAAGAGAAACAAATAATAACTCACATATGGAATTAATAAATAAATATAAATGAAAAAGAAATTTTTAAAAACTAATTTAATAATCCAACGAAATGCTAAAATATACAGAGCGAAGTGGAAAATGGCAGGTTTAATCAGGATGATGAACACTAGCGCCGGCTGACGGCTACATTACTAATTAATTTACGATGAACGATGGCCGATTCTGGCTGCAAACCTTGAATATTTCATATCTTAATCAAGTAATGCTGGCAAGTCTATATTACTGTTTCCAACAACTCGGTTTTAGAGACTGCGATTACAGATTGGGTTTGTTGCACCTTTTGTAATTACCACACCCAATGAAACGAGGTTATTAACAGCTCCCCCTAGCAGATGATTTGCGTAGAGTCGGTCAGCCTCAGCTCCTACATCTGACGTGGACCGCTCTGACTCCCTCCCACGACTCGTTCAAATTGTAAAGTGTATCAAGTTTTTTGAATGTTCATCTCTCTCTTCCTGTTTAACATTTCCTATTTATGTAACGTCTGGGCCAATTTTATTTTAATAGCTTGCTTTTTAATTTAACTAATTTTGGTGGTGTCACATATTTTTAAATGGAGATTTGAATAAATTCACTGGTAACAGAGAACTGGATCGTTGTCCGCTCATCTTAGAGTACAGACTTTTGGCTAGCGAGAAAGTGAGGTCAGTCCCTAAAGCAAAAGCAAAAGCTGTTCCCTTCCTCTAGGAAATGAGTGTTATTTACCAAAATCTTCTGGCATTGATTTAGACATTCAAAAAACTCACTCTCATGTGGCCAACGTGCCATTTATAGACAAAAAGCCTTTAAAACTATCTAGCAGAGAATTTATCTACTCATTGCTTGTATAAATGAATTAGCAACAATAAAGTGAAGTGTGAAATAAAGTGAAAATAGAAAAAAAGCTGATGACTCAAGTTGTGTGAGTGGAGTGCAATAAATCAGGTTGGCACACGTGCTGCGAGCGGCAGTAGTTGGGTGGTGAAAGGTGAACTGCGCTAAGTGGTGCACTAGCTCTCACGGGGACAAGGTCGCCCAAGGACGTCATTCCCGTACGGTCAGCACTGGAGCTCGCATGCACCAGGTTCTACTCTCCAATGATTACTTGCCTCAAACTAGGTCAGTTTGCGCATGTGTCTATGTTGAAGTCCTAACGGCAACAGCCTTTTAAATCTACATTGAGAAAGTTAAAATTTAGCAAAGATTTGAAAGTTATTGCCAAAAAGTCTTGTCTACAGTCCCCCAGATCTGCCATTCAAAATCAAACAGAAATCATTGAAAAAGAAGTTACAGCACCACGAGTATGACATATTGGCCTTAGGTTTCAAGAAACTCTTCGAGGGCTCTTTCTATGTCGAAAAGAATAATTTGAAAAGTTTACAAATTAAATTCCCTTCAGGAAACGGAAGGGACAAGCCGAACAGTTGGCGGTCAAAATAATCCCACCGCCGGAAGCAACTTACTCCCTCGTGAGGGTGTCTTGAAACTAAATGCTACTCTTGACTTAGTTTTGAGTTAACTATTAACGTATTTACGATACAATCACGCAAATCTACAATTTTTATTCTTGGATGAATTCTCTAAAGAAAAAGGTTTTTCTGGTAGTTACTGGGGACGTAATGGGTAAACGACATTTCAGTGAAATACAAGTTCCTACTATTGTAGAGTATTCCTGTAACCTGTTGCCAATATCTAATTTGAGCAATTTTTACGGATTTATTGATTTAAACAAAATATAGGATGTAGTTTTCTCGATAACTTAAACGAAAAGTTTAACCGAAATTGACACACACATTTACCAGAAGAGGCAAAAGTATTTGAATATTTGCTGTTGATAGCTGCATATATGGGCTATGAGCCAGCGTTATCTCATAGTATGCCAAGGAAGGGCGCTGTGACGTGTTGGGAACCAAAACATGCTCAGCTGCAGGAGTGGGGGTGGAAGTCAGGTCGACTGACTGTGACCTGATGAAGTAGCATTACTCCTCTGAAATGTCAAGGCAGTACCTTTCACCGCCTAGCCTAGTTCCTACTTAGAGCCTACTTTTTTAATTGTATTACTTAAAAATAAAAATAAAAGTATACATTTACTAGAGGAATGTAACAGATTAGCTGGTCTGGAACCCCGACGCGACTGGAGCCTTCGGATTTCTCTTTCGAATGCTTCTCTTATAACAAATCTTTTGGTTTTTTGTGTTACCGATTTGTCCGTAAAGATTATATTATTCAAGCGATATTTTCAAGATGGATACCCACACTCTTACAAGTTTAGTGGCCACATTCTAGCATCTTCAGCGATAAGGAGAGAAAATCTAAGGGTCTGCAGCTGGATTCGAACCCGGGACCTCCGCGTGGGAATCCAATACTCTAACCGCATAGCTAATCCCTTCCCTCGTAAATGTTATTATTATTATTATTATTATTATTATTATTGCGTTCAATTCAGCGAAGTGGACTGGAGTCTGTCTTTAGAATACCGCTCTACCTTCTCCACATAGTACAGAGTTACCTTTCGGACAGGCAGCTGAGGTATGAAACTGCAGACGGGCCGCGTAGCAAAGAGATCACGGGAGTAGCTGCTCAGGGGTCTATCTTGGGGCCGGATCTGTGGAACGTCTCCTACGATGGTATTCTGCGTATGGAAATGCCGGACAGTTCTTTTTTGGTAGGATATGCTGATGAAATCGCTGCCGTTATTGTCGCACGCGATACTGAAGAGGCTCAGATTAGGCTGAACCAAGTGATGAGGCGCGCGACCTCTTGGATGAAGGACCACGGTCTAAGTTTGGCATCAGAGAAGACAGAAATAGTCTTACTCACAAGGCGACGTAACCCCACGAGAGTGCATGTTTGCGTAGCTGACGAGACGATTGTCACCAGCAGCGCGGTCAAGTATCTGGGGGTTCGCCTGGATACTAAACTCTCGTTTTGGGAGCAGATCAGGCACTCTTCGGAGAAAGCCGCGAGGGTGACATCAGCTCTGAGTGGGTTTATGTCAAACGTTAGGGGACCGACGTCAAGTAAACGGCGACTTCTGATGTCGGTAACGAACGCCATACTTCTTTATGGGTGTGAAGTTTGGGCTGACGCTCTTAAGAAGGAAAAGTACCGATGGCTTCGGTACAAAGAAGAGGAGCGTTCAGGATCGCCTCATCCTACAGAACGGTCTCGGAGCCTGCGGCACTAGTGGTGGCTGGAGTGATCCTCATCGATTTGTTGGCCCAGGGATCACGATTTAAAGGAAGTCCTCGGAAGATTAGAGGCGAAGGTGGTGGCCAGGGATCACTCAATTCGGTCCTGGCATGAGAGGTGGCGGACGGACAGCCGAGGCAGATGGACTGCACGGCTCATTAGCGATCTTTCTGAGTGGGCCGGAAGAAAGCATGGCGAGTTCGACTACTACCTCACCCAGTTTCTTACAGGGCACGGGTGTTTCACCTCGTACCTGTATTGGATGGGGAACGTTGGAGACCCGTCATGTGTCTTCGGAGACTCTGACCTCGATGACGCCCATCACACATTCTTTCTGTGTGATAGATGGGTGTCGGAGAGGGAGAGATTGGAACAGGAGATCGGAAGAATTACGCCCGAAAATATAGTGGGGATTATGCTCTCTCACAAAGACTGCTGGGACCGGGTGGTTGCCTTTGTTAAGGTGGTGTTAAGGGGAAAGAAACAGGAGCTGGACTTCCGTCTGCTCCTGTTGTATTAAAGACTAATTAAATCCGGTGGGAGCTCGTATGAGCTATTGTGAGGCACCACCTTGAAGTAATGCGCAAGTGGTTCCAAGGTGGGTTTCAATGGCTCTAGGGGAGGTGGGTTTTTTAGTGGGTGAGGGTCCCACATACCGTGGGTATTGCTCCCACGATGATGCATAATTCATTTTCCCCCTCCATAAAAAAAAATATTATTATTATTATTATTATTTACTTGATATGATAACCAACTTATTCTCTTTTTTTTAATATCTTCAACACGGTTTTTTTCTCTGGCTTCTGAGAAACTGGTGCAGGAGGAATATTCCCGAGATCCTTTACGTTTTAGAGAAGTTCAGAGAGTTCCAAGCGTCGCGAGAAGCTCTGACTTAATACCCCCTTCACAGCCATAGACCACAAAAAATATTTTTTTTTTTTTACACTGTTGATAAGAACAGGCATCTCAGTTATTAAAATGACTGTATCTTTGCTTCACCATAACGTCTCGCGCAAATGAAGAAGCTGCTCGCCGCCCAGAGTTTTCTTGCTGAAGGATGGAACTCCAATTCTAAAATTCCGTTTTAGCGTAATGTGCGGTTCTACCAGAGCGGTATTATGATGGATCCTTAAGATTTGTAATAATTTGTAAAGTCGTGTGAGGAGTACACTACAGTTTGCATAAACGTTCTTTGTTGGTGTGCCTTCAGTACACTAGTGGTGCTTCAGTATACTAGTTAGCGGAAGGACGTTTCCTCTCCACCCACAAATAGTGGTAAACATACACACATTAAACAGTGTTTACAGTTATCGATCAGCACACATAGCTAACAGGTATAAATTATTGAATAATGCTCGACTACGCCCCCGATCTGAGGCATTCAGTCCGGTTGTAGAAATGGGTCAGGACATTGATCGGCGGGGCACTGTGTAGTAGAACAGTACAAGTATAGTAGTTCTATCGTGGGGGTGGCAGGGGACGGCCGGTCCGAGTGAGACATTCAGATGGGGGCTGGAGCTCACAAACTAACCTGTTTCCATGGCTACCGAGCTTGTCATTATTGCACATTGCCTCTCTCTTATTCACTCTAAACCAACGGCCACCATAACCCTTCTATCTCCCTATTCCTCTCTAAGCTCTACATCTTCTATATATATAGAGGATGTAGCCCCACAGTTAGTAAGGTTGCTGAGCTAATGGGAGGAGGGTGTAGCGCCACCCGTACAGTCTGTCTTCAGCGCTCCTTTCCGTAGCACGACTGGGCGTTCTCTCTTCAGATTAGAACAGCACACCAAGAAACGACGGCTCAAGCACCGCCATCTGTCACACCAACACAACTGCAACCTAATCCCAATACAACCTGCCTTCTCTTCCACTAATGCACATCTACAAACAGAGGTCCACAATCACACAATATATTTGTATACATGTGAATGATCATATCGATTGTAATCGATTTTGCTACTGTATCATATCCTTCTAACAACCGTAACAGCAACTTTCAAAATTTCAAGATTCAATCATCACAAAGTATAAGCATAGAGGATTACCAGGACGCTAAGGAAGTTCCTTCCCGTCTTTGGGACCAATAGAAAGTTAATATCAAAATATCAGAATTCACGTTTTGAGTCAAATAATGGTATTTTTACAGTGGGCGTAAATACTTGAGCCGAAGAAGAGAAAGTCTTCTTTTTCACTTCGTTGAGACTTTAGTCTCGTATAAAGCTTGAACTTGGTCTGCCGATTCCAGTATTCTTCAAACGTACATATATTGTGAAATAGGCGCGTCCTAATCTCTAACGTTGAGCTCTGCTTCTGCTAATGGTTATTTGAGACAATTCACTTCTATCGGACGATCTAGCCGAAATGCCATCCTTTTTTGCTTTTTTTTTGTTTTACTTATTAGCTCGAACTAGCTCGTATCAATACACGCCAGCTCTATTAAATGGTTTTATGAAATCAAAAATGTTTCTTTTTTTGTCAACCTGGCGAGGATATCGTTTTCTTCCAGAGTCATAATTTTTTAATTGTTATTTATGAGCAATTTATATGTATCACATTCATTTCATCTACTTTTTATCCATGACGAGCTTGGAATTAGAATCGCGCCTAGCTATCCTTCTACTCCTGCAATTCTTTACTGGCAACTTTCGGTTACCTTGTGATTTCTCTCGAATTTGAATATCTTGGCAGAATTAAAAGATTAAAAAAAAAAAATCGAAATGTGTAAAATCGAAACATTTTGCAAGAGTTCTGACTAGCTGGTGTAATCTGGGGGACCGAGTGCACTTGTAAATCCGTTACCCCCGATCAATGTAATATTTTGTTCCGTCCAAGATTTGGGATTCGTTTTAGACTCTCAGTTCACTTTTGAAGTTAACATTTAATAAATCAATAAATAGAAAGAATATGGCTTCCCAATGTCAAATCACTTTTCCTTTCGTGCTGTGATTGAATCAGTTGGAGTGCCCTGCATTTGGGTCCCTGTAGTCTGAGGTACGTTTGACATCATGAATCAGTTTTATGTTCGCCTTTAGCTCCAATCAAATATATTGTGGTACTGGATTCGATTCCCGTTCAAGGCCTTTGATAATTGTTCAATATATAAACAAAATTCGACTTAATTAATTATATTTAGTCAAAGGAAATTTATAAAAATCTACTTTCGCCGTCGTCTCCGTCCACGACTCTTAATTTGGTAGTTGGACGTTGGCAGCCTGCCAGAAAAAATTGGCATTTTCTGATAAACTTTGAGATGGGTTTTCCTGTATATTATTCATAAATAAATGACCAATGAAATTTGGAAACAAGATCAGATAATTCAGAATAACTAAAGTGTGAAAGCTCGGGCTATGAAAGAGGAGAGAAGGGTGCTCCTGCCGAAAATAAACAAAGACCGAGTCCATGAGCGTCTTTGCAATGCTGGCGGGGGGGAAGGTCCATCTTCAGGGCAGTGTGTTTGCAGCATCACCTAGGGCCACAACCATGCAGCACTTCCTTCACGTATCTAACATGCAGCCAAATCGTCTTTATAAATAGCTATTCAAGTCAGTCTAAATAAAGGAAGAGGCTGGGTCTCCACTGCGGCAGGCCAAAAGAGTTTCGAGTAGAAAAAAGTAGAGTAGTCTCTCAATTCCTTCAACAACTTCATTTCTGGAGCAACAATAACAAAACAAAACTGATATCCCAGCTTAAGTTCTGGAAGAATTTACCAGAAGCTAATTAGGAATTTGCAGGACCAGTATTTGATTAGTGGCAGGCTTAATTTGGGACTGAATTCCAAACTTTACAAATCCAGATCTGTTGATCTAAACTGGTGCATCTAACTGGACTGTCCAAGAATTTAAACGGATGGCTGCATTTATACATTTCAAATATGATAGTTAAGAGGCCAGATAATTTATGCTAAGTGCGATGTATGCGCGAGTCCATGTGAGTAGGTCGGCCGAGAGAGATATCGGATGGCTGCAACTCCATTAATGACGTTTATCACCTTGCTCCACCTTGATTATTACAATTACATACGTAAATATGTAGGAATACATTATTTGTAACGGTATATTTCTAACTACAACTGTACAATTGGTTTTGCGCTACTTTTGAAGTATTTCACTTTGATCAAATGTTTGGATCCACAACGTTAGACTTCTCCATGATATCATCCATCATTGAAGCTATTTTCTTTTGTTCTGGCCCGTTTCACTTTTACAACCATCTAAAAAGTTTTCATTTTTAGAATCTGGTACTCAGGCGTGTGCAGAGAAATTTCTCTTCCCATTACAAAGCTTTCCTCGCGTTCTGGCTTACATGGCTCTACCACGGTCAGTTTAGGGGCAATGGGGCAGTACGAACCCCATGAATAAATTTTTCTGAAGATTTTTGGATTTTTTAAATTTTCAGCAAACAGTAAAACGCCTAGCTCAATCCTCTAAGACCAAACATCAAAGTTAGTCGATTTGAACTACGAATCTGAAATCTGTAAAACAAGAACAACTTTACGAGTTCGGTCATAGTAGCGTTGAGCTCCCGTGCAATGGCACTCCTTGTTACCCCATAACTCCCCTCCGCGGCAGAAGATGGTAGAGCAGTGCACATGGCTGCAAGTGACTGCAGATAGATCGAGACATGCTTGTTTGCCAACAAATTTGGTTCAAGGCGATAACGAGCGTTACCACAACCTCATACTTTCAGAAGATGAATAACTGGTACGAATGCCAGACAAAATAATTATTTCACTTAGTTGAAGTTACAGTTTATAAGTAAAGTTTTAATTTCTCATGGACAAAGTGCCACGTAACATGGTCATAAAGAGGAAAGCGTCTATGATCATTGAGAGACAGAGGTCAAAGAGCTTTAAACCATAAGGGACCTCATAGCAAAGTAAATGCATTTCTGAACTAAACTCATAGTCATCCTCTGCCAAACCGAGAACTTTGCCCTTTGCCCTCTTGCCCTGAAGCTAGTGCAGAACCCAACCAACCATACTTAAAACCACTAGTTTATAAATATTTGAAGTTTGTAGAAACAATGCAGACGTTAAAGTCTTGAGATTTGTGGCAGAAGATGGCGATGTAAGCGTTAAGAATCTAAAAATCCGAAATATGCTGATCCTATGTTTCTAAGAGACCACAGATCTCCACACTTGGCCAATTCAATCGGAGTTTCAATTTAAATATTTGTTTAAACAGCATTACGAATAAACTGGAGATATTTCTTTGTAGTGGTCTGTGGATCAGCTAGCATGGTAAGGAGAATGTAGTTTTTTGGCCTGACTGCTGGATCCAAACAATTAATTTTTCCAGTTGTTTTATCTCTGTACATGATTTACATATGGAGCACATTTGCATGACGCCTATGGTGCGCCAATAGCAACCGCCCCACGACCGTGATGTGAGAGCAGGATGCGACAGGTCTCGCGGGCGCTACCACAACACATGCAGAAATAACGTACCCGCCTTTCTATCCTCCAGTTCAACTCCATATTTTTCATAAATGTCCAAACCACTGGTATGTGGGGAAGTCATTTATTTTGACTCGTGCGAATTCCATTGTATTACTCAACGGAAGCGAATATATCAAATAAATATAACGTGGGCTAATTGAAATTATTTCCACGGAAAATTTGGAAAAGTATCTAGAGGCATTCTCAAATCTAGTATATTCGTGAAAATGGATTTCAAAAAGTAGACTTGAATGCAATAAGTTCTCTTACTTGTGGTGAAAGAAGGAGCGATTACAAATTTCCATTGCCAACAAATTTAGGTAGCGAATGGAACAGTTTTAGAAGGGCAGAAACGTAGCCAATCAATAAAGGCAATAGATAAAACGGTTCGGAGGAAGCAGCGATAGGCGATCAAAGCTGCACATTGACAGCATAATTATTGCTGGGTGTCTAAGGTGTGTGACTGTAGATATTCATTGCTTTAGGGCAAAGTCACACGCTCAGCGAGAAAACAAGAGAAGGAGGACGAGAGGAAACAGTAGACCTGGTAATGTGGAAGGCCAGTAAGAGATCCGCAATGTAGCCTGAGGATATTGGAATTAATCTTTTGGGACCTGCTTGTGGATTAACTGTGGAGTGCGGTGAAGAACTGAGATCTAGTCTGTCGGTGTGTTCCAGGAAGTAAGAACGTTTACGTTAATGGCCGACATTCTTACAAAGGTCACCAGCATTCGTTTATTTAAACTGCAACTTATTCTATCTTGTACATATTTTCTTCATTACTCAGTTCTTCGTTACGTACTTAATTGGCTGCAAATCGCTGTGTTCCTACTGCAGTAAATATCTCCAGAAAGGATCAAACTCTCAGTGCTCCTTGCGGGTCCAGCGGCAGATCGGGTGTCACTATTTCTCATACCAATATTAAATTCTCTACTTTTTTTCAACCCACCCAATACGAAAAAACGTAGGAAACAATTAATCTTTGAATATGAAAATTCAGTTTACGTCTACAAAAGCTATTATAAATTTAATATTATGATTCCATCGACTACTTCTGACCTAAGTTCAAGGTCTACTCTCAGGAAGAATAAGATAAAAGTAAGTGTTGTGATTAGTATTAAAGTGTAAATATCATTTAATGTTTACCGGAAGGACATGTTCTAAAACGCTCTGATCAAAGGAAAATATCTGTGTAAACTTCTCCCTAGTTTTCTCTGATTAAATTATTTAGATTTCTTCAACTTTAGAAATAGAACCGAAAAGAGGGTGCTTATAATAAGCATTCATTCGGTAAAATTACTCTGTTGAAGATAGCGACGACAGAGCTTGGCCAGAATACAAACGAACATTCGCTAACCTGGCACTTCAGAGCAGAGCTGAACTTCCGGCTTAGATCTCCTCCAGTGTTCGCTAAGTAAACTTGGAAATGAAAGTAATAGATCGACATGTACATGAAATATCTTTTTTAAAAATCTAATAATTATGCAAAAATCGTTCCAAATCGAATAAACTATTCAGTAAAGTGAAAGTTCCGCAAACTGATCTTCAAGTTTGTAAGTACCTCGGAGGTACTGTACAGCACTATGTCACATTTTTAATTTTTTACAGGAGAGCAAATGAAAATTTTTTTCGCGGTTTTTTCCTTACTTATAAGCCCACAGGGGAGTTATTTTACTTAAATCTTTGGTAGATAATAATTAACATAGATGCATCATAAGTGATGGTTGGGTAATAAAAAAAAATTTTTTTTTGTATTAGAAAGATTAAAAAAATAAATTTTGAAAAAATGGACTTAGTGTTGTGTACCTCCGAGGTACACAACACATTACATACATTAAATTATGCATTATACATTATATTATTATTACATTATATTATAACGCTGGTAATGAGGAGGTACGTTATATGAAAGGGCACATTAGAGAGGCAGATTGTCGGCCACAAAGCCTACGCTATTGCGACTCAGATGGCACACAGTTGAGGATAACCTTGCTCCGCATCACTCGGAAAAGCCCTCTCACAGATGTTTCTTTTGGGAAATATTCCAACACATAAATATATGCAATTAGTAGGAAATTGGAAAAACATTTGGAGAGACTCGCAAGAAACTGGAAATTTGATTCAAAACAGCGACATTTTCGGTGGATGGAAGTTGGCAAAATCTTGATCACAGGGCGTAACCCATTGTGATTTAGTAACATTACCTTCTTGCCTTGCCAGTCCTCAGACAGTCTTCAGAGAGACGGAGCTGAGTGAAGTAGACCGGCTAGTCATGCAGTACCGACACTCTCACCTCGGTGTCCGCTCACGTTCCTCTCCTTGGACAGTCTTAAGGCAGCGCCTTGCAGTGATAGTCCTCTCACCAGTCAAACGACTTCCTTGCAATAAAGTTGGACACAGGCAGTAGCCTGTACAGTAGTACTTTCACAATCAAGACCCAACGGAACTTCAGTCTGTCATCAAGAGCTAGATAATGAGCTTGCTCTTCCTTGGAAACCCAAAGATTTTTACTTAAACCAGCTGAGAGTTCCATCCCCTAACTGTGATTTGATAATGATAGGTTACATCAGACGGAATTTATGAAGAAATCAGTATCACCACAACCTAAACATCAGAGTCATTTCGCTGGAGATATCGCATCCAACTGAACCCTTTGAGTTTATGTTCATATTGATTTCGCGATTTTACGAAAAATGCAATAATTGACGTCTAGTGCCTTCATTTCAGCACTTATGTTGAGATTGCCTTAAATCTCGATAGTGAGATGATAATAAGACTGCTAAAGAGTGCCGGCAGCTCCGCAAGATATGATTCGAACAACCTCACCTACCAACCCATGCATCTTCCATTACTGTTCCTTCGGCGCTATTAAGAACACTCTGCAAATTACAAGATGCACCCGGTTGTGACAAACATTGTCCATACAGCATTCCCGCGCGCGCACACACTTTATGCAGCTGCACAGCGGCCACCTTTCTTCTATCGCTTTCCAACATCTACAGTTCAAAAACCTCATCAAGTTCTTGCAGATGTTGGGACAAGTTTTAAAATCCAACGAAATAAAATGAGAGAATAACGAAAAATAAACACAGATAAGCGGACAGGAAGAAATAAAAAAAATTCAGGATATGTGTAAGTGTTTGTTTAAATATATTAATGGATAGCGGGCGCGTCAACAGGTGGGCAAAGTTTTGTAGATTTCTTTTGTGTTCGTGTGTGTGTATATATATTTATATCAAGTATGTGTAGTTGAGTTCTTTGCACTTAGTACATTTAATGTAGTTCATTTACATTTATCACTTGCACATATTGTTTTTTTTAAAGAGTGTAAGGGAGCTGCGACACAGCGAACTTAAAATTAATAAATTTCCCAAAACTTACAATTTGATAGTTAGAATGATGGTTGACAATAATAAAATGTGACTTTTGGAAGAAGCCCAGACTCCTGGATGATCAGCTGGTCGAAAGGTGTTCCTCATATCGACTTCTTTTGTGGGTATAGAGTGCGACTGTTAGGTGTGTCAGTTAGTGTAAGCCTTTCGAAGCTCAATTACCCGCAGGAACGCCAAAACCTAATCTAGATCAAGCCAGATGTAGATGCAGCCTCAACAGGCTAGTTACTATACTGTTACGCTCGTCAGACTTTCCAATCCAACTTGTAATGAATTTTTATCTTTTTTTAATTATAATTTTAGCATAATAGCTGAAAACAAAAATGTGTTTAGGTAAAAGACACTTTCAAACACCACTCTCCAATAGGGAGGAAGTAGAGCTGGCTTCCTGCCTTCAATGTAAAGAAGGAAATCAAACATGGTCTGTGAACCGATAAGAAGGAAGTAGGCAGGTAGAAATAATCCTATTTAACGTCTTCTAATAAAAAATATAAAACAAACATAAATTTAAATCGCCAGGTCGGTATGATTAAGTTAATAATGCAATAGAACACAAACGCATACACTCAGTTATAGGAAGTATTTACACAATAGTCTGGAAAGCTGTAGTAGTGCGGGACCAATGGCTTAGCTGGAAGGCATTGTAGTGACTCGGTCAGTGGTCAGTAGCGCCACTGTCGGCGCCCGCTTGATGACATCATTCACTGGCGCGCTGGATTCCACCCCAGCGCTTGGCCGCCCCTAAAAAAACTCTTTTGATGTGGTTCAAAGCCTTTTCCACTCTACGCCCATCTTTATTATTAAACTCTTTATTCAATGGTACTTGTTTAAATAAAGCTTTGCCACACTTTCAAGATTAAATTAAAAGACTGGTTTTGGTATTACAAACACGAGGATACTGCGAGTGCGTGTTTGTTCTTAAACGTAAAATCTTTTGTTTGGTAAATATTTATTCAAGATTACAACAGGTGTGTTTTTAAGTTATTAATATCAACTATTTGCTATCTTTGTCAATATTTTCAGGTCCAAATTGCAGCGTAGACCCTACTAATATTCTTTCCATGATTTTTACCATGCCACTTTGCTGAGTAGTCCAGGCAAAGCCCCCAACACTAAGATGTAATTGTGTAACTATTCCCGGTCTAAGAATTGGATTTTATTTAGCGGTTTTAATGAAAATGTGACAGCAAAATATGTACATGATACCTAACAGCTTAGTTGGTCCTATAACTATCTGAACAAGAATAAAAGTTATTTTATTAATTAGAATCTCGAAAATTGCAGAAAGAGAAAGCCGCGAGCACAAGATTTATGCGATCACAATTACCCTACAATCCATTGTCAGAGAACCGTGGTTCCCAACCTTCTATTCACCCCTACCCCAAAGAAATTTCACTCGAACCTCACACTCCCTGAAATTCGTATTAATTAAAATTAACCAACTCAAGAAAAGATGCAAGTCAAAAATGTCATTACACATAACGAACCAAAGACATCTGATTGTAAAAGTCAACAGAGAGGTAACTATATCACAGGTTATTCTGCTTAACACGTAGTATGTGATTTGTTTACATCAAAACAAGTAGAGTAATAACCCAAGATGTGAAATACACTCATAAAACGAAGACGAATGAGATATTTTATAACAAGCTCAAAGATTATCTCAATCATGAGAAATGAAAATATGAAAAATATTTGAATAATAATAAAGATTCTATTATTTACCTGAACTTTTCTCGCACCTCCAGTAATATCGTCTCGCACCCCCAGGGGGTGCGAGCACCTTAGGTTGGGAACCCCTGTCATGGAAGGAATCTTTCCGGCTATTTTCGGTGATGTTCGTGCGGCCATGAGCAAGTGACAGACCTTAGTGATCGGGGTCAATTATGCAGATTTCAAATACACGAGTGTGAACGTTGGATTGCAAAAATATGTATCTGTGTGACGTGTGGATTGACCGGTATGACGGGGTCAACTGGTCACCATTCAGTGCACACACAAAGCGAGACCAGTTTTCTTGCTGCGGCTAACGATTTATGGATGCCAGATTGTACTTATTATGTGGAAACCTGTTCTGGAATTTTTGCAGTTTTTTCCCCCTCCTTTAATGAAGTACGTATTGCAATCGTAAACAATTTTCGAAAATGAGTTATGGAAATGTATGAAAATATAACCTACAGTAGAGGTTATATTTACAGATAGCTGAATGAATTGTTTTTGGAAGGCAGTGTATTAGATTACCAGGTTGATTAAATTATTACTCAAGAAAGAGTAGTTTGTGAACGAAGCCTTTGATGTGATGTTTAGACTATCTCTCAATCAGTCGAAAGTATCCACATCGCTGTGAGGGAAGATTTCACGCCCGTTACCTCATATAAGTTTCTAGAAAAATAATATCAAATGGATATAGTCTTATCATTTGTTTGCGGTTACAAACCTAAAGAGATACCCGAAATTTAGCGGAAAAAGTAAAAACAAAAGCATTTTAAAAAACGAAAAATGAAACTACAGTATCAGGAGAGTTGGTGCAAGCAGGAGGTACAGCTGTTAGCCTGGGCTCCCCACCCGTTCACAAACTTGGCAGAGATTACACACACTAGAGCGCGCTGTGAGCTCTTGGTTTTCTCCTACTGCTGGGCATATTTTTGAAATTAAAGAGCTTTCTCTCATTGGTTGCTCAAGTTTGGAAACACCTTAATTATTTTTAAAAAATCTGGTGAGTTCTCTCGCAAAACTTTCTCTTGACTTTCACAGCCTCATAGATCTCACAATCACTTCGTTCCTATTCCTGGTTTCAGAAACATATTAATTAACCCTATTCCGTCTAAAACTGTGTAACACTCTCAATTTTCTCTCAAAGAAGTGAAGTGAAGTGAAGAATTCTCAATTGCCCCAACTGTCATCCATTGAATTTTATGTAATGAATGCATAAAAGTTGAAGAAAACTGAAAAATCTATTAATTGCAACATCCGGTTCAGATTGTTTTTTTTATTCTCAGGATTTCCACGAAACCCATTTAATCCTCTTCGATAAGAGTGTGTCGAGACCTGGCACTCAAAATGAAAGCGAACTCTCTAACGGCTCCCAGAAGAGCTCTTAGCGGCAAGTTTGAAGAGAATCGTAGGAATTATTTTCGTGAAAATCCATTCAACAAAATGCTCGCTCGGGTAGATCGAGTTTTTCTGCTAAGAAGCTGTCTCACGAGGCCTTGAAGTTGGAGGAGACATTAAAACGGATTCTTGATAAATCTATTTCGAAAATTTGACAGACCACTAAGTTTCTATCACCTCACCAAGTAGTTCCATTCTGTTGGCAGGAATTTCTTTTTCTAAAATTCATGGAGGCAAACTGCGGTCATTGACATTCGGTATGTACATGACAGACAAACGCCCTTAGAAGAGTTGTAACGAGGTAAATCAACGATCCAAATGGGTGGTGTAAATAGAGAGTGATTGGTACGATTCCCTTTTGAATAAGAGGGTACATAATAATTCTAAAGAAGCAAATTACATTATAAGTCTGTCTGTTCACGAGATTTCTCGGCCTAATGAGTCAATTGGATGGCGCCTGTCTGGGAGCGATATGGTTAGAACACTTACCAATACAAACAAAAATTAGACAAAAAAGGCTTATTTATTTTTACTTATTCCAAAATAAAAGCTAAATAGACGGAAGTTAACTAACCGTTTCTTCAATTTCAGAAAAATACTGTTTAATCTCCAGATCACATTAAAATCCATTTTTTCTGAGAATACGTTTCAAACCAAGTGATTGGTCTTCTAATATAAGAAAAGTTCAAGGTCAAATGAATCCCTGCAGAGAATACTTTAAAGATTCGACCGACAGACATGTTAGGACAGGCCAGAATTGGAATATGCGTTCAAGGGACGCCAGTGATCTACTTAGGTGTGTGACCCAAGGGTTTTGTTTTGCTGGATCCATATATTAAAATTTGGTAGCCAAATAGTACTTTGGCAGCGGAGCCAGTAACAATGGTGGTGATTCAAAGACGCCCAGGAATCATATCTAGGTGATGGTAAAGCAAAAAGGATTTACCATTCTTTATTGTGATAAGAAATTATGGCTCAAAAACAGCACCGACAATAAATAAAACCACTTGACAAACATCTTCGGAGCCGTCTGAAAAGAAACTTGAATTATTTCAGCTACCAAGTCTGGTAGACCAATCGCCACGAATTATGTTTCTGAAAATATTCTGCAAATTTCAAGAAAATGTTGATGCGAACTTCAAAAAGCTATTCTACAAAGGATACAGGGTAAGAAGGTGGTTTTGAAAAAATATTTCCAAGTAAAGTAGTTCATGAAGATTAAGTAGATTAGTCATCAAACTTCAGCTGGAACAGAGGCCAGAATTGTTTAATTCTCAAGTCCGTACAGTCTACATAGATTTGGATTTCCTTCGCATGCTCGCTCAAAGAAACTTACACGCCAGCCAAATGTGGGCACGGGCTTAGTCGGAGGGCACTTACTGTCTGGTCTTCCTTACTGCATCCGGATTCATGTCCTCACCCAAAACTTGATGACGACTGTCAACATCGGCTCAAATTTTGATTGCAACAAAGTAAACTTTTAGGCTAGAAATATAACTCTGTACACTTAAGATTACTCTTCGTCCCACCAAAGTCCTCCGTAGAAAGAATCTCTAGAGTATGGGGAAGGAGAGCAAAGGGCCGAAAGGCAGACCAGAGGAAGAGCGTGTGACTAAGGGCAATGGTCCTCAAAACTCATCCAGTAATGCCTCAAATTTTATAAGCAATGAACTTTGAACTTTGCGGCGGGAGTATGAAAAGAAACATGTACGGAACTCAGGAAGGAAGAAATATTTGGTAGCTCTAAGATCAGAGGTAATGAAGCAGCCGCAAAGAGCATTGCTAAGCAGACAAATGGATGGGACACTCGAATCAAACCCTTCATTAGACGAGTTAAACTGTGCGCGGCGCTAGATTCACAAATTAGTTCCCCACTAGACAGCAAAAGAGCGCCACTTGTTCCGCGCCCAGTAATTCAATTTTATTAAATTACACCGTTCGAGTGAAGCGGCCCCCCCCTTTGTTTTGTGTTTGGCCGCTAATCGACTGTTCACCGGCAGTTTCTCTTATTCCCTTCCGCCTCACCTTTCCCCCACATCCCTCCCTTTCCCACAGCGCCCTCCACCCCTCACACATAGTTATTACTCAAATTTTCGAAAACAAAATTTTCAAATGAGATGATTTTTTGGGAATCCTCTGCATCCAAAAAAAGTGCGGTCTGATCATTCACAAAACTTCTTTTGACTTCAACGACATGATTCTAACCCTGCACATCCCTCAAAATCCCATTGTGTATGCTATGCTAAGTAGGCAACATAGAAACAAATTGACGGAAATGGATCCATTATAATAACTGAAATGTTTATACAGGAAAATTAATTTCGTAGCCATCTGGTATGTAGACTTCGATTTCAATGGAACTTCCGCCTTTACAAAATATAATGGTGGAGCTTTTTCACTATTTTTCAAAATTTTGAGTTTGAGCAAATGAACGTTGTGAGCTATGGCAGGGAATGTCCTGTTAGTGTTTATACCATTTAAATATTTCTAATAGTAAGGTAAATAGTGGCATTTTGAAAGTGAGCTGTTGGGTTTAGTTAAAAAAAAACAAATAAACAAACAAAAGCAAAAAATCGAACTATAAATCGAATGTGTTGCGCACTTCATTGGGCTGGGTAGTAGACACACACACACACACACACACCTCTGACGTTCACATCAGACAGTCCTTGTCAAATCGATACAATGTGGAGGCTCCCCGCGCTTTCCCGGTTTTCCCGCCAGTATGTCCTCGCCCTTCCGGCGAACAGCATCACTACCCAGCCAGCGCCTTGCTCTCTGCACATACAGTGGTAGGCCAATCTCGCCGCCTGAAATCCACGCCGCAGGCCGTATATTACCCGTACCTGACCGCACTCCGTGTAAACCCACAAGAGTGTTTTCAGTTCTCTCTGGACCCTCGGAGCAGGGTTGCCGGTGTGAAAATCTCTGTCTGCTAAAATTTTAATTGTAAGCCTGCGCAGTCGGCTCACTCGATTGGTGAGATACTCATTTGAGAGCGCTACATAAAATCTGGTAGAAAGGATATCAGGACGAGAGAATATAGTTAAGTTTACTGCAAATTGGTAACCGGAAAACACTCTCTATCCCAGACCTTTTGTGCCTTTCTTCGCGCACTAGAACTGTAAAGGGGCCTGCGGAAGTGGATGAACGGCCAAACAGGGGTAATAAGAGAAGCGAGCAGTTTGGAGAGAGCCGTGATATCGACCTTGCTGGCAACATCTTCTTCCACCTTTAGATTAACAGACTGACTTCCGCTTTCAACGGCCATAACATCTACGGCAGCGGTGACGCTAGTAGAATGCAATAATGACTTTACAATCAAATTCGCCGCCCCAACTGGCTCCTTAAAATCCGAGTTGGCAAATTTAAATATAATTAAAAAATGGTTCCGCCTCTATCTTTATTTTAAGGGCCTTAGTGAACCCCCTCAAAGAACTTCGCTCTATCGGTCCACACTCATTAATGATGGCCATTGTTTGGATTACTGATTTCCGCTAAAGCAAAATGCCAATTAAAAAATTCTGTCTCGAACACTCGCACGACTTCTGTTACCGTACTTCCGACTAAGAAGTTTTAAAAGTTTGTTAGTTGGCTTCACTATGAAATGAAAGGACTTTTAAAGCAGAATGTCGTGGATCTCTTCCTAAAAGAATTTTAATCTGGAGCGACAGATATTTTTTACAAGAGTAGATGTTTATTATTATCTTAGTAAAAAGTTTAACATTAACATGTAATTTTAACTTTTTGGGGTTGAGAATGTTCGGAGGCTCAGAACTTTGCATTTTAGAGGCTCAGATCCTCATTCTGGAGGTTCGGGTTAGAATAATATTGTTAACTGTTTGACACTCTAGAAAAAGGAACTGTACTAGAACCGTGCAGTTACGGGATCATCATTTACACCGGTAAATATTTCGATGGAAAAGTGTTAGTAAGGAGGGAAGATCCTGTACTAGAATGTTGAGTTCGAAAGAGATGGTTGGTCCTTTCCTCTCTGATTACCTTGACTTTGAGGCAGTCTGCAGCCTCAGGGGCAGAGATAGTACGACGCATAAGCCAGGATCATTATAGTTTATCTCTTTGAAGCAGCATGGATGTAAGAAAGTGGTTCAAGGTGAGAAGATTAATTCTGTCGTCTGCTAGGGTCCAGATGGCGGAAGTGATGTAATATTTCGCTAGGATCATCTGTCGCAGAGGCCAGATCAAGGTGGACCAGAATGTGCGAACAGCTCCCCCAACTGACGCTTTTTAAAGCAGTCTCAATGCTCCATTTTTCTAATTATATTCCAGCAAACCGAATCTTTTTTCTTCTACCAATAATTTTAGTTCATCTTACACAGGTGTGACATAAGAAGTGACCTAATTACCGTGCAGTCAACTTCTGTAAACATGTGTGGGTGGCAGTGTGGTCTAGTTGTCGATGTCCTAAACACATTGTACCTCCACGGAACATGCATCCATAGAGGTTTTTTTAAAGGTTCCGGGATTAATTTCAAATCTAAGTAAAAAAGATCTAATAGGAGCTGGAATAGCTTTTTCCAATTGGGTTCCTTGATGTAAGACACTCTTACGTCAAATCTCCACCCCCTACAACAATATAGTTGTTAGTCACTTTTGTTGGTCTCTTTAAGATCTAAGAGAAACAGCAGCGAAATGAACGCTGCATTGGGCTGCACGGTGCGGCCCATGTTACCACAAACCTGTAAGGCGAAGGTGAAAAGAAATGACCTTCTCAAAGCTAATAATTCGCTTGAAATGTTGGAGCTGCCGCGTTTGGCACCTTTCACGTTTTTGATATTTTTTCTCTCGCATTGTCATTCAGGATTAATATTTGGAGGTTGGGCCAATTGTATGGTCTGAACATTGAATACCTTATGAATTCTCAGTCCCTACTTTCTCCAAAATTACTACAGAGCAGGACAGCAATATTCGCCCGTTCCAATCGCCAAAAAAGGACAAGTTTCCGTCCTTGCAGAACTCCGAGGTTCAACTTCTTTATTAATTTTAGACGTTTGAAAACTAAACACTTGTAAATATTATTTGATTCAAGCGAAATTGAAATTAGCGGGTATTTAAGCCAAGTTTTGAACTAGTAAAGATTATGTAGAAACTTGCTTAGTTTGAGGTTGTTGAGTGTAAGTTAGGATCGTGTGTAATAAATATTAGTGCCGGCCGTTCTACAAGGTTGGTAATGAAGCCGGTCTCAGCGTATGCTATGAATATCTAAACAACAACAAGTTTATTTTAACAAGAGAATTAATACAGAAAATTGTGTTAATTACAGGTGGATGTTGGTTAGTTAGACACACCTGTAATTTTTCAATTTGTCAATCAATTAAGAAGTGAGCCGTCGATAGCCTGTCGCTTCAATCAGTGAAGCGGCCTCGCCCCCACTCCGTCACCTCTTTGATGCGCTTCCCCTCCATCACTCTAGCTCGCTCGGCTCGATTTTGTTTGCGTTTATTAATCACTCGCCGCCTTCACAGATAACATCTTAAATTCTCTATTAAAATAGTTCTGCTATTAAAACTGATACTTTTACGCGATTTACTTTATTAAATCCCACCACTTCCGCTCTGCAAAGGAACCACTACCTCCCTGGTAGACATTTACTTTTCTACCCCTCCCCTCTGGTGCGCCATTGGTAACATTAATAATAATAAAAAAGTACCTGATCAATAAACACTTTGTAATAGTAATATTTTAGCACAAATTATATGAGAACCGAATGATTTAGTTTAAAAATTAAGAGGACGGCTGGAATAGGTGCTGAAACTGGCAGCAAATTTGTTCGCTATTAAAGACAGCTGGCGCTCGGCCAACACTTGTATTCATTCTGCATAGTTTTTAGAAATAGATTTAAGATATTAAATGGTGCTTCTGTGAGCCAGCTTAGCTAGCTTTATGTTTAAACAACATTTAGATATTACAATTATTAAGCCAGATTTTCTCCTGACGATTGTTTCAGCTGAACTAATTCTTTACCCCAAGATCTGAATTTCTCTTACCGCAGGTCTGTGGTCGCTAAGTTTTTAGATCCTTCCAGAGAGGGTGGTCGTGCAATGGTTTGTCTTGCTTCTTAACTTCATCCTTCCCAGAAAATGTTCAAAGTTTCTTTGATAAAATTTCAAATAAAGAAATAGTACTAGATTAAATAGTGTTCATACAAAGTCACTGGAACTTTCTGGCGGATGTGTGTCGAGAGCTGAGTGCAACAGACATTGCAGCATCACACACAGAGAGAGGGGGGGCGTTTCAGTAAAGTTCAAGTGTCGTTCATCAGTTAACAGAGAGGTGCAATCCACTGAGATTCCTTAATATTGCTGTTTCTCTATTCAGTGCTGCAACGCAGATGCAACAGTTTGGAATGTTTCCTTGAAGAACTTATAAATTTGCAATAAAGTCAAATTACTTCATCTCTAAAATCCTTTAATTATTCTTAATTAATCATTTAAATTAAAATTGTTTTAGGGAAAAACGAAAATTGGCGTTGTAATTAATTAATAAATCAAGGTTTTCTTTGACAATTTTTCTTTAACCTCACGATTTTTCGGGGGGGGGCTACGATGCCCGCAAGGACTTAATGAAGATTTCTGTTCCTTTCCCCCATTATGAGAAAAGTCATAAAAGAAGTATAATTAATTAAGTATATCCATATAATTTGTGCTCGACTATAGACCGAGAATTTGTCAAATCACTTTTACTACTACTACAATAGCATGGTAATGAAGTTGCCGACATTAAGAGGGGAAGGCAATTGTTGTTCGCAAGTATCGTTGTCCACTCATTACATAACCGTGTTTTCAGCAAAAGCAATTTGATATCTTCTATTTATAGAAGTGGTGCCTACAAAGTATTGAATTCCAATAAGCAAAAAACTTCATGTTTACTGTTAGTAGAACAAGTAGATTAGTCATGGTTCGATGAATTATTTATAACTATGACAGTGGTAATAGTTCTGGTCAATATCAAGTCTCCTGTGAATTATTCTTAATCGAGCCAGAAAAGTCTATCGATTGTATTTACTTACAGAATGTGTTAGCTGCTAATGAGTGTCAAAGTGAGTGGGAATGCTGGAGCGCATTCTGGGGGAGCTAAGACCGTTTCCTCATCAACCTTCTCCTCTAATTCCTAAGAAATTCCGTATCGAACTGATTCAGATAGAGAGTGTCGCACATTAGGTAGGCAAAGCAGTAATAGAAAAATTGAAAATAAAAAAAAACGTTTCTAAACTTCTCTGATACAACAATCTTTAGAATTTTGTTTTTTGTTTTTTCAAATGTGGCACCACTGACTTTCTTTAAACATGGTTTACTTCCTGCTTGCATGTGGCGCTGCAAATTACAAGTGACACCCTTGGATGAACATTTCAGAGATGAAAGGGATACTAAAGCGTTCCTAGGGTTCCATTATTCCAGTGGTGATCTCTTGCTAATCGCCTTGGCAGTGATGAATAACCAAAGTTGATTCAGATTCTCCAAACGTACATTCTGCATCTGCCGCTGGTACTAACACCTCAGAATGTTTAAGTTCAACTTGTCTGAACGAAATTTCAGTCCATACTATTGGTCCATTCAGAAATGCTGCTGTGCAGGACGGCTTTCCAAATTTTCTTTAATTCACTGGGCAGATGCCAAATTGTTATATTTTAACTTGGGCATTACCACACTGTGGTTCTCAGGGAACCCGGACTTCGGGGAGCTGTACCACAAAAGTACCAACCTCAGCACCACTAATTCAGGGAACTGTCTAATACTGTGATGAACTATCTTTTATTTCAATTTCTAAGTTTCAAGAGAATTTAATTAAGAAATTGGAGAGAAAATCGTTGGTTTATTTTTCAGATTATTTATTTAATGAGAGAAACATTTGCCCTACATTTGCTGCTATTTCTGAACAGATAGCGTTGGGGCGAGAAGGGCGGCGCGAGAAAGGGCCAGCGAATTGGAATGGTTCAGTGGGGGTTGTGGGGGGTGTATGACCTTGTACAGAAATACCTCCGGTAGAGAGCAGCACCCATTTCTATTTACTAACCGTAGAGTATGCTCCAGTACTACCAACTTCCATGTGGTGGCCGCCATTTTCCCTCTTTTAAATACTTGTCAACACTGCTCACGGCGAAAAACCGCCAAATCAAACTAGGCTACTTGTTTACAAACTAAGTTTTGGCTTTCAAAGATATCGACTAAAATAATGGCGAAAAATGATTGTGGATACTTTCATTACTTACTCTGATTGGGGAAGTATTGTGATCGTATGGATTTCATATTGTAAACTTTTTGCAGAAATACTTGCTTTGAGTTCCCCTGTACACAGAAAGTGGCTTAAAATCAATCTAAACATAACGAAGTTATTGTTCCATTGTCAAAAAATCGCTGAGAATTCCAATTTGCCAGTTGTATAGACAACATAATCGCATCCAGCAAGTTATAGCGATTAGTCGAAATCGACCCATCAATTATCCACTTTTTTGCAGATTTGCGGAAAAATATTGGAAGAGAATGTCTTCGACACGATTTCTTCTGTACTTTTTTTTTTGGCGGCAACTCGTTGCAATAGTTTCTACTTACAACACAATGATGTACTTTTATGCACTATGGTATTGGATAAACTAATTCAAAATAAAAATAATAAAATGAATTCTACGGTATCATGTGTAAAAGGAAGCGATAAGCAGCTATGAAACGGATAATTTATCCAAATGAATCGGACGAAGCGTTGGTGAATGCTGCAGTGGAGAGGTTGCTCTGGGACAGATACAGAATTACCGGCTCGCATCATACATATTCATGGCTAGAAGCGGAGTAGACCGTAGCACTGCAATTACCATCGGGCCGACCTCGCCACAATTAAAGTCGAATTAATCAGCATGGTCGCCTGCTCGCTATGGAGAGCAGAACCATATTCTTTCTGCGGACCGAAGGCTCGAGCTAGTATCCCTGCCATTGTCCAAGGGGCTAGAGGCGGTCATGTGACAGTTTTTTAACAAGACGAAGACCTAGAGCTAAGATTTTAATTGTACCATCTTTTTGTAATGGATTCGAAATTAATGCCGGAAGCACGAAAGTGGAGAACGGCACTCAGATTTTTTGGACAGGAGGGAGGATACGTGAGAGAGAGCGAGCGATGTTCAATAACCGCTGTACGGAGAACTCAATGTTCGTATTTGATTATTTAGCGCTAATATCAATATCAGAACGGAAATGGGGCTGATGACGCCTAATAATAAGAAGAATCGTTTTCATGTTCAGGAACTGGTTCAGAGAGCTCTCACTCTGTGTTTAGTGTTCGCATCTAATAGATAACAAATTATAAAACATTACTTGTAAATAATACGGAACAGAGCGGAAGTGACGAAATGGCTCCTTCCTTTTAAACATAGCCAACAAGATAGACTAGTTGGAACTGGTAGTTAAACCTATAAGTATTAAAACGTTTTAACTAGTGAACTGCGTTCGATTTTGATAAAACTTTTAATAACTTTATAATAACACAGATTTATTACACGGAATTATATTCTTCTGAACAAAAGTTCCATCAGTTTCCTTTTTATCAATTAAATATTAATACAATCAGGAGTTGTTTTTTCTTTACAAGAGACAGAATATTCTGGAACGATGAAAGCCCATTTTGGAACGAACAGCCACATCTCTCACTCGAAGACAAGCAGAGAACTGGAAGTACGACTCCAGTTACCACCGGCAGCACTCCTTAGACCTATTCTTGTTACTAGCACAGACCTGAGGAAAGACACGCATCGTCCAAATTGTCTGTCCAATTTGAGCTTTACATAAAGACCAGACAATCTCTTGTCTTAATAGATTCTTTCCTATTCTTGCCAAAAGTTGCAAGTATTTTCCCATATCTCTATTAGCAGGTATCATTAGCAGCATTCTGCTGGAAGGATGTTCATGGAATCTGGAATGATAATTGCACTAATATCACTACTATTGGGACATTTCTCCAGAAAAAGAGATTTCACCAGCGTGTTGTAGTTGAATTGATGTGAGGTGCTGGAAGATGTATCTACCGGACCTTCGAGAGAAGCAGCTGTCTCTGAGTGGGTGATCTGTTTCCTTGATGTTTGGTGCAAACAAGCGCGGTACGTCACCGAGTATGTCTGTCCTTGGAGCAGAACTGTTTGAATCTTATTTTGTCTGGCAGCCGGTCCACCTTGCTCGTTTCTCGCCATCAGTGTCTTTTTGTTTTCTGAAATTAGAATACTCCGACTGAATAACCTACCCCCTATACTCTTCAATATCTTTTGCTCCTGTAAGAGCAAGCAAGTACTGTTACATTCAAGAGCTTACTTTTCAGCGGAAGTGTAAGGTAAATTGATCATAATCTTCTTGCCTTACATTATTTCCATTTTCAGAGGTGAATGGTTATAACAGAAAATGAATCAGGTAGAAACTGCAAATATTCCTCAGCAATGTCACGGACATTACTTAATAATTATGTCACCAATCTTGAGTTTAGCGTTCCTTTATCCATTCAAGAAAATGTAGATCTCATTTTGATCCATTCATTTGGAACGCACCTGAAATTCAAAATCCCTAGTTAGAAATAGTTATTATTTCAATGCAATTAAGCAGAAAAAATAGAAAATAGAGTGTCAGATATTCATGGACAATCAGTCCTTCTGGAGGAACACAAAATGTGGGTATCGAAGACACTTCACAATGGAATCCGAACTTCTCCTCTCCCACAGTTCGCTGAGTTCGAGAGCATCATTTTCGCTATGTTCATCTCAGGAGACAAGATGCAGCATTCAAATTCTTTCAATAGGTGAGTCTTCCGCTTTTGGTTTCCTCTTGATTGCTCAACCAACCTACTTTGAAGATCCAAAATTTGTTGAGCGTATTGAAGAGGGAAGACTCTCTGTCTGGTGCGCTTTTTAGTGCTTAAATAGTCGCTCAATTCACTTTGTGGAGCCGCATCTTTATATTTGGTGGCATTACTAGTCCTGTGTTCGGCTGTTCGAAAAGAGGGTGAGTGACGCGAACAAATCACGGTGGACTTGAGCACCTAAAACAGATGAGAAATATTGATTCATGTCTCATTATAAGGAACTGCAAACAGTATCTCGCAACCACTAATCACATCGAACTTTTCACAATTAATAAAAAAATATAAAATAACATGGCGTGAGAAATCTCTTTGCTAACTTTCCGGATGTCTAAATTACCTCGAAAGAGGGTAACCTAATTGGATAAAACAATGTCCAGGCAGAGGTGAATAAAACCGATCTACATTATTAAAAGGTTTTGATTTAAATAAAATTTTACAAAATCTGACTTTCTCAGAGTAAATAGCATATCGGAGATTTTATAGATCTGGGAGTTAAACATTCCGCAATAAGTTAATGTATAAAGTTTTCAATTCAGCAAAACGCTGAACAGTTTCAAATATGGCGTATTATCTGAAGTGAATGCAGGAAGGCGTGTGGACAGAATGCACTCGCTGGTGGTGAGAGAGACGCCCTCCAGAAGGGGGTCTGCTGGAGGCCTGGTGATGTAAATAGTCCGGGATCCTTGACCGCCATCCAGATCTGGGACAGCGCGCTCCAACCACACTTGTTGAGTACTGCACTTTTCCATTGTTTTTAAATCCTCCCCTCCCAATCACATAACCCAAATTATTAACATCGATAATCACGTTGAATATTCTAATATCGATATTTGCGCCAAGTTTAAAATTGAAATATCTGAATTTCAAAAGAAATTTCTTTTGAAACTTTCCTAAAATTCCTGAACGAAAATTTTCTCACTAACACATCGATATACCACAAACATAGCGATATCGATAGGTTCACGACATTCACCTGTTTGACAAACTTTTATATTTTCTTAGAAGTGAGGAAGAGCTTTATTTTTGCACCTGCGTCAGTTCTAGGTGGCAGTACTCATTTCCTGAGCTTTTACAGGATACAGGTTCCAACGCAGAAGTGGGTATCAGTACCAGAAGAGAATGGCTAATATACAAACGAAAACGACTTTCACAATCGAATAAATTAAGTGCAGTTCTGCAGTTAGAGAAAAGTGAGGTGCACTTTTTCATTAGAAATAAAACTGTCTCTATCCTTCATTTGGGACAGATTTTGGTCCTACTACTTGCTCGCACTAAGTTCTAAAAACTTTATTTGAAACATTTTTCAAAATGGCTATTGAGGCAGATAGAGATAGCTGGTGGTGGGAAGATAGGATGTGGATTTTAATGAGATAGGGAAGCGAGAGTAAGCACCGAAACAAGAGGTGAGAAGGTGCTGATCTATTGGAACGTGGCGAATGCAATGAAATAGTTTGTGCCTGGAGAATCGGAGAGTAAGGTTCCTCCTGGAGAACTGGGTCCTCTGGTAGTGCAATTGGACGGAGAACCGGTCTGCTCCATGGAAATGAACTCTGCTCTCCCTACTCGCACTCAAGATCATCCTCCCCACGCCATAGCTGTGAACTCTGAGGTGACGTCAGTCCACTAGCTCTTAATAATAATCTCTCTTTAGCCTCTTTAACAGTTTCAATGCTCTACAACTTAAAGGCCCTTACCAACGAAACAAATCTGGTGAAGTCGACCCTCATAACTTCTCACTCCTTATCCCAAATCTTTGGATTTTGTGCAAACTCGCCATTGTAGCTACATATATATAACTAAATGGACCGAGCATCCATCTAATAGCACTAGCATGTAGAAAGAATGCTGGTACAGTCGTTAGCTCAGGCGCATCCAGAGTTCGGCTGCGTGAAGAAGAAATTCACTGCAGTCGCTGCACAAATTCTTAAGTCTATTCTAACAGATTGATCTGGGTTGGAAAAAACATATGCCTCGATAGATCACTGTCCAATCCACATGTAATTATCCTAAATTAGATCCATGTTCAATTTTCAGATTTGGAAATTATGTTAAGAATGCTAATCCCAGACGATTCACTTAGCTACACAGATGTTTGGGGGTGAAGCTACTTAATATTGACTGGAATTTCTTAAGTCATGAATTCGTAAATTATAATTTCTTTTCGGTGGAAAAATATTTGAAAACTATTCATTAATATTTTCAGAGGGAGGGGTCAAGCCCTAAACCCCGACGGAGTATGTCACTGTTGGTCGGTAAAGGGTAGTTAAAGTACTGTAATCCGCCCCCTTAATGTTGAGCTTGTTTCATAAAAATGAATAAACAAAACTTCTCCATAGAAACAAAATCAATAAATTTGATTATTAGAAGAAAGGATGTTGATATGTGTTATGAAAAGGAAGGAGTACCCAGGTGTGAGGACATCTGACAAGCAGGTGGGTCTCGGCCCGTCTACCTGTGGCCGCGCAGGCAGTGGCTCGCACGAGCCGCAGCGGGTTTGTATGAACTACTCCCTCTCAGACGGAGCAAGTGTGCCTTGTTTCCAATCGAGCGCTATTCTGTCCAACATCTACTTGTTATCATGTGTCACCTTCCCAGTCGGCGATTAGCGCCAAGATTTATCGTCTCCGTAGCACTGCACTCTAAAAGCTATGCATTCTCTTGAAAAAGGCGCAATCTGGGTAATAAAAGATGCTGAGGATCGTACATTTTGACCACATTGATTGGTTCTTTCTTGCGGGAGCAGTCAACAAGTTGCCGCTGTCCTTTTTATAATAGTTTGTTTATATGTACTTTCTCTTACTCCTCGAAAAGGCAGAGTTGCAATCGCATCAGATTTGCAGTATTGAATTCAAACCGGATATATCCCTTCTTCTCAAAGGCAATGTTTCTTTTTGCTCATTGTGGTCATATGTAAGTCCTGAGATCGTAAAAAAACGAACTTAGCGGTCTCTTCAGGAGAAAACTCTCTGCAGTTTAGCTCATTTATTTCTGTTCAAGCGAGTAAATTCCTAACAATCGTTAACCGCGCAGTCCACATACAGCCTACGGTTCCTTAAAGAGACAGGTTTCAAAGCAATTATATTTTAGCCTAGAACGTCTTTACATTTTAATCAAAACCAACTAATAGAGTTATAAATTCTTATTAATTCGTCATTATTTATTAAAAATGCCGAAAGTGATTTAATAAATCATGTTCTAAACCAGACATCTTTTCAAACTAAAACTTTGCAATGATAGTTTTTTTTTATAAAATTACGAGGCGAGATTTGTAATTTCGGTGGACCTAACTGGATCATTATCTCCAATTATAAGTTTCATAACGCTCATTACTCTCTCTCACTCACACATTCATAAACTACTAGTGAATCTATATAATTTGGTTCAAAACTGAGATCTGAAAGCATCTTTAACTTTGCCGCAGAAAAGAAACTATTCTCCAGATCAAGATGACCAGTGCGTTACATTTACCAATGTACAACAACATTTCTTTAATAGCAAGGCGACTTCTGTGCAAAGACGAGAATCACATTGCCCTCGTTCATAGTGATCCTGCTGCTGTTTCTATCCTAATATGTGCGAAATGTTTACAACAAATAATATAATGACGATAAGAGAAGAGAGGCCCGAGTTCTCTCATTAACATCTTACTTACCGGAACTGGATGGCAGGTGTTTGGCCACTCGGCCGACTTGCAGGTGATCTACTCCGTGTGCCTGCTTCGAGAGGTCCGAACGTCTGCTTATTGAAGTCTCGGGCTTGAGATACATACTCTCACTTTACTCTGTCGAACCCATAGTGTAGCGTACTTACTTTTGTGTCTCCGACAGTGGTGGACCATATTTATTTAAAATGACCTATAAATCCTTAACAAAAACTTACAGTTTAAAATGTTAAATATAAGGGTTGATTAAACGCCAAAAGGTGTCCGGTAGGACAGTTTTAATAACCTGATAAGGTGTTAACTACCACTGGAGAGATCTTTTTAAAGAATGATTGTAGTTGCGGCTCCCAAACCATCCTCAATAACAATTTTTTTGAGAAAGCGTTTTGAATAACATAGGAAGGTATTTGTACGTAAATAGCAAAATTAAACTGCGATTTCAGTACTTCCTTTTAAGAGGAGTAAGAAAAATAAACTAGGATTGCAGTACTTCTCCCTAAAAGGCAAAGAGGCAAAGATTTTTTAATCGAACAATTCATTGATTTAAATCGGTTCACTCATTGTTAATTTAAACGATTGCAGTACTTCCTCGTAGTAGGAGCAAGAGAATCAGCAACGTAGAGGAGCTTTAACCACTTATTCGAGCTGAATTTTATCAAAATCGGACTAAGCGTTATAGAAATATTGGTAATAATAGTTTTAGAAAGGGTCTTATTTGGGTGGGGCAAACTCCCCTCCTTATGAGGCACGGTGCCGAGACTTTTAAAGTGCAAATCTGTATAAAATTTCGATTCAAATGACACTTCATTCATAAAAATCGGTTCACGTGTCGATAATTTGAAACGATTGCTATACTTCCCCTTAATAAGTGTAAGAGCTGATCGCCGTTTTAATGTTACGTAGGGGAGCCCTAACCCTATCATCCTACCAAATTTTATCAAAATCGGGCCAAGATTTACAGAGTAATTAGTAATAATAATTTTGGAGGGGGTCTCACGTACATGGGGCTAACTCCTCTTTCAATCGATGTACAGCGTCGAAACCCCCAAAAGGCACATCTTCATAAAATTCCGAATCGAATGACACCTCATTCATGAAAATCGGTTCACGCGTTTAGGCGCTACGCAGTTTACAAAAAAGGTAACAACAAGAACAACAACAAGAACAAGAACATTTTTTGAAAAAGCCGTTTTTGCTCATTTTCGGCAACTTTTTTCTCGAAACCTATTAGATCTGGGTGGTTGCAAAAAAATTACAGTTATAAAGGAGGGTTTGGAGTAAGATTTAAAGAAAATTTGGGAATTTTATCTTTTATACAAAAAGAGAAAAAAATTGTCAAAGTTGGGTGTTTTTCAACGTTACGCTTTTTCGTGCAGTTTTTGATGGTCAACCCTTATACAACTGTCCTACCGGACAGTTTTAATAACAAGCATATCGGTTCGATAGTGACCCGATACATTGTATGATCCGACCTAGGTCTGTACTGCACCATGCTTTGTTTACCTTTTCACTTTCTTAGTTTTAATTTATTGTAATAAAATAAAGCATTATTACTAGAGAACCGAGCTATAGGACGATTCAGAAAATAAAAATAACTGACTGTTCGAAATGTGTAGAGTAATTAAGTACGATGCAGATGCAGTTGGGATGCAGATGTCTAGTCGCAGTCAGCCGGCTCAGTCGACTTCTTGGCCTCTGTCTTGTCACTAAGTTCAATACCCTAGGAGTTGATCTCTCTGAGGTGTCTCGATTTAGCTGTGTTTGTACGATTTACCTAACTTTATTCTAAATAGAAATTTAAAGCCGCATCCGCATCACCAAACACTCTCACAACTTGTTGATAATTGGCTCAGAGCAGGTGAATCTCTCCGTCGGCAATGAGATCAGGCGACCAATCATTACTGCAACTTACTAATAATGGTCCAATTCTCAAACGTCTTTAGAAATCGGCTATTTATGACTGCCTTTCCCGACCCCATTTCTGAATTCCAGGAAAGTCAGATTAACTCCCATTTTTATGACATAAACTCCAGAAGCATTATATTTTTCAAAAAATAATTTTTAAAACTTGAAATAAGTTCATTTCACATCATCTTTGTTTCGAGCAATAACAAGTTTCTTGATGTAATCGCTAGTAGAAGCCCTCGGAGTCGAAATGTATTTTTCTACATTCATTTGAATGAACGGCTGCACTAGAGCACTCTTTATGTCAAAAACTTTATGAAAACATGAGAGTGATTGGGAACAAACAGGAAATAAACTAATATTATCGTCATTCACAATTTCTATTTATGTTCATTAATATTTTACCGAAATATAGGAGTAAATAAGACTTTAAAAGCTCTCTCACCAAGGCCAACTTTGAGAAAAAATAAGAGATGAGAAATTGCGTTCAAAGGCATTGTCTGAAGAATAATTTGTTAGACTTTAAGCCTTATTACGGTGTTATTTCAAGTTTTTGGAAACTTTTACTGTGTTTTAATTTTAAACTTTCGATCGATAATAATCGGCAAAACGTCATTATCGCCTAAAATTTTCCAACTAAATATAAATATTTTGGCCACAGCTAGCAACTAGTGGCCATCTGCTCATTCCCATAAGCTACTCAAGGTTGTAATTGTAAACTTGACGGAAATTAAAAAAAAAAAGTAACAGATTACAAGAGTATTACAAAGTGGTAACATGATTACTTCATCAGATCTCGGAGTAATAGAATACTGAGACAATCTCAATAAGTAATCACAACGCAATATAAATCAATATTTCTTCCCGATATTTGATCACCACTCGATTGCACATTGAGAATAGGTACATAAATCAGCAAGTACCTAGAATCTGATTCATACTTCAGCTTGTAATTTCAGTAATTTAGAAACGTACGAAAAAGCTTTTGTCTATTCAAATTTGGTAACAATAATATCATTTAAGTTGGCTAATTTGTTTTTTAAAAGTAATGGAAGTAGACAAATGAAAAAGGCAGATCTTCCATTTCATTGTGGACGTAAGAGGGCGTGGTGTATACATGGAAGGTAGGAGTGGCTTCATAAAAAGTGCTCGCTTCTGATTGGCTCTTCAACCAACCTACTTTTCACACTTCTATTCGTCATTGTGATTGGTCAATTCTTTATTGTTAATTATTTCTATGGAAAATAAAAGTTTAATTTTGTTCACTAATTTTCCCTCCCCGTAGGTATTTGATGAAGAATCAAATTATGCAATAAAAAATTTTCTCTATAAAAACTTAAAAAAAAAAGAAGATTTTTCTTGTTTAATGTCTTGTTTTCTTTACTAATAATGTAAGGGTAAACAGGAAATTGAGAAGTAGGTAGGAATAATGGTTATTTTCTTGGGAAGTAGGTGAAAGAAAATTTTGGGTCATGTTTCACCTATTTTTCCCCTCCATTTCGTATGTTTATTTGCTTAGGGCTGTTATTTATCGATTTTTAAAGATTTATTGATCGATAGTTTAATGCTTCCTACTATAATCAATGTAAGTTTACTGAACAAACATTTAAATAGGCAACCAGGACAACATTTTCTGAAAATAACGTTTTTTCCAAAATTTTTCTCGAAATCCATCAGATCTGGGTTTTTGCAAAAAAATTACAGTTATAAAGAAGAATTGGCTCTATTTTTTTAAATGAAAATTTGGGAATTTTATCTTTTACAGAAAAAGAGAGAAAAAAAATTGTCAAAGTTGAGTGTTTTTCGACGGTACACTTTTTCATACAGTTTTTGGCGATCGAGCCTTATACAGTTGTCCAATCGGACAGTTTTAATACTTTAATTTTTTCGATTAAATCCTTTAATCCTTTAATGTTCGATTAGATCATTTAAAATCTCTGGAAGCCGATGTCACCGTGCGGACACAAGTTACATCTTTTTTTGCTCAACTTTCTCGTATGAACAAAAAAGACAGATAATCGGCGTTGCACATAGCAGGGTGAGGAATATCGATGTTTGGAGTTTTTCCATTGATTGATTTTTAAGAAGATCGTGGAAAACCGTAAAAAGAAAAACCTTCAGGGGATTCGCATTTGCGACCACTGCAATTCCTCGAATTTGGGAGCTCAACTTGTTATTTAATCCTGATTAATGCCCCATAAGAAATAGGCCATACATTCCACTTAGAGAATAGCAGAGTTGGGCAAAAATTTAATCAATTAAAAAGCAATTGAATTAAACCGAAATTTAATTTTAATCATGATTAAAATTAAAAAATTTAATCGGCCAAAATTAGTTGATTAAAATTAAATTCATTTTTAATTTAATCGGAATTTAATCAATTAAAATTTTTAATCATAACTAAAAATTAAGATTAAAATTAAAATTAAATATTCAGAAATTTAATTGATTGAATTAAAATCAAAATTTAGTTTTAATCACTTTAGACGATTAAATTTTTTAATTTAATCAAAATTTAAGTGATTAAATTTTTAAAACCAAACATTGCCAATGGTTAAACCAGAATCGGAGAAATGCATGTTTATTCCGCCTAGCTGGTGCCTCTTCTCTATCAATATTATCACCTTTCCCAAACTTGGCACCTTCATTCTACCAGTCTGGTGTCTCATCTATACCATGTTGCTAACACTCAAGACTTACATAGGACCACCTTACACTCACATTTAACCATGTATACCACTCCCTAGACTTAGATAGGACCACCTTACACTCACATTTAACCATGTTTACTACTCACTAGACTTAGATAGGACCACCTTACACTCACATTTAACCATGTTTACCACTCAATATACTTAGATAGGACCACATTACACTCACATTTAACCATGTTGGCGACTCACTACACTTAGATAGGACCACCTTACTCTCACATTTAACAATGTTTACCGCTCAATAGACTTGGATAGGACCAACTTACACTCACATTTAACCATATTTACCACTCACTATACTTAGATAGGACCACCTTACACTCACATTTAACCATGTTGGCGACTCACTAGACTTAGATAGGACCACCTTACACTCACATATAACCATGTTTACCACTTTTAAATTTTTTGGGTCATGAAATTCTGTAAAAATATGGCCGTTCTATATCTCCCACTGTGAACCACGTATTAGTATGGAATTTTGTTCTCTTGTACACTTTGTTTTTCTCAATTATAAACTATAGTTATTTTGTGCACAGATCTAAAAAGGTAGAAGATATAAAGGGTTGAAAATTTTTTGGGTCATGAAGTTCTATAAAATTATGGCCGTTCTATATCTCCCACTGTGAACCACGTATTGGTATGGAATTTTGTTCTCTTGTACACTTTGTTTTTCTCAATTATAAACTATAGTTATTTTGTGCACAGATCTAAAAAAGTAGATGATATAAAGGGTTGAAAATTTTTTGGGTCATGAAATTCTGTAAAATTATGGCCGTTTTATATCTCCAACCGTGAACCACGTATTCGTATGAAATTTTTTTCTCTTGTACACTTTGTTTTTCTCAATTATAATCTTTAGTTATTTTGTGCACAGATCTATAATTTTAGAAGATATAAAGGGTTGAAAATTTTTTGGGTCATGAAATTCTGTAAAATTGTGGCCGTTCTATATCTTCCACTGTGAACCACGTATTGGTATGGAATTTTGTTCTCTTGTACACTTTGTTTTTCTCAATTATAAACTATAGTTATTTTGTGCACAGATCTAAAAAGGTAGAAGAAATAAAGGTTTGAAAATTTTTTGGGTCATGAAATTCTATAAAATTGTGACCGTTCTATCTTTCCCACTGTGAACGACGTATTGATATAGAATTTTGTTCCATTATACACTTTGTTTTTCTCAATTATAAACTATAGTTATTTTATGCACAAATCTAAAAAGGTAGAAAATATAAAGGGTTGAAAATTTTTTGGGTCATGAAATCCTGTAAAATTGTGGCCGTTCTATATCTTTCACTGTGAACCACGTATTGATATGGAATTTTGTTCTCTTATACACTTTGTTTTTCTCAATTATAAACTATAGTTATTTAGTGCACAGATCTATAATTTTAGAAGATATAAAGGGTTGAAAATTATTTGGGTCATGAAATTCTGTAAAATTGTGACCGTTCTATCTCTCCCACTGTGAACCACGTATTGATATGGAATTTTGTTCTCTTATACACTTTGTTTTTCTCAATTATGAACGATAGTTATTTTGTGCACAGATCTAAAAAGGTAGAAGATATAAAGGGTTGAAAATTATTTGGGTCATGAAATTCTGTATAATTGTAGCCGTTCTATATCATCCACTGTGAACCACGTATTGGTATGGAATTTTGTTCTCTTGTTCACTTTGTTTTTCTCAATTATAAACTATAGTTATTTTGTGCACAGATCTAAAAAGGTAGAAGAAATAAAGGGTTGAAAAATTTTGGGTCATGAAATTCTGTAAAATTGTGGCCGTTCTACATCTCCCACTGTGAACCACGTATGGAAATGGAATTTTGTTCACTTATACACTTTGTTTTTCTGAATTATAAACTATAGTTATTTTGTGCACAGATCTAAAAAGGTAGAAGATATAAAGGGTTGAAAATTTTTTGAGTCATGAAATTCTGTAAAATTATGGCCGTTTTGTATATCCCACCGTGAACCACGTATGGAAATGGAATTTTGTTCTCTTATACACTTTGTTTTTCTCAATTATAAACTATAGCTATTTTGTGCACAGATCTAAAAAGGTAGAAGATATAAAAGGTTGAAAATTTTTTGGGTCATGAAATTCTGTAAAATATTGGCCGTTCTATATCTTTCACTGTGAACCACGTATTAGTATGGATTTTTGTTCTCTTGTACACTTTGTTTTTCTCAATTATAAACTATAGTTATTTTGTGCACAGATCTATAATTTTAGAAGATATAAAGGGTTGAAAATTATTTGGGTCATGATATTCTGTAAAATTTTGGCCGTTCTATATCTTCCACTGTGAACCACGTATTGGTATGGAATTTTGTTCTCTTGTACACTTTGTTTTTCTCAATTATAAACTATAGTTATTTTGTGCACAGATCTATAATTTTAGAAGATATAAAGGGTTGAAAATTATTTGGGTCATGAAATTCTGTAAAATTTTGGCCGTTCTATATTTTCCACTGTGAACCACGTATGGAAAATGAATTTTGTTCTCTTATACACTTTGTTTTTCTCAATTATAAGCTATAGTTATTTAGTGCTCAGATCTATAATTTTAGAAGATGTAAAGGGTTGAAAAGTTTTTGGGTCATGAAATTCTGTAAAATTGGGGCCGTTCAATATCTCCCACTGTAAACCACGAATTAATATGGAATTTTGTTCTCTTATACACTTGGTTTTTCTCAATTATAAACTGTAGTTATTTTGTGCACAGATATAAAAAGGTAGAAGATATAAAGGGTTGAAAATTTTTTGCGTCATGGAATTCTGTAAAAATATGGCCGTTCTATATCTCCCACTGTGAACCACGTATTAGTATGGAATTTTGTTCTCTTGTACACTTTGTTTTTCTCAATTATAAACTATAGTTATTTTGTGCACAGATCTAAAAAGGTAGAAGATATAAAGGGTTGAAAATTTTTTAGGTCATGAAATTCTGTAAAATTATGTCCGTTCTATATCTCCCACTGTGAACCACGTATTGGTATGGAATTTTGTTCTCTTGTACACTTTGTTTTTCTCAATTATAAACTATAGTTATTTTGTGCACAGATCTAAAAAGGTAGATGATATAAAGGGTTGAAAATTTTTTGGGTCATGAAATTCTGTAAAATTATGGCCGTTTTATATCTCCAACCGTGAACCACGTATTCGTATGAAATTTTGTTCTCTTGTACACTTTGTTTTTCTCAATTATAATCATTAGTTATTTTGTGCACAGATCTATAATATTAGAAGATATAAAGGGTTGAAAATTTTTTGGATCATGAAATTCTGTAAAATTGTGGCCGTTCTATATCTTCCACTGTGAACCACGTATTAATATGGAATTTTGTTCTCTTATACACTTTGTTTTTCTCAATTATAAACTATAGTTATTTTGTGCACATATCTAAAAATGTAGAAGATATAAAGGGTTGAAAATTTTTTGGGTCATGAATTTCTGTAAATTATGGCCGTTCTATATCTCCCACTGTGAACCACGTATTGGTATGGAATTTTGTTCTCTTGTACACTTTGTTTTTCTCAATTATAAACTATAGTTATTTTGTGCACAGATCTAGAAAGGTAGAAGATATAAAGGGTTGAAAATTTTTTGGGTCATGAAATTCTGTAAAATTATGGACGTTTTATATCTCCAACCGTGAACCACGTATTCGTATGAAATTTTGTTCTCTTGTACACTTTGTTTTTCTCAATTATAATCTTTAGTTATTTTGTGCACAGATCTAAAAAGGTAGATGATATAAAGGGTTGAAAATTTTTTGGGTCATGAAATTCTGTAAAATTATGGCCGTTTTATATCTCCAACCGTGAACCACGTATTCGTATGAAATTTTTTTCTCTTGTACACTTTATTTTTCTCAATTATAATCTTTAGTTATTTTGTGCACAGATCTATAATTTTAGAAGATATAAAGGGTTGAAAATTTTTTGGGTCATGAAATTCTGTAAAATTGTGGCCGTTCTATATCTTCCACTGTGAACCACGTATTGTTATGGAATTTTGTTCTCTTATACACTTTGTTTTTCTCAATTATAAACTATAGTTATTTTGTGCACAGATCTATAAGGTAGAAGAAATAAAGGTTTGAAAATTTTTTGGGTCATGAAATTCTATAAAATTGTGACCGTTCTATCTTTCCCACTGTGAACGACGTATTGATATAGTATTTTGTTCCCTTATACACTTTGTTTTTCTCAATTATAAACTATAGTTATTTTATGCACAAATCTAAAAAGGTAGAAGATATAAAGGGTTGAAAATTATTTGGGTCATGAAATTCTGTAAAATTGTGATCGTTCTATCACTCCCACTGTGAACCACGTATTGATATGGAATTTTGCTCTCTTATACACTTTGTTTTTCTCAATTATGAACGATAGTTTTTTTGTGCACAGATCTAAAAAGGTAGAAGATATAAAGGGTTGAAAATTATTTGGGTCATGAAATTCTGTAAAATTATGGCCGTTTTATATATCCCACCGTGAACCACGTATTCGTATGAAATTTTGTTCTCTTGTACACTTTGTTTTTCTCCATTATAAACTATAGTTATTTTGTGCACAGATCTAAAAAGCTAGAAGATATAAAGGGTTGAAAATTTTTTGGGTCATGAAATCCTGTAAAATTGTGGCCGTTCTATATCTTTCACTGTGAAACACGTATTGCTATGCAATTTTGTTCTCTTATACACTTTGTTTTTCTCAATTATAAACTATAGTTATTTAGTGCACAGATCTATAATTTTAGAAGATATAAAGGGTTGAAAATTTTTTGGGTCATGAAATTCTGTAAAATTATGGCCGTTTTATATCTCCAACCGTGAACCACGTATTCGTATGAAATTTTGTTCTCTTGTACACTTTGTTTTTCTCAATTATAAGCTATAGTTAGTTTGTTCACAGATCTAAAAATGTAGAAGATATAAAGGGTTGAAAATTATTTGGGTCATGAAATTCTGTAAAATTGTGGCCGTTCTATATCTTCCACTGTGAACCACGTATTGGTATGGAATTTTGTTCTCTTGTACACTTTGTTTTTCTCAATTATAAACTATAGTTATTTTGTGCACAGATCTAAAAAAGAAGAAGAAATAAAGGGTTAAAATTTTTTGGGTCATGAAATTCTGTAAAATTGTGGCCGTTCTATATCTTCCACTTTGAACCACGTATTGGTATGGAATTTTGTTCTCTTATACACTTTGTTTTTCTCAATTATAAACTATAGTTATTTTGTGCACAGATCTAAAAAGGTAGAAGAAATAAAGGGTTGAAAAATTTTGGGTCATGAAATTCTGTAAAATTGTGGCCGTTCTACATCTCCCACTGTGAACCACGTATGGAAATGGAATTTTGTTCACTTATACACTTTGTTTTTCTGAATTATAAACTATAGTTATTTTGTGCACAGATCTAAAAAGGTAGAAGATATAAAGGGTTGAAAATTTTTTGAGTCATGAAATTCTGTAAAATTATGGCCGTTTTGTATATCCCACCGTGAACCACGTATGGAAATGGAATTTTGTTCTCTTATACACTTTGTTTTTCTCAATTATAAACTATAGCTATTTTGTGCACAGATCTAAAAAGGTAGAAGATATAAAAGGTTGAAAATTTTTTGGGTCATGAAATTCTGTAAAATATTGGCCGTTCTATATCTTTCACTGTGAACCACGTATTAGTATGGATTTTTGTTCTCTTGTACACTTTGTTTTTCTCAATTATAAACTATAGTTATTTTGTGCACAGATGTATAATTTTAGAAGATATAAAGGGTTGAAAATTATTTGGGTCATGATATTCTGTAAAATTTTGGCCGTTCTATATCTTCCACTGTGAACCACGTATTGGTATGGAATTTTGTTCTCTTGTACACTTTGTTTTTCTCAATTATAAACTATAGTTATTTTGTGCACAGATCTATAATTTTAGAAGATATAAAGGGTTGAAAATTATTTGGGTCATGAAATTCTGTAAAATTTTGGCCGTTCTATATTTTCCACTGTGAACCACGTATGGAAAATGAATTTTGTTCTCTTATACACTTTGTTTTTCTCAATTATAAGCTATAGTTATTTAGTGCTCAGATCTATAATTTTAGAAGATGTAAAGGGTTGAAAAGTTTTTGGGTCATGAAATTCTGTAAAATTGGGGCCGTTCAATATCTCCCACTGTAAACCACGAATTAATATGGAATTTTGTTCTCTTATACACTTGGTTTTTCTCAATTATAAACTGTAGTTATTTTGTGCACAGATATAAAAAGGTAGAAGATATAAAGGGTTGAAAATTTTTTGCGTCATGGAATTCTGTAAAAATATGGCCGTTCTATATCTCCCACTGTGAACCACGTATTAGTATGGAATTTTGTTCTCTTGTACACTTTGTTTTTCTCAATTATAAACTATAGTTATTTTGTGCACAGATCTAAAAAGGTAGAAGATATAAAGGGTTGAAAATTTTTTGGGTCATGAAATTCTGTAAAATTATGTCCGTTCTATATCTCCCACTGTGAACCACGTATTGGTATGGAATTTTGTTCTCTTGTACACTTTGTTTTTCTCAATTATAAACTATAGTTATTTTGTGCACAGATCTAAAAAGGTAGATGATATAAAGGGTTGAAAATTTTTTGGGTCATGAAATTCTGTAAAATTATGGCCGTTTTATATCTCCAACCGTGAACCACGTATTCGTATGAAATTTTGTTCTCTTGTACACTTTGTTTTTCTCAATTATAATCATTAGTTATTTTGTGCACAGATCTATAATATTAGAAGATATAAAGGGTTGAAAATTTTTTGGATCATGAAATTCTGTAAAATTGTGGCCGTTCTATATCTTCCACTGTGAACCACGTATTAATATGGAATTTTGTTCTCTTATACACTTTGTTTTTCTCAATTATAAACTATAGTTATTTTGTGCACATATCTAAAAATGTAGAAGATATAAAGGGTTGAAAATTTTTTGGGTCATGAATTTCTGTAAATTATGGCCGTTCTATATCTCCCACTGTGAACCACGTATTGGTATGGAATTTTGTTCTCTTGTACACTTTGTTTTCTCAATTATAAACTATAGTTATTTTGTGCACAGATCTAGAAAGGTAGAAGATATAAAGGGTTGAAAATTTTTTGGGTCATGAAATTCTGTAAAATTATGGACGTTTTATATCTCCAACCGTGAACCACGTATTCGTATGAAATTTTGTTCTCTTGTACACTTTGTTTTTCTCAATTATAATCTTTAGTTATTTTGTGCACAGATCTAAAAAGGTAGATGATATAAAGGGTTGAAAATTTTTTGGGTCATGAAATTCTGTAAAATTATGGCCGTTTTATATCTCCAACCGTGAACCACGTATTCGTATGAAATTTTTTTCTCTTGTACACTTTATTTTTCTCAATTATAATCTTTAGTTATTTTGTGCACAGATCTATAATTTTAGAAGATATAAAGGGTTGAAAATTTTTTGGGTCATGAAATCCTGTAAAATTGTGGCCGTTCTATATCTTTCACTGTGAAACACGTATTGCTATGGAATTTTGTTCTCTTATACACTTTGTTTTTCTCAATTATAAACTATAGTTATTTAGTGCACAGATCTATAATTTTAGAAGATATAAAGGGTTGAAAATTTTTTGGGTCATGAAATTCTATAAAATTGTGACCGTTCTATCTTTCCCACTGTGAACGACGTATTGATATAGAATTTTGTTCCCTTATACACTTTGTTTTTCTCAATTATAAACTATAGTTATTTTGTGCACAGATCTAGAAAGGTAGAAGATATAAAGGGTTGAAAATTTTTTGGGTCATGAAATTCTGTAAAATTATGGACGTTTTATATCTCCAACCGTGAACCACGTATTCGTATGAAATTTTGTTCTCTTGTACACTTTCTTTTTCTCAATTATAATCTTTAGTTATTTTGTGCACAGATCTAAAAAGGTAGATGATATAAAGGGTTGAAAATTTTTTGGGTCATGAAATTCTGTAAAATTATGGCCGTTTTATATCTCCAACCGTGAACCACGTATTCGTATGAAATTTTTTTCTCTTGTACACTTTATTTTTCTCAATTATAATCTTTAGTTATTTTGTGCACAGATCTATAATTTTAGAAGATATAAAGGGTTGAAAATTTTTTGGGTCATGAAATTCTGTAAAATAGTGGCCGTTCTATATCTTCTACTGTGAACCACGTATTGTTATGGAATTTTGTTCTCTTATACACTTTGTTTTTCTCAATTATAAACTATAGTTATTTTGTGCACAGATCTATAAGGTAGAAGAAATAAAGGTTTGAAAATTTTTTGGGTCATGAAATTCTATAAAATTGTGACCGTTCTATCTTTCCCACTGTGAACGACGTATTGATATAGAATTTTGTTCCCTTATACACTTTGTTTTTCTCAATTATAAACTATAGTTATTTTATGCACAAATCTAAAAAGGTAGAAGATATAAAGGGTTGAAAATTATTTGGGTCATGAAATTCTGTAAAATTGTGATCGTTCTATCACTCCCACTGTGAACCACGTATTGATATGGAATTTTGCTCTCTTATACACTTTGTTTTTCTCAATTATGAACGATAGTTTTTTTGTGCACAGATCTAAAAAGGTAGATGATATAAAGGGTTGAAAATTATTTGGGTCATGAAATTCTGTAAAATTATGGCCGTTTTATATATCCCACCGTGAACCACGTATTCGTATGAAATTTTGTTCTCTTGTACACTTTGTTTTTCTCCATTATAAACTATAGTTATTTTGTGCACAGATCTAAAAAGCTAGAAGATATAAAGGGTTGAATATTTTTTGGGTCATGAAATCCTGTAAAATTGTGGCCGTTCTATATCTTTCACTGTGAAACACGTATTGCTATGGAATTTTGTTCTCTTATACACTTTGTTTTTCTCAATTATAAACTATAGTTATTTAGTGCACAGATCTATAATTTTAGAAGATATAAAGGGTTGAAAATTTTTTGGGTCATGAAATTCTGTAAAATTATGGCCGTTTTATATCTCCAACCGTGAACCACGTATTCGTATGAAATTTTGTTCTCTTGTACACTTTGTTTTTCTCAATTATAAGCTATAGTTAGTTTGTTCACAGATCTAAAAATGTAGAAGATATAAAGGGTTGAAAATTATTTGGGTCATGAAATTCTGTAAAATTGTGGCCGTTCTATATCTTCCACTGTGAACCACGTATTGGTATGGGATTTTGTTCTCTTGTACACTTTGTTTTTCTCAATTATAAACTATAGTTATTTTGTGCACAGATCTAAAAAAGAAGAAGAAATAAAGGGTTAAAATTTTTTGGGTCATGAAATTCTGTAAAATTGTGGCCGTTCTATATCTTCCACTTTGAACCACGTATTGGTATGGAATTTTGTTCTCTTATACACTTTGTTTTTCTCAATTATAAACTATAGTTATTTTGTGCACAGATTTAAAAAGGTAGAAGAAATAAAGGTTTGAAAATTTTTTGGGTCATGAAATTCTGTAAAATTGTGGCCGTTCTATATCTCCCACTGTAAACCACGTATTAATATGGAATTTTGTTCTCTTATACACTTTGTTTTTCTCAATTATAAACTATAGCTATTTTGTGCACAGATCTAAAAAGGTAGAAGATATAAAAGGTTGAAAATTTTTTGAGTCATGAAATTCTGTAAAATTGTGGCCGTTCTATATCTTTCACAGTGAACCACGTATTGATATGGAATTTTGTTCTCTTATACACTTTGTTTATCTCAATTATAAACTATAGTTATTTAGTGCACAGATCTATAATTTTAGAAGATATAAATGGTTGAAAAGTTTTTGGGTCATCAAATTCTGTAAAATTGTGGTCGTTCTATATCTCCCACTGTAAACCACGTATTAATATGGAATTTTGTTCTCTTGTACACTTTGTTTTTCTCAATTATAAACTATAGTTATTTTTTGCACAGATCTAAAAAAGTAGAACATATAAAGGGTTGAAAATTTTTTGGGTCATGAAATTCTATAAAATTGTGGCCGTTCTATATCTCCCACTGTGAACTACGTATTGATATGGAATTTTGTACTCTTATACACTTTGTTTTTCTCAATTATAAACTATTGTTATTTTGTGCACAGATCTATAATTTTAGAAGATATAAAGGGTTGAAAATTATTTGGGTCATGAAGTTCTGTAAAATTTTGGCCGTTCTATATCTTCCACTGTGAACCACGTATTGGTATGGAATTTTGTTCTCTTGTACACTTTGTTTTTCTCAATGATAAACTATAGTTATTTTGTGCACAGATCTATAATTTTAGAAGATATAAAGGGTTGAAAATTATTTGGGTCATGAAATTCTGTAAAATTTTGGCCGTTCTATATTTTCCACTGTGAACCACGTATTGGTATGGAATTTTGTTCTCTTGTACACTTTGTTTTTCTCAATTATAAACTATTGTTATTTTGTGCACAGATCTATAATTTTAGAAGATATAAAGGGTTGAAAATTATTTGGGTCATGAAATTCTGTAAAATTTTGGCCGTTCTATATCTTCCACTGTGAACCACGTATTGGTATGGAATTTTGTTCTCTTGTACACTTTGTTTTTCTCAATTATAAACTATAGTTATTTTGTGCACAGATCTGAAAAGGTAGAAGATATAAAGGGTTGAAAACTTTTTGGGTCATGAAGTTCTGTAAAATTGTGGCCGTTCTATATCTTTCACTGTGAACCACGTATTGATATGGAATTTTGTTCTCTTATACACTTTGTTTTTCTGAATTATAAACTATAGTTATTTTGTGCACAGATCTAAAAAGGTAGAAGATATAAAGGGTTGAAAATTTTTTGAGTCATGAAATTCTGTAAAATTATGGCCGTTTTGTATATCCCACCGTGAACCACGTATGGAAATGGAATTTTGTTCTCTTATACACTTTGTTTTTCTCAATTATAAACTATAGCTATTTTGTGCACAGATCTAAAAAGGTAGAAGATATAAAAGGTTGAAAATTTTTTGGGTCATGAAATTCTGTAAAATATTGGCCGTTCTATATCTTTCACTGTGAACCACGTATTAGTATGGATTTTTGTTCTCTTGTACACTTTGTTTTTCTCAATTATAAACTATAGTTATTTTGTGCACAGATGTATAATTTTAGAAGATATAAAGGGTTGAAAATTATTTGGGTCATGATATTCTGTAAAATTTTGGCCGTTCTATATCTTCCACTGTGAACCACGTATTGGTATGGAATTTTGTTCTCTTGTACACTTTGTTTTTCTCAATTATAAACTATAGTTATTTTGTGCACAGATCTATAATTTTAGAAGATATAAAGGGTTGAAAATTATTTGGGTCATGAAATTCTGTAAAATTTTGGCCGTTCTATATTTTCCACTGTGAACCACGTATGGAAAATGAATTTTGTTCTCTTATACACTTTGTTTTTCTCAATTATAAGCTATAGTTATTTAGTGCTCAGATCTATAATTTTAGAAGATGTAAAGGGTTGAAAAGTTTTTGGGTCATGAAATTCTGTAAAATTGGGGCCGTTCAATATCTCCCACTGTAAACCACGAATTAATATGGAATTTTGTTCTCTTATACACTTGGTTTTTCTCAATTATAAACTGTAGTTATTTTGTGCACAGATATAAAAAGGTAGAAGATATAAAGGGTTGAAAATTTTTTGCGTCATGGAATTCTGTAAAAATATGGCCGTTCTATATCTCCCACTGTGAACCACGTATTAGTATGGAATTTTGTTCTCTTGTACACTTTGTTTTTCTCAATTATAAACTATAGTTATTTTGTGCACAGATCTAAAAAGGTAGAAGATATAAAGGGTTGAAAATTTTTTGGGTCATGAAATTCTGTAAAATTATGTCCGTTCTATATCTCCCACTGTGAACCACGTATTGGTATGGAATTTTGTTCTCTTGTACACTTTGTTTTTCTCAATTATAAACTATAGTTATTTTGTGCACAGATCTAAAAAGGTAGATGATATAAAGGGTTGAAAATTTTTTGGGTCATGAAATTCTGTAAAATTATGGCCGTTTTATATCTCCAACCGTGAACCACGTATTCGTATGAAATTTTGTTCTCTTGTACACTTTGTTTTTCTCAATTATAATCATTAGTTATTTTGTGCACAGATCTATAATATTAGAAGATATAAAGGGTTGAAAATTTTTTGGATCATGAAATTCTGTAAAATTGTGGCCGTTCTATATCTTCCACTGTGAACCACGTATTAATATGGAATTTTGTTCTCTTATACACTTTGTTTTTCTCAATTATAAACTATAGTTATTTTGTGCACATATCTAAAAATGTAGAAGATATAAAGGGTTGAAAATTTTTTGGGTCATGAATTTCTGTAAATTATGGCCGTTCTATATCTCCCACTGTGAACCACGTATTGGTATGGAATTTTGTTCTCTTGTACACTTTGTTTTCTCAATTATAAACTATAGTTATTTTGTGCACAGATCTAGAAAGGTAGAAGATATAAAGGGTTGAAAATTTTTTGGGTCATGAAATTCTGTAAAATTATGGACGTTTTATATCTCCAACCGTGAACCACGTATTCGTATGAAATTTTGTTCTCTTGTACACTTTGTTTTTCTCAATTATAATCTTTAGTTATTTTGTGCACAGATCTAAAAAGGTAGATGATATAAAGGGTTGAAAATTTTTTGGGTCATGAAATTCTGTAAAATTATGGCCGTTTTATATCTCCAACCGTGAACCACGTATTCGTATGAAATTTTTTTCTCTTGTACACTTTATTTTTCTCAATTATAATCTTTAGTTATTTTGTGCACAGATCTATAATTTTAGAAGATATAAAGGGTTGAAAATTTTTTGGGTCATGAAATCCTGTAAAATTGTGGCCGTTCTATATCTTTCACTGTGAAACACGTATTGCTATGGAATTTTGTTCTCTTATACACTTTGTTTTTCTCAATTATAAACTATAGTTATTTAGTGCACAGATCTATAATTTTAGAAGATATAAAGGGTTGAAAATTTTTTGGGTCATGAAATTCTATAAAATTGTGACCGTTCTATCTTTCCCACTGTGAACGACGTATTGATATAGAATTTTGTTCCCTTATACACTTTGTTTTTCTCAATTATAAACTATAGTTATTTTGTGCACAGATCTAGAAAGGTAGAAGATATAAAGGGTTGAAAATTTTTTGGGTCATGAAATTCTGTAAAATTATGGACGTTTTATATCTCCAACCGTGAACCACGTATTCGTATGAAATTTTGTTCTCTTGTACACTTTCTTTTTCTCAATTATAATCTTTAGTTATTTTGTGCACAGATCTAAAAAGGTAGATGATATAAAGGGTTGAAAATTTTTTGGGTCATGAAATTCTGTAAAATTATGGCCGTTTTATATCTCCAACCGTGAACCACGTATTCGTATGAAATTTTTTTCTCTTGTACACTTTATTTTTCTCAATTATAATCTTTAGTTATTTTGTGCACAGATCTATAATTTTAGAAGATATAAAGGGTTGAAAATTTTTTGGGTCATGAAATTCTGTAAAATAGTGGCCGTTCTATATCTTCTACTGTGAACCACGTATTGTTATGGAATTTTGTTCTCTTATACACTTTGTTTTTCTCAATTATAAACTATAGTTATTTTGTGCACAGATCTATAAGGTAGAAGAAATAAAGGTTTGAAAATTTTTTGGGTCATGAAATTCTATAAAATTGTGACCGTTCTATCTTTCCCACTGTGAACGACGTATTGATATAGAATTTTGTTCCCTTATACACTTTGTTTTTCTCAATTATAAACTATAGTTATTTTATGCACAAATCTAAAAAGGTAGAAGATATAAAGGGTTGAAAATTATTTGGGTCATGAAATTCTGTAAAATTGTGATCGTTCTATCACTCCCACTGTGAACCACGTATTGATATGGAATTTTGCTCTCTTATACACTTTGTTTTTCTCAATTATGAACGATAGTTTTTTTGTGCACAGATCTAAAAAGGTAGATGATATAAAGGGTTGAAAATTATTTGGGTCATGAAATTCTGTAAAATTATGGCCGTTTTATATATCCCACCGTGAACCACGTATTCGTATGAAATTTTGTTCTCTTGTACACTTTGTTTTTCTCCATTATAAACTATAGTTATTTTGTGCACAGATCTAAAAAGCTAGAAGATATAAAGGGTTGAATATTTTTTGGGTCATGAAATCCTGTAAAATTGTGGCCGTTCTATATCTTTCACTGTGAAACACGTATTGCTATGGAATTTTGTTCTCTTATACACTTTGTTTTTCTCAATTATAAACTATAGTTATTTAGTGCACAGATCTATAATTTTAGAAGATATAAAGGGTTGAAAATTTTTTGGGTCATGAAATTCTGTAAAATTATGGCCGTTTTATATCTCCAACCGTGAACCACGTATTCGTATGAAATTTTGTTCTCTTGTACACTTTGTTTTTCTCAATTATAAGCTATAGTTAGTTTGTTCACAGATCTAAAAATGTAGAAGATATAAAGGGTTGAAAATTATTTGGGTCATGAAATTCTGTAAAATTGTGGCCGTTCTATATCTTCCACTGTGAACCACGTATTGGTATGGAATTTTGTTCTCTTGTACACTTTGTTTTTCTCAATTATAAACTATAGTTATTTTGTGCACAGATCTAAAAAAGAAGAAGAAATAAAGGGTTAAAATTTTTTGGGTCATGAAATTCTGTAAAATTGTGGCCGTTCTATATCTTCCACTTTGAACCACGTATTGGTATGGAATTTTGTTCTCTTATACACTTTGTTTTTCTCAATTATAAACTATAGTTATTTTGTGCACAGATTTAAAAAGGTAGAAGAAATAAAGGTTTGAAAATTTTTTGGGTCATGAAATTCTGTAAAATTGTGGCCGTTCTATATCTCCCACTGTAAACCACGTATTAATATGGAATTTTGTTCTCTTATACACTTTGTTTTTCTCAATTATAAACTATAGCTATTTTGTGCACAGATCTAAAAAGGTAGAAGATATAAAAGGTTGATAATTTTTTGAGTCATGAAATTTTGTAAAATTGTGGCCGTTCTATATCTTTCACTGTGAACCACGTATTGATATGGAATTTTGTTCTCTTATACACTTTGTTTATCTCAATTATAAACTATAGTTATTTAGTGCACAGATCTATAATTTTAGAAGATATAAATGGTTGAAAAGTTTTTGGGTCATCAAATTCTGTAAAATTGTGGTCGTTCTATATCTCCCACTGTAAACCACGTATTAATATGGAATTTTGTTCTCTTGTACACTTTGTTTTTCTCAATTATAAACTATAGTTATTTTTTGCACAGATCTAAAAAAGTAGAACATATAAAGGGTTGAAAATTTTTTGGGTCATGAAATTCTATAAAATTGTGGCCGTTCTATATCTCCCACTGTGAACTACGTATTGATATGGAATTTTGTACTCTTATACACTTTGTTTTTCTCAATTATAAACTATTGTTATTTTGTGCACAGATCTATAATTTTAGAAGATATAAAGGGTTGAAAATTATTTGGGTCATGAAGTTCTGTAAAATTTTGGCCGTTCTATATCTTCCACTGTGAACCACGTATTGGTATGGAATTTTGTTCTCTTGTACACTTTGTTTTTCTCAATGATAAACTATAGTTATTTTGTGCACAGATCTATAATTTTAGAAGATATAAAGGGTTGAAAATTATTTGGGTCATGAAATTCTGTAAAATTTTGGCCGTTCTATATTTTCCACTGTGAACCACGTATTGGTATGGAATTTTGTTCTCTTGTACACTTTGTTTTTCTCAATTATAAACTATTGTTATTTTGTGCACAGATCTATAATTTTAGAAGATATAAAGGGTTGAAAATTATTTGGGTCATGAAATTCTGTAAAATTTTGGCCGTTCTATATCTTCCACTGTGAACCACGTATTGGTATGGAATTTTGTTCTCTTGTACACTTTGTTTTTCTCAATTATAAACTATAGTTATTTTGTGCACAGATCTGAAAAGGTAGAAGATATAAAGGGTTGAAAACTTTTTGGGTCATGAAGTTCTGTAAAATTGTGGCCGTTCTATATCTTTCACTGTGAACCACGTATTGATATGGAATTTTGTTCTCTTATACACTTTGTTTATCTCAATTATAAACTATAGTTATTTAGTGCACAGATCTATAATTTTAGAAGATGTAAAGGGTTGATAATTTTTTGGGTCATGAAATTCTGTAAAATTGTGGCCGTTCAATATCTTCCACTGTGAACCACGTATTGGTATGGAATTTTGTTCTCTTGTACACTTTGTTTTTCTCAATTATAAACTATAGTTATTTAGTGCACAGATCTATAATTTTAGTAGATGTAAAGGGTTGAAAAGTTTTTGGGTCATGAAATTCTGTAAAATTGGGGCCGTTCAATATCTCCCACTGTAAACCACGAATTAATATGGAATTTTGTTCTCTTATACACTTTGTTTTTCTCAATTATAAACTGTAGTTATTTTGTGCACAGATCTAAAAAGGTAGAAGATATAAAGGGTTGAAAATTTTTTGAGTCATGAAATTCTGTAAAATTATGGCCGTTTTGTATATCCCACCGTGAACCACGTATGGAAATGGAATTTTGTTCTCTTATACACTTTGTTTTTCTCAATTATAAACTATAGTTATTTAGTGCACAGATCTATAATTTTAGAAGATATAAAAGGTTGAAAATTTTTTGGGTCATGAAATTCTGTAAAATTATGGCCGTTTTATATCTCCAACCGTGAACCACGTATTAGTATGGATTTTTGTTCTCTTGTACACTTTGTTTTTCTCAATTATAAACTATAGTTATTTTGTGCACAGATCTATAATTTTAGAAGATATAAAGGGTTGAAAATTATTTGGGTCATGATATTCTGTAAAATTTTGGCCGTTCTATATCTTCCACTGTGAACCACGTATTGGTATGGAATTTTGTTCTCTTGTACACTTTGTTTTTCTCAATTATAAACTATAGTTATTTTGTGCACAGATCTAAAAAAGAAGAAGAAATAAAGGGTTAAAATTTTTTGGGTCATGAAATTCTGTAAAATTGTGGCCGTTCTATATCTTCCACTTTGAACCACGTATTGGTATGGAATTTTGTTCTCTTATACACTTTGTTTTTCTCAATTATAAACTATAGTTATTTTGTGCACAGATTTAAAAAGGTAGAAGAAATAAAGGTTTTAAAATTTTTTGGGTCATGAAATTCTGTAAAATTGTGGCCGTTCTATATCTCCCACTGTAAACCACGTATTAATATGGAATTTTGTTCTCTTATACACTTTGTTTTTCTCAATTATAAACTATAGCTATTTTGTGCACAGATCTAAAAAGGTAGAAGATATAAAAGGTTGAAAATTTTTTGGGTCATGAAATTCTGTAAAATTGTGGCCGTTCTATATCTTTCACTGTGAACCACGTATTGATATGGAATTTTGTTCTCTTATACACTTTGTTTATCTCAATTATAAACTATAGTTATTTAGTGCACAGATCTATAATTTTAGAAGATATAAATGGTTGAAAAGTTTTTGGGTCATCAAATTCTGTAAAATTGTGGTCGTTCTATATCTCCCACTGTAAACCACGTATTAATATGGAATTTTGTTCTCTTGTACACTTTGTTTTTCTCAATTATAAACTATAGTTATTTTTTGCACAGATCTAAAAAAGTAGAACATATAAAGGGTTGAAAATTTTTTGGGTCATGAAATTCTATAAAATTGTGGCCGTTCTATATCTCCCACTGTGAACTACGTATTGATATGGAATTTTGTACTCTTATACACTTTGTTTTTCTCAATTATAAACTATTGTTATTTTGTGCACAGATCTATAATTTTAGAAGATATAAAGGGTTGAAAATTATTTGGGTCATGAAGTTCTGTAAAATTTTGGCCGTTCTATATCTTCCACTGTGAACCACGTATTGGTATGGAATTTTGTTCTCTTGTACACTTTGTTTTTCTCAATGATAAACTATAGTTATTTTGTGCACAGATCTATAATTTTAGAAGATATAAAGGGTTGAAAATTATTTGGGTCATGAAATTCTGTAAAATTTTGGCCGTTCTATATTTTCCACTGTGAACCACGTATTGGTATGGAATTTTGTTCTCTTGTACACTTTGTTTTTCTCAATTATAAACTATTGTTATTTTGTGCACAGATCTATAATTTTAAAAGATATAAAGGGTTGAAAATTATTTGGGTCATGAAATTCTGTAAAATTTTGGCCGTTCTATATCTTCCACTGTGAACCACGTATTGGTATGGAATTTTGTTCTCTTGTACACTTTGTTTTTCTCAATTATAAACTATAGTTATTTTGTGCACAGATCTGAAAAGGTAGAAGATGTAAAGGGTTGAAAACTTTTTGGGTCATGAAGTTCTGTAAAATTGTGGCCGTTCTATATCTTTCACTGTGAACCACGTATTGATATGGAATTTTGTTCTCTTATACACTTTGTTTATCTCAATTATAAACTATAGTTATTTAGTGCACAGATCTATAATTTTAGAAGATGTAAAGGGTTGATAATTTTTTGGGTCATGAAATTCTGTAAAATTGTGGCCGTTCTATATCTCCCACTGTGAACTACGTATTGATATGGAATTTTGTACTCTTATACACTTTGTTTTTCTCAATTATAAACTATTGTTATTTTGTGCACACATCTATAATTTTAGAAGATATAAAGGGTTGAAAATTATTTGGGTCATGAAATTCTGTAAAATTGTGGCCGTTCTATATCTTCCACTGTGAACCACGTATTGGTATGGAATTTTGTTCTCTTATACACTTTGTTTTTCTCAATTATAAGCTATAGTTAGTTTGTTCACAGATCTAAAAAGGTAGAAGATATAAAGGGTTGAAAATTATTTGGGTCATGAAATTCTGTAAAATTGTGGCCGTTCTATATCTTCCACTGTGAACCACGTATTGGTATGGAATTTTGTTCTCTTGTACACTTTGTTTTTCTCAATTATAAACTATAGTTATTTAGTGCACAGATCTATAATTTTAGTAGATGTAAAGGGTTGAAAAGTTTTTGGGTCATGAAATTCTGTAAAATTGGGGCCGTTCAATATCTCCCACTGCAAACCACGAATTAATATGGAATTTTGTTCTCTTATACACTTTGTTTTTCTCAATTATAAACTGTAGTTATTTTGTGCACAGATCTAAAAAGGTAGAAGATATAAAGGGTTGAAAATTTTTTGGGTCATGAAATTCTGTAAAATTTTGGCCGTTCTATATCTTCCAGTGTGAACCACGTATTGGTATGGAATTTTGTTCTCTTGTACACTTTGTTTTTCTCAATTATAAACTATAGTTATTTTTTGCACAGATCTAAAAAAGTAGAACATATAAAGGGTTGAAAATTTTTTGGGTCATGAAATTCTGTAAAATTGTGGCCGTTCTATATCTTCCACTGTGAACTACGTATTGATATGGAATTTTGTACTCTTATACACTTTGTTTTTCTCAATTATAAACTATTGTTATTTTGTGCACAGATCTATAATTTTAGAAGATATAAAGGGTTGAAAATTATTTGGGTCATGAAGTTCTGTAAAATTTTGGCCGTTCTATATCTTCCACTGTGAACCACGTATTGGTATGGAATTTTTTTCTCTTGTACACTTTGTTTTTCTCAATGATAAACTATAGTTATTTTGTGCACAGATCTATAATTTTAGAAGATATAAAGGGTTGAAAATTATTTGGGTAATGAAATTCTGTAAAATTTTGGCCTTTCTATATTTTCCACTGTGAACCACGTATTGGTATGGAATTTTGTTCTCTTGTACACTTTGTTTTTCTCAATTATAAACTATTGTTATTTTGTGCACAGATCTATAATTTTAGAAGATATAAAGGGTTGAAAATTATTTGGGTCATGAAATTCTGTAAAATTTTGGCCGTTCTATATCTTCCACTGTGAACCACGTATTGGTATGGAATTTTGTTCTCTTGTACACTTTGTTTTTCTCAATTATAAACTATAGTTATTTTGTGCACAGATCTAAAAAGGTAGAAGATATAAAGGGTTGAAAACTTTTTGGGTCATGAAATTCTGTAAAATTTTGGCCGTTCTATATCTTTCACTGCGAACCACGTATTGATATGGAATTTTTTTCTCTTATACACTTTGTTTTTCTCAATTATAAACTATAGTTATTTAGTGCACAGATCTATAATTTTAGAAGATGTAAAGGGTTGATAATTTTTTGGGTCATGAAATTCTGTAAAATTGTGGCCGTTCTATATCTCCCACTGTGAACTACGTATTGATATGGAATTTTGTACTCTTATACACTTTGTTTTTCTCAATTATAAACTATTGTTATTTTGTGCACAGATCTATAATTTTAGAAGATATAAAGGGTTGAAAATTATTTGGGTCATGAAATTCTGTAAAATTGTGGCCGTTCTATATCTTCCACTGTGAACCACGTATTGGTATGGAATTTTGTTCTCTTATACACTTTGTTTTTCTCAATTATAAGCTATAGTTAGTTTGTTCACAGATCTAAAAAGGTAGAAGATATAAAGGGTTGAAAATTATTTGGGTCATGAAATTCTGTAAAATTTTGGCCGTTCTATATTTTCCACTGTGAACCACGTATTGGTATGGAATTTTGTTCTCTTGTACACTTTGTTTTTCTCAATTATAAACTATTGTTATTTTGTGCACAGATCTATAATTTTAGAAGATATAAAGGGTTGAAAATTATTTGGGTCATGAAATTCTGTAAAATTTTGGCCGTTCTATATCTTCTACTGTGAACCACGTATTGGTATGGAATTTTGTTCTCTTGTACACTTTGTTTTTCTCAATTATAAACTATAGTTATTTTGTGCTCAGATATAAAAAGGTAGAAGATATAAAGGGTTGAAAACTTTTTGGGTCATGAAATTCTGTAAAATTGTGGCCGTTCTATATCTTTCACTGCGAACCACGTATTGATATGGAATTTTTTTCTCTTATACACTTTGTTTTTCTCAATTATAAACTATAGTTATTTAGTGCACTGATCTATAATTTTAGAAGATGTAAAGGGTTGATATTTTTTTGGGTCATGAAATTCTGTAAAATTGTGGCCGTTCTATATCTTCCACTGTGAACCACGTATTGGTATGGAATTTTGTTCTTTTGTACACTTTGTTTTTCTCAATTATAAACTATAGCTATTTTGTGCCCAGATCTATCATTTTAGAAGATATAATGTGGTGGTTCTTAACCGGTGTTCCGCGAATATGGTCCAAGTGTTCCGCGAAATTTCAATTTTAAATGTATTGAAATTTAGAAACTTTGGAAAGTTGCGAAAACAAAAAATTGTTCCTTTTTTTTTAATTTTAATTTCTTGCTAAATCCCGAATTTCTAATTATTTAATGTTAGTATTCCGCGAGAAAAATATATACATATAATTGTGTTCCGCGTCTATGAAAAGGTTTAGTACCACTGGTCTAGAGACTCGTGAAGATGTCTAATTCTACAAAAATTATCCGAAAAGTTTTTATTGAAGGCGCTTAGAAAAAGGGCCTCGCCTAAACGTGGTTCGAACCATTGGTTGAAAAGCCATAAAAGTGGATGATTAAATTAGTTTGATTAACGATTGAAATTGAACTAATTCGGTGATTAAAATTAAAGTTCAATTTAATTCTCCGATATAATCATAATTTTTTTAGTTTGATTAACGATTAAATCTGAAATTTAATTGGTTAAATAATTGTCATATGATTAAAATTACGATTAAATTCGCCGATTAAATTCTGATTAAAATTAAAAATAAATTCAATCAATTAAAAAATTTAATCAATTAAATTTAGAATTTTTTTTTTTTTTTAATCAGTGCCCAACTCTGGTGGATAGTTGAATGGGTCACCATATTTAGGGGAGTGACGCAGTACAGTGCTGCAGCAGTAGAATATTATACGTTTCTATTTAAAGATTTCTAATTAATTTACTTTTTCAGTGCTCTATTTGAAATCCACCGTTCTGATATAAGTCTGATCATTAAACATTTGCTGTGGAAACTGGTTACTCCAGGTTTCTTGCATTCTTTTACTCTGTCTTAAGAGGAACTGTCATACCAGATAATTTTGTTTGTTTGTTTAAGACAGAAGTCCTCGCTTTGTGGTCCAGTTAAAAGTGAAAAGAAGATAAAAGTGTTAACAAATTGGTCTGCTCGTGATTGGCCAGCATAACTCCAAACTTTGATTGAACAGCTCATACTTCAACTTGGTTACTTCATTTAAACGCCACAAAGGATTTCTTCAGTGTTCTGCGATTTTCTGTAAAACCTTTCAAGCTGCTCAATTTGGTGTTCTCAGTAAGTGATCATTACTATCGATGATTACTATCGGTGATTACTATCGATCATACCAATTACTTACGCGTATGCGGGAAATTTGTAAAACAATTGACTCAATAAGAGAATTAAGGTCGTGTGAATGTTCTCACGACATGTTGGTACTTGGTACTTATATAAACTAAGTACTAAGTATACGGTGTGAGATTATAGGAAGATCGTAATGTGTTTGTATATACATATTTGGGTGGTGGGGGACATTGTGAAGACGTATGAGGGGCTAAACGGTTTCAGAGTGTGTAACTCACTGATACTCTGACACAAACAGTGGAAACCGGTTCTAGCCAATAGTAACCACGCTGTCCTAGCCGGCCTTACTATTCATTTCAAATATCTCCGCCACTAAATACTTGGTACACGTGATCACAGACTCACATACCGTGCATCTACTATCTGTTTTATACACATCGCTGGTAGGGTACCTGGTCAATTCTTGAATACAGCTACCTGATCACTACACCCACGACTTAATCAAAGATTTTAGATCTTAATTTAGAGGGTTTTTTTGTGAAAATAGGGACATTTTCATCCGAAGGATTCACATGAAGAAAAAGGGTTCTACAAGGTGGTTAATTCTCCTTCCTTCTCTACAAGCTGTCCCCTTTACCTTAAATTATGGCGTCAATTAATCGAGCCAAATCGATGGTAAATTTATAGCGATCTATCTCTCTTTTAACCGAAATTATGTACGAAAAAACTCCACAAAAGTGGCTTTTCATTGTGCAACAAGGTTTAAGCCCTGCTTAATATTCATGATTATGAAATATGCAACCAAAATTTCGAATTAAATCACCGGAAGAGCCACTGTACAAAACTTGTATTTCGAGATGGTTTTGACTCTAAAAGTTGACAATAAGAGCCCAATTTATTTGTACATGGAATAGTTATTTATTATAATTATATAATGTGGTAACCCAACACTTTGTTTTGAAACGTTTTCTCAAAAAATACTGATCGTGGTTGAGTTCTGGTGAGAGTAACAAGAGTTATTTCTAAGTAAAATAGAATAAAAGCTCCTAATGGATTGCGGCAGGAAGCGATGGTGGATCAAGTGAAGTCCCTTCTCTATCTGTAGGAGTTGAGAGAGATAAACATTAAGTTAACAAAGTTACCAGAAGATAGAGACAGTCAAGCTGGTTACTTCACCTAATGATCTAGCCAGAGCGCGGTTATGTGGCTAGGTAAGGCTTTAGATTCAAGTAATTCATCCATTCTTACTTATGGTTCCGAACGGAAACGTATAATTACTAATTAACCATGTGCTGTCTGGAGCTGAACGGGAAGCAGAAGATTACTCTGGTGTAGTGTATTCAGAGGTATTGTTACGTGGCGGAACATCAGACTGGGCAGGACTGTAACAGTGGCACAAAAAAAATACGGAAAGAATTATCAGAAAAAAGGCGCCTCTTGCAGGCCAGCTATTGGTTAATATTATTTTGGCTGGAAGTAGGGCTGGCGGGAGATCACCTGCCTGAGGCTGTCCAGGCACCTGTGTGCCCCAATTAGGGCAGCGCAGCCGCGATGGCACGCGTCATCCCAGCTGCGGCACTTGGCCACTCTCATTCTACTCCAGTTTATGCAATTTTTGGTTATTGATATCACTTAAGGAATCTCTGGAACACTCTCTTCCCGCAGATCTTCTTCAAACTTGAAATTCCTTGTAGTGGTAGCTTCAATACAAGACCGCTACAGCCAATTGACGGTGAGAATGTCCCCTAACCATTCTCTTGGAATCAATTTCCAAAAAACAATTCAAACCCAAGCTGTGAAGTACGAAGACCAGTGCCTTTAAGGAAAACTGGTTCTAGATATTCTTCGAGCTTTGCGAGCTTTGACAAGTTTATTATTATTATCCATTAAAGGGCAGAGCCTGAACGGTTTACGCAAGAGCATTTAATATCCAGACGCAACGCAGTTGCCATGGTGACACAATTAGAACAACACAGTTACTGATTTTACAATGCTGATTATAAATAATGCTGAGTAATGATTTTTTTTATTATTGGGTCTCAAAAATACACAATTCATCTTATTCATTGCAAAAATTAAAATGAAACCTAGTTGTCTAGTCGTGAAGTACATTGTAAGCAATGCAAACGTTTTAAAAACTAATTGAGTCAGTTATCTTTTAAATAAGACTGTAATAAATATTATAGAAGTAGACTTTAACACTTTTATATTTAACTTATAAATGATACAAAAACAATTTAACAATGGCCAAACTTAGGCGAGATAATAGGTTGATTTATTTGTCAGTGTGCGCACGAGAGGAAGCTGTGCTGGACTAGCAGACTGTGGAGATCGCAACTTGCTGCACCAACTCTTACACAAACAATGGTTTAGTTAAAAATAGAGCAACAGGTGGTCGACTCTTTGTTATTTCAATATTTATTACTGTCTCTGTGTGCTGTGCTATTGGTTCCATATCCTATGTCTGTAATAAAGTGATCATTACCATCTCCATTAAGGAAGATACAGTCTGTTCGTCTTCCTCTAACCAACAAAATCAACGTTAGTAAAGTATCAAAAAATAAACTTAATGCCTGTTTTTCAAACGGGCTTTAAGCCCAAGTAGCTAATCAGGTGTCGTGGATGGGAGTGACAAGCAAAAACATACTTTATTATACATTTCTCAAGGTAACTAGTAAATAAAATCCAAGGCTTAAATCGAGAATCGAAGCCGTTAAAAGAGATGTTGGCTTTTCCTCAGACCCTACAATTTATAATTTTTGAATATTTACTTGATAAGCTAGACTCACTCTTTTATAAATACTTGTCAGGACATTCTAGATTAATTTAGACCTTTTTCGGCCAGCCCAAATGAGATCCGCCTTCAACTCGCTCCAGTGGACGATGAGAGGCTTTGAGTCCCTTAAAAGAAGGTGCCAACTCCCCTCTTATGGGGCTGCATTTTAAAAAAGCGTCCATTGTTATGGCAATAAACGTCTTGTACGAAACACAGCTGAATAGCGATTGGATGAAAAGTAACGTTTTTCAATATCATGGCAGAATGACATGGGAGAGGTACTTTCGGTTTTACGAATTGGATTTTAATAAATAACAAGAAATATATGTTTCAAAAATTTGGGCTAGAAAATGGCGTTAGAGTTATCGCCAGATATCTTGCACTTCCGGTGTTGGAATGAGAAAACAGTTGGTTATGCGAGTTTTCCTGTTGGAATGTTGGTGGTTGTTGATTAGAAGAAAAGTGTTTATTTGTTTGGAAGTTGCGTTCTGTTTGAACTTGTTTCTGTAGGCTAGAATGGTGCGTCCGAAGGAGTGTAGATGGTGTGCCGCGACGTGTTGGCGTGCAAGGGGAAGCGGATGCAAATATTGCGACGTGCTTGTTGAACTCGCCTTCCTCTCAGAGCACAAGAAATAAAGAGATTGTTGGAACTATTGAACTCTGCTATGAGAGTATGTGATTGTGAAGAGAAATGAAGAAGGTTGCTGCCCAGATCTCTCTGAGAGTAAGGAACTAGCAGACGGGCCATGCACACTCTCGGCTGGAGCAGTGCCGGCTAGTCTAACAGCAGCGCCGTGTAATGGTATGTGGCGGGTCAGAGGCCGACGGTCCACTCCTACACTAGAACACCACCACCACCACCACCCCTCCGCTCCTCCACTAACTCCCCAAAGTATCGGCACTCTTCATATTCCTCCTGTTTTGGAGCACCCACTATCAACTACTATCCATTCTGAAGATTTAGTCCCCACGTGAGTACCCACCCTCTGACAATCTACTACCCCAGTACTTACCTTGCCTTCTCTCTTATGAATTGTGTACATCATTTATACTTTCAAATCTACGCTGAATGGTGCGCATGTATTAGTACTACTGGCCACGTACAGAGCGCTCGCTCTATTTTATGCAAATTAATACACAATACTAATCACATTAATTTCTAATCAACAATCAATTATTGATGAGCCTGTATTTATGTTTAAACCAGTCACTACTGATCGAAAGATAGCCATCAGACGGTGCTGATGAGTTGATATCTCAGGTTTGCCGCGAAGAAAAGTGTGCCAACCTAGCGAAGCCCGAAAAGTCACTTTACGTGAAAAACTCTTCAAACCAAGCGACAGATCTTCATCTTTTACTGAAATTTACGTTCTTGAAACATGGAATGTATTCTTAAAAATTAGTTTGACTTCCAGCACATGGTTACATAGCACAAGTGAACCGTTAGAAGGACAGAGCCAGAAATGAGGAAGCTAAGGTGGTAACTGTCAGGCTGTGTGCAAGAAGCTGCGGTAGTAGATGGTCATCCACAGTTTCTGATTGGATGAGAGCAAGTGCGGATTTAGAACAAACCCAGAAACCGCAGTTCAAGGAGAGAATACTCCCGCTGTTGGACACATGGGCAGTAATGAACTAGCCTTTCTCTTATGAACGCTTACAGTTGTGCTTATGAAGTTAGTTGAAGTTTTAGGGAACAGATCCAGTATGCAGAATTTCGAAATCTCTGAGGTAGGACCCTTTTTTCAGAGTTGATCTTCCAAAACTGCAGACTAAAGCTAAAGTGCAGTTTAAGCTATTACTTTACAACACCAGTCGATTAATTAATTTTGATTAAAATATATGATTTTATTGCTTTTATCTAACATAGTTATTAATAGAACTATGGATTTTATTGGGTTGTAAAATAAGTGTTCTATTGGCTGAAAGGATGTAGATGAAAGGGCGCTGGAAAGAAAAACTACCCCCTCCCCAATACGCCCTTGAATGAATTTTCCTTGGAAAATCGTTCAAAGAAATGTGAAATGATTCACATTGAGGGAATTGGTCTACCAATCCTTTAGCATTCCGGGACATTCAGAAGTCCAGTCTAGCTCCAAAGACCAGTGAACCATTCCCAAGTTCTTATCACATATCAGATAATAAAATAAATAGTCAAAGATAGTTTTCTTTGTAGCTGAAAGGTAGGAAATCCGAAATAGAAATTAATGCAAAGAGTGCATCCTTAATATATACCCGAGTGCAAAATTGATTAGGGTTTGTTGGGATTGCTCTGTAGACCTAAAACATAAAGGCACTGACTAGGGATAATATTGCGAAAGCATGTTCGTTTTAAGCAGCAGATGGATATTATTATTGTAGAAGTAAATTATTATTGTAGATTTCTGATCACAATTTGCAGTTTATCAAAACATAATTATTTTGTCCTGAATATAGAACGGAAATTAAAAATTTAAAGTGATAGATGCAGTTGCCGAGGGACTGAGGGTACAGATGAAGCGTGAAGAGTCCGTTACCTCAGCGACACGTATAACAGGTAATTGTTTAGTGAAAGAGTGTACCGTTGGATGGTGTTTGGCGCAACTTTGCAGGTCTCATCCTGTTACTAGGTGAGGATCATGCGCACTAATCCCTTCGCTCCCTAAGGTTACTTTAAATTTACACGCCTTGATGTGACAGAAGAACGTTGTGGTGCTCTCCTGCTATAGTCCGTGCTGGTCCGGCCAACCAGCGGGTGCGAGTGATTTGAATGCGTACAATGACCGAGCTCTGCTCATTTGATTGTTTGCTTTTTTCTTTTTCGTCTTCGATCTGTCTCTCTCTATCTCTGTCGCAGCCAATTCTGTGCTATCCGGAGCGTGAAGTATATAACAATAGACACGTCGCCAGATTGAGGGCGCAGTAACTTCCGGTGGACGACCCGATAGCCGCTTCTGCGTGAAATTAATCATACATAATATAACAAATGCAAACTATAACAAACCTGCTTGCAGCGCTACTCGAGTTATTTAAAACAGCTGTAAACTTCCTGCTCAACTTTCTCTTACGTCATTTCAAATTTTGTATGTTTTCTTTTTAGACCGGAAAATCTGGTATAAACCCTGACACTCGACCCTTCAACTCCACTAATTAATATACTATTTAATATTAATTAAATTTTGTTTTGAGTAATTTGAGGTTCCAAAAGGTTTCTTCTTTGACGTAACGAATATTATATCAGAGAAAATTTTGACTTTTCGGTGAGTTAGAAGCAAAAACGACTGTTAGAACAACATCTTACTTTGTAAGATGCCTCTTCGCTTTATAGGGTCGGTAAATGTTAGAGCTGCCTGTGACCGGAACTGCAGCAAAGGCCTCTTCCATCTGTTTTAGTCCCTCTGTGTAGCGTTGGTACTTTGGCACCCTGAAAGGAGTGGGCCAATGACTGGACTAAGGAGCGGAGAGACTTTACCTCTTAGACACCCTCAGAAAGATGGACTGCACTGCCTAATCTTGCTAAGAGCCGCAGCCACGCTTGCAGTATCCTAGCTACTCTACAGACTATAAGCTTTTTTGCAAACAACAAGATTCATGGTTTTAGAATAATGATAACTAGAGATGGATATTTATGGATTTCCAGGAAAACAAATGTTTACATAAATATTGAATTTGTTTCCTGTGAATTTTTCTTTTATTGTAGCTCCATCTACAGCTGTTTGCTGGAGATGGAGCTACACTAAAGACCATTGGTTTAAACAAGCAAAAGAAGAAATGCAAGATCTGGCAACACGGGAAAAAGCTTTATAGATATGCACACACATGCAAACATAACATATATAAGTATATACGTATAAAGTTTGTACATATATATATATATATATATATATATATATATATATAAAAGGAAAGAGAGGGTGGGAGAGAGAAGTAATGTTCTCTAACAAGAGAAGCAAGAAGTACTGATAGGCCGGGTAGGGGATAGTTGGGAGTGCGATCTGCAGACTGCGAGAGATGAGATACGCAGCTTCCCAGCGCACAGGGAGGAGGCAGTGAAGATGTTCCCCGTAGCCGACCGGTTGGCAGGGCTGCCACTACCGGTCTAAGAATTCTGCGTACGTCCTGCTACCGCTGTCTCACGTACAGCCCGCTTGAGTAGGTTGGTAAGACTGGGCACCCACTATTTTCCGGCACTCACTACACTTTGTCACAAGTTTGTTGAACCTCATGCGACTTTACTAACCACTAAAGTCCTTCAAGCGAATCTCTTTGTAATTATAAACATGGGCGCATGTGATAATTTCTACTTTCTCTTACTGCCTGCGTGAGAAATCGTAACTTCAAGCTTGCAATGCCAAACATAATTCCACAAACTTAACGCAGTTTTGTTTAATCGCAAATCTGGAAGAAATTTAAATGGCAAAATGAAAGCCTAACGAAACCAACCTCACAACTAGCCTAAAACCAAACTTCCTAGAAAGCTCGATCAAATGTACTTTACTGACCTACAGCATCATAGGAGCCTTTACTAGACGGGGGACTTAAATCGCTAGTTCACAGTCAGCATGTTAGAACCAATCTAAGTAAAAAGGTTGAACTTTCTAGATTTAGTTTTCGACATATTTTGCGCACAGGCATACGCACTTGCAAGACTACTAAAACCAATATTTTTAGACTCAGCGATTAGATAATGCGGTAAAAACTCTGAGTAGAAAAACTGTGGCTCCACTTCCTCTCCAGCACTTCATTTTTGGCCAAAATCTGTTCTGAAGTGCGACTTTATGGTAACAAGTTTTGACTTTTTGGTAATTATTTTCACAAATGCGTTCTAGATTCTTGTTAAATCGCGGCTTCCTGTAAATGTCTTGCTTCTTCTTACTTCTTGTTTCTCTCGTAAATAAAAAGGAACTTTTCCTCAGTTAAATAAGGTTTTCCGAGAAATAGTGGTTTAAAAAAAAAATGGGTAAACGGTTAGTACAACCTTTCTGATTAGATATCTGAGTTTCAAAATATTTTTGATAGTGGCCTTAACAACTGAGTAAATTTGGTGAATTTCCCTTTTCATTACTTGTAAACTTAATTGTTTAGTGTGAAATTACAACATGGATCCTTCAATAAAATAAACTTTGGCAATTTAATTTTTAAAATACTTTTGATTAAAAAAGTGACCTCAATAAAAACAGAAGAAACGGTAAATGAAGATGGCGTTAGTAGTGAATATAAATTGCGGAAGGGGAGATTGGAGTATAGCGGGGGGGTGTGCCTCAGGCAGCACGCAGAGGCCTTACAGAGGCTCCTTCAATTTGGTAAATGGAAGTGGTTGGTAAAGGAGTCGAGCTGTTGCATGCTCAGGGCACATATCACGCCATCCGGGCCCTTTCTCGTGTGTGGAGGATACCTTCTCGCGCATGCGCAATAGTTCACTTTAGTAATAAATAAACAATTTTAATAATTTACTTGGTTTTTATTGTTATTTTGTTGGAATTATTGCAACATTGGGCTGCAAACAACACCTATGCCCCAGTATATCCAGAGTAAAGTATATCCCGTGTAAGAGGAACACTACTAGAAGGCATAGCGTGGCTTTTCAAGACTTCCCTCCTAGAAAGTTGTCTAGAAGGGCTTTTGAAAACAGTAATGCTTAGGGATGTCAATGTAACTGGTTGTTGGAACGACTTGATGGAAAATACTGAAAGTGTTCTTCCTGAAGATTTTAATTGAAGACAAAAACTCCGAAGGGAAGGATTCGGATGATGAGAATTGATTTGATTCGAAGGAGTTTAGCTGACTAAAGTTAAGAGAAGTTAGATCTGTTTTTTAGTGTAATTCAAGTTTTCGAAAATGAAAGTTGAGCTGAGTTCTAAAATACTTGTTGCCTATTTTCTCAGTTTCCCTGTGAGAGAAGGTGCTACGATCTTGCAGATCTCATATTTTCAGTTTGCACCGGAAATATTCGTGTTGAGTTTCCCAGATTTTCTAAAAGTAGTTTTCACAAATTGATCTGTTGGTGCGACTGATTGAAGGGGAGAGAGATGACGCACTGACACCGACACGGGAAATCGCAGGAAGCTTTAAGTTGATAATTCGACTCGGTGCCACTAAGGGGTTCCGCTTTTGGGCGGAAGTGCCAGGATCTGCGTAGATATTCGGTGATACTCTCAAAACAATTTTTTTTTTAAATTCTCATCCTTATTTCACATACACGTAAGGAGTATCCTCTCCTCTAGAGTGAGCCGCCAGCCTTATTTCCTTTACAACAATAACCGGAATTCAAAATGCAATTAAAATTCAAAATTGGAAGAAAAGCATTTGAGCGGAAGTTCATATTACTAAATAAATGTGGTTTTTCTGATTTTCCCTTTTTTTGGCCCAAATTGTTCCAAGAAAATTTCTTAACATAAACTGGTGCGAGAGGAAGTTGTGAGCGATTACTTCCTTCCCTTCATCTGAAGCAAAGCGCCAAATTATTTGTTTCTTTTAGATTTCAAATACAAAAATTTCTATTGAAAATATCATTATGAAAAAGTGAGGAAAACTACAGAAAAAAAGAAAAACTTCTGCTCATTAGAGTAAGAGAAAGAAAGCGATAAAATATGTAGAAACATCGTGGACGCTTTGAGAATGTGATCACCTTCTCTGTTGAAGAAACGTTCTCAGACACACTCGGACAGAATAACAGGATGAAGTACGTCCTCTCGGTTAAGTGTTGAGATGAAAACTTTTGTTGTATTTCTGTGTGGGTGTGTGCAAGTTTAGAGAGGGAACGTCGACTCATGAGTATATTAATGAATAAGGGACTGAACCAGGCTAGCTACTGTGTGCATGTAGTGGCTAAGTAAAGCACCATAACCAGAGAGGCCAAGGAGAGGATGTAGAGCGGGAGAGAGAGAGCGCTGGGTTGTCATGGTAACCGGAACGAGGGTGTCCGGATATAAATATGTGTACTCTATGTATTTACCGTTGGTGGCGGCAACCACCGCCGGTTGCCGGGTACGGAGGCGGGGTCCCGTAGTGGAGGGAGTGGAAGGCCAACAAGAAATGCTGCTTGGTCGACGGCCGTTTGCTGTGGCCAAGTGAGTGAACAGCAAAGTTTTAGGTTTGGTTAGCTATACACAGACATACACACAAGAATCAGCCGATCCTTGCACACCAAGCGGTTGTATGGAGAAGCAAAGGGAGAGCGACGTATAGATGCGCGCAGTGCAGGGAGGAAGTGCTTCAACACAGTGGAAGTATCTTGGATTGTATATATGTATATATACGTGCGTGTGTGTGTGTATAAAAGGGAAGATAGAAGCCAAGAATGTTGTGAAGGGAGGAGGACAGAGAAAATGAGAGTGAAGAAGAAAGAAGAAGAAGATGGAAATAGGAGAAGCTAGTGGGGCAGAAGGATCGGGGACGGCAGTCTGGAGAGGTTGATTGAATCATTGATGAGGTGACCGCCGCCAGCCAGAATATAGACCGGAGGCGGCTCGCTCACCACACAACACTCTGGTAAGTACGAGCCTTGACGACTGAAGCGCTCTCTAGCCTGAAGCCGACCAGCAGGCGGGAGTGTGCGCTCTATTCCCGCTCCCGGTCAATATTGGCGGGAAAGCGGTCTGCACGGCGCACACACCCTTGTCATATCGATTTCCGACCTCGGAGGCGGCCGCCACCCCACTCGTGTCCTCCACCGGCTGTATCCAGAACTGAGCTCCATGTGCCACTTACTGGCTGATACCATCCCTCTTCTTCCACTACCACTTCCTACTTCTGCCGCCACAACAGAAAAATACACAATTCACCAGATGGAAGTGGAGAAAGTACTATGTGGGTAGCGTAGCACGATAACATTCACATTACCCAAACACTCTAGCGCTATTTACGTGCATCCCAGCAAAAGAAATCAGACACTAAGACTTTATCATTTGTGTAATAATTATAACTTCTACTCACACGCGCAAATATAGATCCATTAATACCCGATTCCTCTAGCTCCAATTATCTAATTCTAGTTTAGATCCTTGCAAATGTTTAAATCTATGTTCTTTTCTTTTACAAATTCCTCGGAGATCTGAGAAGAGAAAGGCACTTTTTTGACTAATCTCGGCGTTTCCTGTTTGTAATCATCTCCTCAGGTCTTAAGAATGCTAGTATCTAATATCTCAATGTGACGCGGCAGTCACAACGGGTGTTGATGTGGATAACGCTGTACGTACATCCACATTAATTTGTCCGAATAACAGATACCCTCGACATCGCCATTGCGAAGGAAATTGCCTTGATGGCGGGAGATTAATGAGGATTGACGACTCCCCAACGTAGCGGGAACTTGACCTCGAATTTTCTGTCGGTAAACTACTGTTTGTTGTATTCGCCCTAGTTTCGTTTTCCGTTGAAAGTAATCGAAGAAAAGTGGCACCGTTTTGAAGCCCTTAAAGTTGGAAAAAGCCCCACACTTGCAACATTCTAAATTTGTACCAAAGGTCACAAAACAAATTTCAATTATAAGAAAATAAAAACTATCACCTATTTCTGTTCTGGCTGGGCCTAACATCCAACTACCAAATTTAATTTTTTATTTATATCTTCCGTCACAGACAGAAGGAGTTGGCCCAATGATAAGTATTAAAATAAAAATAAAATAAAATAAACATAGTATTGGAAAAGAGTTATAAATAAAAAGCGATTCATAGAACTGAAAAGTGATAATAAATAAAAAAACTCCCAAATTTAATAATCCATGTCCTGACTAACACATTCTGATGGACGCTGTGAGGGGAAGAGCCAGAGTCCAAGATTTTTGAGAAATCTCCTTCAATGGTATCAACTTAAACCAAAATGGTCCCAACGCGCATTTACCCAGTCTCTGAGACCCCTTACTTTGTTAACGGAGATGTAAGAATTAAGCAAATGCAAGTCTTGATTCATGATATTAGAGTCTGTTGACTTAACTTTGCAGAATTAAGGATCAAGTTATTGGCAATAAAATTCAAATTTTCGATTTGGCGGATAAAATTGCCTCCAGGCGCTCCACGTACATTTATAGTGTCTATTTCACTACAATCTTCCATTTATACTGCCTTCTGTATTTTTGTAAAAGAAAGTTTTCTATTTGGTTCTAGGATTTCGCCAAAACCAGTTATTCGGAATCTCTTAAGAGCACAGAATACCTAATTTGACCTATTATAATGTCTAGAAGAGTCCAGACACAACAACAATCACTCTCCCACTTATCAAGGAAACAAGAGCGGCCATCTTAAAAGCGAGCCAACAAAGTTAAAAGAATTGAACAATGCCGGGCGAAAAAATGAATGTTTAATTTCATATCTGAAAAGTAATCTAAGTTGGCAAGACTGGCCAGCATGCCTCCGGGCCATGTCTCTGAAGTTATTATTCATCAAGGAAAAGGAACCTAACCGAAAAGCGACAGAAATAAATGAAGTTAAAGAGAAGGGTTACAAGACAATAGGCGCTCCAACTGGCCTCGGTCCTGTAACGGGAGAAATATCTTTTAGCAGGGTGTTAAATGGAAAGAATGAAATAAAAGTTTGAGAGGGATGGAACAGGCAGAAGAAGAAAATGAAAAGAGAGAAAACTGAGATGGAGTGGGGTGAAGGAACCAATGCGAGGAGAAAGTGGAGATTGGCCAAGAAGTGGATCCATAACGGAGAGGATAGAAGCAAAAGGGCGGCAGTGTTTGAGAGCGGAGATTCGGCAGTCTTAAAAAACTGCGCATCCGAAAGTCCAAGTGAGGGAACTAGCCTGAAACTAAACGGGCAAAAGCTGACTAGCAGCAGGGTAGAGTCAAGTCTTCCTTCGGCGCGAACTGCAATAGGTGGCGTCGATAGGTGCCACTCTTGAATACATGAAGCCACCAACCTATCTCCGTTTCATCAACCTCCGCCACTTCACTACGCTGCCACTCCTCTTCGCTAACCTTAATTAAAGAAAACTATCAGTCACACCTAGTTCCCACAGAGGAAATTCATTCTATCTACATATTGGTCCCATCTACCACTGCCATCTTTGCGAATTCGCCAGAGATATCTGGTGAGAACAGTGCCAATTACTTCCCATGCCGCTAGTCATGTGATATTCTTAAACTTAGAATTAGTTCTAAATGTGTAGGCGCCATCAATGTACACATAGCCACTGCAATGAAGGAAGCATGACGCAACAACTCCAGGACCGTCTGGGAAATTATATTAAACTGGAATTTACCATGATCTGCTATTCCTTCGTCACTAGTATTTTCTTTATTTTTGTTTTCTTGACATTTAATGCTTATAATATTATAGAGTTGGATAGAAGAGAACCATCCAGAACAATGAAATGGCACATTCGATCCGAGCTAACTTAATTCCCTTAAGTCACTCTGTTGTTTAAGTTCCACAGAAAAAAATTACAAATAATGTGACAGACAACATACGTAACTCCTCACAGTTTAAAAAGTTAAGTATAAGGGTTGATTTACTGACAAAAGGTACAATTACAAATCTGCAAGAACTTAACATTTCGTTCATACTTCAGCTCGTAATTTCCGCCATTTAGAAATGTTTATTTATTAAATTTAATTTGTTTCAGATTAAAGAAAATAGGGCAAAGATAAGACCAAGCTCCATATAAGTAAGCTAACTCCTTTTCCATAAGTTGAACACGATAAGGCTCTGAAGGGCAAACCTGTATAAATGTTCCAATCGAAAGAAAACTCTTCATTGAAAATCGGTTCGCACCTTTAAGTCCTGCTCTGCCAAAACTAACCAAACGAAGAACTAGGAGAGTCAAAACAACAAAAATGACTGAAAATGCCATTTTTGTTTTCCCGAAAGTAATTTGATCTGTTTATTGCTATTATTATTATTGTTATTATTTTTTTTTTTTTTTAATATATGATTTAAGGCACGTCAACATCTAAGGTTATTGGCGCCCGGAGATTTTTTCAGTGCACTGCCGGCCTCCGGACAGTGTTCTCTCGTTACAGACAACACTGTTACATCACCGGACAGTGAGCTGTAAGAAGCTCCTAGGAAGAGAAAATCTAAGGGTCAGCTGCTGGATTCGAATTATTATTATTATTATTATTAAATATTATTATTACTTATTACTTATTAATGTTAGTACCTATTATTATTATTACTATAAATGTAGATTTGCTCTAAATATTAAAGAACATTTTTTTTATAGGAAAAGAGTAAAAAATTATCAAAGTTTGGCGTAACGCTTTTTTCACTTTTGTATACACTTTTGTGCACTTTTTGACGATAAACCTTTATAACACAGTGGGCTGGAACAGTTTTAATTACTTAGTGTGTAAACTTGTTGTACAACTAACACTCTAGCTCTGTGCAACACGATGTTATTAAATTAGTTAGCCAGATTGTTGCTAACTACCTGCAGATTGTTGTATTATAAAACTGTTCCTTTAGTGATAACTAGATGCAGGTTATAGACAGAAGTATTAGTGGAAGCTGAGCAGACCGAGTCAGCTCGGAAGGATGGCATTATTGTGATTGCACCGCAAGGGAGGGCTCCCGGACCAACTACAGTCGTAAGGGCTGCAATTCTGTCTGGCTCCCTTCACAGAGGACCAATTAATTTATCTCCTGCAAAGCAGTCCTTCTGGCTCCAGCAATATCTCCGGCATATTCTAGATTCACCTTCCATCCTCTTTCACTTAGCTAATTCTTACTATAGTTTTGCAATAACTGGTGGTAGCTAAAAATGTGATGCCAAACTTCTGACTTCTGTCTTCTTGCAGAGATTATTGTCCTTCTAAACGTATCAATTATCTTGAAATCTAAACCTAAAATTGCAGTCAAATAAGTGCCGGGTTGTAATAAAAATTTGTGAACACTTATAATTTGGTGCGCATTGAGTCTTGCAGGTAGCAGCTCTCTATTAATTTGATCCGCGAGGCGAGATTAGCTGATCAGCTGCTGAAACAGCTTTCCTTTTAACTGTTGAGCAGTAGAATCTTGATTTTTTAAATTTAAATGTGTATTTACTTTCTTTATAATATTTTAAATCAACTTTTAAAGATAAAATGTCTAAAAAAATACCGTTACATACTGAAAACTGAATTTCAAGAAATTCATGTTAAATAATGACGAAAGAATATCAGTAATCAGTTGTGCCAACTAAATGAAAGAAAAACTTAATATTTGGCGTTATGCAGCTGTCAAATAGAACTTTTTAATTAAATGACACTTAAAATAGAACGTTATGACTTCTCCCGTATTATATTTGGTTGACGATTATTTGAGTTAGTTTAAAAACAATACGTTTCCGAAAGAATGTGGTTGTTTATGGACTAGAAGGAGATCTATCTGGGACGTAGGTATGCCAGAAGTGGGCGTGAAGACGGGCCACAGGCCTAAACAAGTCTTGGATGTTCCTAAAGCACGTGACGTGACTTGTTCATCAGCTGCGCCCTAGCTCCTTCATTTAATCGCACTCAGCTCTAGATTCTCTCCTCGCTGGTAGAACGCAATGACTTGTTGGGATTCCAAGTTCCTGAAGACCGGACTGGATCAGGGTAATTTCCACTTTTTGAGATGGAAAATGCGATTTATTTCATCTTTTCATCGTGATTACAAACATATAAACCTAAAACGTTTATTTGCAACCTTTTCCAGGACAATTCTATTAAGGGTAGGTCTGGTAAAGAGATTTCCACTAATGTAGCATTCTTGGGTAATGTACGGTAGGAGTGGCGTCATCACCCGGCTTACTCGGGCAAGTGCCGGGGCACACATCACTTTTATGTTTTGATCTGACTTGGTACTCGCCGAGTAGTTCCTGAATGCACTGCCAGTAGTTACCATGTCTCTCTGTTTTTAGATATAAAGAACTTCTTCAGTGTTTTCTAATCTAGTTTAATATCGACTCGGAGCCGGAAGGTAGCGCTGTTCAAACATTGATGGGACGTAATTATTCAGTAAATAATTAGAGATACTATATGGGTAGTGTTAGTGTGTGGTGTCACTACGGTAAGCTACCCACACATTAGAAATACATATATGCTGGGCAATATAACTGCATTAGTTGCCACTAGCTGAGCCTTGGACACTAAACTATTCAGGAGGATGTGCTCGCCCTTACTGTGTTGCCATGGTTCACCTGTAAACGGCTTTCGTACAAGTTCGCCGACTACTCGCTGATAAATAGTTTGGAATATTTTACCGTAGCCATCTCCCTTAAACTAAACATTTTCTAAGTATTTCCTGTTACTATCCTTCTGTTTTTACTTTCTCCCACTTTTAGTGAGTGATCTACAGCAGGAAAATGCCAAATCTTCAAAATTGACTTTTTGAAACAGTCAAAGAGATTCTTTGATGCATAGATTCTTTGGAAACCTTTGAAAAGAGCAAATCTTCCCTTGAAATGATTAGTGATTAAGTTCTACATTATAAAAAGGGAGGCTTAAACTTGCTAGGCCTTCATAGGACGGCACAGTCCTAGCCTCTTTGGCTAGGTAGTAAAGCAGGACTACCGCTGTCCCCAAAGTTCCAAAGTAACTAGAGGGGAACAATGGGCAATATCTGCCTCCGCTTCTTCCCCGTTCGTTTTTAAATATAGTTAGGGAGGTAGGATAGGTAGGGGATATCTGGTAATGAGGCTAATGTAGGTTAATGGTCAACTCGTACGCTTTAACCTCTTTTAGTACTGCAATTAGTCCGTTGTTTAGCACTTGTCAGCCATGATTCTAGGTTTCTTTTGCGCGAATATTCTCGCAGCATTCTCCTTTAGAGGTTCGGACAGATGGGAGTCGGCAGACTAAGATGCTGATTGTATACCATTGAGGACTGATTATAGGATGTTTTTGGGGAAAACTGAAAAATGGTACCCAAAGAAACTTTAGCGAACTCAGCGAACAAGAGTGAAGACCCAATCCAAAGGGAAATAAAGGTACAGATTTGCTGAGATATTGCCATGCCTCAGTCACCCAAATAATCCCTTCATTCACGAGGGAATTTGGATTATTGATTGTAGAAAAAAAAGAAGAAAAAATCCCAAAATAATGATTATGGTCGATCAATAAATTCAGTTTAATGGGTTGAGAGGATCGACTAGGCCGGTGAAAGTAGCGATTAAAAAATGCCTAATTTACAACATTATGTAATCCTCACTGAGAGCTCCTCAACGGCAGGTTTCTCTGGTAAACGGAAGTACCTTCCCAAACTTTCTGGACACACTCACACATCTTTATTTCACTGCCGTTATTAATTAATCTTATTAATTATTAATTGCCCTTATTTATTTAATCTAGAATCATAGGTTCACCTCATAAATACACTTCAAATTTGCCGGCAAATTTCGATTTTTCGTCAGGTTGTTCAATCGGCCTCTCCCGTTTCAGCTAGTATAATGGAGCCCCTCTCTGGTCAAACACAAATTGAGCACTCAATTTTATCCAAACTCCCCAGATACGATTTTTCTAGAGAAGCGTTATTATTGGAAAAATTGCAAAGTCGCATTTGTTGAATTGCACGGTGGATATAACCCGAAAGCTTTGTGCGGAAGCGGTAATAGTCACAGAACCAAACACTTCGATGAGCCTGATATCTTTCTTGAGATGGTTTTATCCCATTGAAGACAACAAATTAGAATTCTGTCATTCAAGGAGTGCCCAAGGTCTCGTATTAGTCTTTTTCCAAGGAAGAGAGAGGTTTATGGCATATGGCTAACCAGACGGCTTACAGGTAATAAGCGGTTGATTGAACTTCTTTTGAGTTGATTTTAGGCCAAAACTCGCTCCTTCGGGCTGTCGCTAACTCCGATCAACGGCTCATTTTTTACGGGAAAAGTTTTATGTAAAGAAAAAAAAAATTGTGTTAAACAAAAAAATTAAAAGTAGGTTCCTTCCAAAGATCTTTCGTACCTCCGAAGAAGTGTTGATTGAAGTGATGAGCAAAGTAAGAGGGGCTTTAGGTCCACAAACCTAACAGCTGGATGGATGATTTCGGATACTTTACTGTGAATTTCTTTTTTACTCACCTAATAAAATCGGAGGCCAAGGCCGAGATCGAACCAAGTACCACAATAGATCTGAACTTTGCGATCCGCGTCTCTAAATGCTCGACCACAGTGGCGCCGGTTGAAGTGATCAATGGGCCATAGTTCGAAGGAAAAACACATTATGCTTCATAAAGTAAAGCAGTCAAAGAATGCAAATACTTTGGTTAGTACCAGTAACTGACTTAAACCAAACCATAAACTTAATTAAATACTTGGAATTTACAGTTAGTATGGTTCAGTTTAAGAAGCTCGGGCCGTTCGCACTATTAATGTTTGTTACTAAGATGGGATACCTATAGGGAGCCTAGAACCTTGCTAAACCAGGCAGTGCCCAAAGTAAGGTGTACTGCGACAATGGGCGGAAATAATAAGGAACATCGAGAGTAAGAAACATGTTTCGCGTTCACACACATCCGGTGACCCATTTACGCGGCCGTGGACGAACGGTGCATGTTGCTGAAATTCAGAAATGGCCGCCGGGTTTTTTCAGTAGGAAAAAATAAAGATAATTTGATGCAAGCAGTTGGCATTTCTATGTCATTAGTTAGTTTTATAATGCATAAATAAGGATGTCCCACATTTTCAAACAAATGAAGCCGGTGTATGCATCTAGATGCAGGACAAAAGGTGCAAAAATTGGCAGATGCAGTCGCTACTTGTTCAAGTACGGAGTGCATTTAATGAGGTTGAGCTGCAGATGTCCAAGATGTTGTGCAGCGGGCGTGCATCCCTTCTCCTCAGTGATCAGCCCACTGACCCAATATAGCTCGCCGGAAGCTGATACCACTGCACTTCCAAGACCTACTTAGTGACTCCTATCTGCTACATTCCCTCGGCTTCCCCACTTCTTGGTCGTCTATCTTCTTCAACAGACTGTGAATGTCTTATGGAAATGTGCAACCAACCACAATACCAAACAAACGAAACATTGCACAGCGTTCACATTTGATTTTTGGTCCAGTTGTCTCCAGCTGACCTCACCATGTCAATAAAATGAAAGTGCCACTTTATTAAATCAAATCTCCAGTATTTCAGATTTAAAACAGCTGTACTATTTGTGTACACACGTTGATTTAAAATATTTATCCAGGAAACTTTATTAAACGGGATTTTTAGAGGAGGGGGTCCTCTTGTAATAATATTCTAGTGTTCACAGGTCAGACTTTTCTCTTTGGAACTGACGAATAATAGATATTAGTGAGATGTTGGAGGAGCTGTGACGTCACGCCTGATTCGACATTGCGGTAAGAGGAAGTGATTGGGTTTTCACGGATTTCTCATTATTATTTATAATTGAATCCAGATCAATCATGATCAAGAATCGTCACAATTACATCATTACAATCTCCGTCAAGTCCTCACCGTTTCGGTCATCTACACAACTGAATATAGTGTTGGCGGAATGAAGTGTTTGTCGTCAACTTGAGAACAACAAAAATTAAGTTTTAATAAAATAAATGAAATGCAAAAGTAAAAATTTTTAATTGAATAACTTTTAGTTAATTACAAAAACAGTAGTTGTGTAGAATAATTAAAAAAAATCAGCAAATAGCTCTTCAGTTGTCTAATGTCGGCGGACCAACGGCCACAGTACGTTTTTCAGCCTCTAGTTATTGGAACTGCTATCTGGATAACCGCTTCTTCTGTAACGTTTCGATTACTTCTTTAATGATCTCACACAGCAGTCATCACTTATTTCAAAAATTTATCTCAAAAGAGGTCCACCAACTGAAAATGGAGTTATTTACACAGAATGACTTCATCGCCTTCTCACCTTCTCGACTTCACGCTATGGACCGATGTCGCTCCCTCATTCTCCAAACTGGTCGAACTACGATTCTTCCTCCTGTAATGTTCTTTATCTTTTTGTAAACAAGAAAGGGTGATAATATGTCACAAATACAAGTATGTTATGTTAACATACCTGAGTGTGTTGGTTAGAGTATCGACGACACGTTGTTCATTAGACCTGTAAAGTAAATCTAATAAAGAAATTTAACAATAATACAGGACAACCCAGACAGTGGCACTCCTCATCCGTTATCTTTCTCCTACGAGAGGAAGCATCGTGATCGTGTACATTTTCAAATTGAAGAAGGAAATATTGACAGTTTGTTATGAAGAGGGAGCTATTGACAGTTTGTTATGATGAGAATTTTAGCATTTAATCCTTTATCAGGCAGTCCTTCAGCGGGTGAACGGTTTCTCCCATTGGGAGACTACTCTGCCTTGCCTTAACAACCCCAGGAACAGCTCTACTTTGCCAGTGTCTAGTGAAGCTGGTCCACCCCATTCCGCCAATCAATACTGAATCCTGTTCAATATTAATATTTTAGAAAAGTAAGATAATTTGGCTGACGGGTGCTTCATCAATCAATTGATGACCGTCAACAGATGATATGACCGGGAATGGAACTCGGCCGACTCTCAATACTCTTCCTTGCTGAGTAGACTCTACTAACTATTGGAAAATAAATTATTTGTTTAAATACTGGGGAAGCCATCAATCTTTGATTTTATTATTCGTCTGTTTATGTGAACCTGCCACTTCTTTAAAGATCTTGGCGTTACAATGGATATTTTAGGCCAACCCCAATACCAGGAGGGGGTAACCCCATACTACCAGCTCCCAATTCCCCCAAGTTGATGTATCACATTTTGGTGATTTCCTCAAAATGGATACCCACATTTTCAGTAAAATTCGTATACCAGTGATGCGCGCAATAATTAGGTATTTGAAAAGTTTTCCATAAGAAAACTGATTTGAGAACTGCGCATGTGTACTTTTTGTGATAGCCATTTTATATTTGTTCGCCTATTAATTTCTTATAATCTGAGGCTACATCACACAGGCAACTTGCTAATTTAATTTCACTGTTGGAGCTATATAAGTAAAAGGGTACACGAATATGCGCTGGCTTTCACCCAGGTATTTAAGATTTCCTCAAGTGCAAACTGTTTACAAATATTCACCTGCTACTACAGAAAGCGTTTTGTGCGGAGGATGTGGCCATTGCTGACGTTAAAGTAGCATTCTCAGTTCTGTTTGGTTCCGCAGTCGAAATTCTGCGGGTATTTGCCGCCGTGGCATCGGCAACAGCGGCAGCATGAGATCCTAGTTGGTTGCTTCGCTCCAAGAAGTACCCTCCCGGTGGACAGATCTGTCCCATTTTGCGTACTTTCACCGGGGGTGCTTCTTTATCGTTAGCCAAGTCTTCTACTTTAGGTAGCTTTGAAGCCGCAGAATTTTTATTTCTATAAACGATAAATTAATTTATTAAAACAGATTTACATATATAAAAAGATATACATATGGATGGAATAGGAATTTCCAAATTTCGTTACGCGAAACCGCAAGGGCCCGGGATATAGTTCATAGATTCCACCCCGAGACTAGATTCTCTTTACCTCTCTCTGTTTCATAGAAATGTGTGCAGCATAGTGTGTAAATAAACATGTATGCAAAAGTAAGCACATATGTGTAAGCACATATTTCGGACAACAGGAACAAAGAGTCGAATTTTGGAACCTTCGATAAGGATGCTATGGAGCATTGAAGGAAACGAAATATACTCGCTTACAGACTCAATCAGAGGACCTCGAAACTCGTTTCTCTACGTGAGTACTGTACATAAAAAATTTCATTCTATTGCAATATTCCTCTAACTGGGCACCAAGAGCGGTTAGAGTCGAGGCCTGTAAGCAAAGATAAGTATTGTGGTACTGGCTTTTATTTCCGGTCTAGACCAGGGAATTTATTTAATGGTTAATATAAAAATGATTAGTACAGAATGTTTCCCTCAACAACTCCTAGTTTAGTGGTTGGACGCAAAGCCCGCCCGAAAAATTGCCATTACACTTTCATTTGCAAAAATATGCTTGAGTTAAACTCACCTGGAGGTAAGTTTGCTGCTACCACCTGCAGAGCTCTCATTGCTTATTTGTTGTCCTGAATTACTGTTGGCGGAAGTGGCTGTCGCAAGAGGAGTTGTTGGCGTGATAATCTGTTGGCGGTGGGTGTCAGGCACCAATGTCGACATGTCAACCGGCTGGGACACATTATTTGCCACAGATAGTTGTGGAATTAATATAGTCGGCTCGTTCACTGGCTGCGATACAGAAGCAGCCGGCACTTTAATATGGTGAACTAACGAATTTGCGAATAAGTGCCCATATTGAACATTAGAAGTGGTGGTAGGTGTTTGTTGTGGGACTTGATTTGATGATATGCTAATTGCGGCCACACTGGGTGGTTGCTGCTGTTCTGGTTGAGTCCCAACGGCCGGTGCAGGAGGATGAATCACTAGTGAGATATTATGGGTGACTGGATACACTGGTAGCTGATTAGCGTTTGGTAACACCGGCACTATCTTACTCTGCCTTCTTCCAGCTGGAGTTGTACGAACTCGTGGTTCCTTTCTGATTTGTTGCTGTAAGTGTGCCATTGTTTGCCCAAAACGATGATCTGAAGATGCTTGCGGAATATTTCCACTATTTGTGGCGCTACAAAGATTTATAAGATTTTTAATTTTTTAATTTACAATGAGAAAACAATTAAATGTAATTACAAAATTAAAACCGTATGGATTGCTTGATTGGAGCACTTTTTTATTTTTATAAAGCTAAAGGAAGATATGTGGGGCCTCTTAGATTCAGCTATCTAGAATGGGGCTGCCTTGAATTGTGTTTGGTAGCCTAAAGATGTTCGATTAATGGTTTTGGATGGGCTTCCTGAAATCGGAGAAAAGCAGAATTTTGAAAGGGATTTTGAGGTCATCAGATTACATCCTTACTAGGAAACATTCGCCATTTCCTTAAGGTTTGGATGGAAGGGATTTATTTGCAGAAAATAGGAACATTTGGTTGCATCCCACTATTGTAGTCTTTATGCCCAGATTAGTCTAAAACACAGGAAACAGTGTACAGGTAGACTATAATAGTCTTTTGTTTGTTAAACAGTTAAGATGAGAAAAGTTTATAGCGGCAGTTAGTTTCCCGGTTTTTCTGATTTGCATCCGGTATATTACTAGTGAGCCTTTTGTCAGACTAACGAACCGGATTCTGTCAACCTTTAGAAACAGTTTTCCGGCTAATCTCGGATAGAGAGAATTCTAGCGCTAGATATAAACATGTCGTTGAGGCTATACGGCCGTCTCGGGTTGCTTACTCCTTCAATAGTTTGAGAAATAACTAAATCCTGCAATTATATTTATGAGGATTAAAAAATATTACCAGGAAGGTGGTGTTTGTTCTGCGACGCAATGCTGAGGTAGATGATCACCAAGTGTGGCGCTGAGACCACGTTGCTCCACTTGAAGAGTATGCTGGTTGGATGGTTGTAGCGACAGGTTGGCACGACGTCCTGAGGCACCACACCTTTGCATATCTTGATATCGTTGTTCTCTCTGAACATTGTTCCCCATCACAGTCTGAGGCTGATTGTAGTAAGAATCAACAGCTTGGGCCGGCAGCGTAACACGACCGTTCTTTTGCACCAAAGCATTGTTTTGGAACGTTGGATTGTATGAATACGTCTGTTCTAACCTTTGATAACTTCCACAATGTTGGTGATTTAGTGAATTGGCATACCGCAGTGGCATCATGTTTCTCATCACATTCGGTGTTGGATGATGTGGAACATTGTACCGAGTTGGTGGTCTCACTATTGGACAGCTTCGGATGTGATTATAATCTGAAATGAAATTCTGCGATGTCAGATTGCGTGCGACGGGTAAATTTTCACTGTTCCTCATTACGTTTGATTCCGGGTGCTGAGAACTGTAAAGCTGAGGTTCTTGTGGAAGTCTAAACGAAATATACCGATCATGTCGCTCTTGTGGAACAATGTTGTGCAAAGAGGAAGGGAATGTTCTCATCTGATTGTAAGGTGGTTTAGCTCTGTAATGTTGTTGGTTTAGTGGCATTGAACTGTCCATTAGTTCATTCTGTTCGATACGACGAAAATCGAAATACTGAGGAAAAACTCCACCCAAAGAAGCATTCAGATCGCACCTTTCTTCTGAAACGATGTTCGGCAACATTAAGTTGTTTTCATACCTTGATCTTGTTCTATATGGTAGAAAACTAGCCCTCTCTACATTGTTCGTCAACTCGTTCTGTTCCAAATGGAATGGAGCGTGATTTCGAGCGACCTCTACTAAGTGAATATTGCGATCGTATCTGGGTTCCGAAATACTGTTCCTCCTATGTGGAATATTCTGCTCAAAAATAGCTAAACCAGCGGAAAGCTGAGGAAGTAGCCCTCTACTTTCAATTGTCATCATACCTAATTCTGGACGCTGCGCATCATAGTTCTGTGGCTGAACTCCGTGTAGAAATCTATGATCTGGAATACTGCCCTGCAAGGATGGTTGTATGGCGGCGTTACAGAAACCCATCTGTCTGCAAATTCGATGACTCTCGTAATGTTGATGATTTGGTTCTATTACAGAGCTGATTACTGCGATCGGTTCGCAACAGTTGACAGCATCAAAGAGGAGGGTGGGTGTGACTGTGGAGAGGATGGCTGAACGGATCCGGCTCATCGGCACCATCAAATGCGGCACCATAACCGTAGGGAACATTTGGACGGTGGGAAACGCCTGGCTGGTTATCAGGTGGGTGTTATCACTCTGCACTGTTGGAATGGTGCACAAGTGGTGGTGGTCGTTAGCAGCAATCATTGCAGTTACGGCCTCCTGTTGCAGCAGTTCCGGGTCAGCTTGCTGTATTTGGCTTGTTCCAGGTTCTGGATTCCCTGCAATGGGTCCTGGAACTTGAAAGTACACTTGGCCGTCAGTTGTTGCATTAGTTTCACGGTGCACCACTTTTACATCATCGTCATCATCTCTGCAAGAAAGAACACCGTGAAAGGCGGGCATTAATAAGTTATTTATCTAACACTGCAAGCGCTGCCAATCACAGAGCTTTAAGCGTAAAGGACAAATTTCGTGGGCAAAGTGGGGTGTAAAAAGTCATTAGGAAACAACCATATTAAAAGCGATAGAAAGAGTTTATCGTGTCAAGAACTTTTATTGATATCAACCCGGTGTCAGCGGCCCTCAAACAATGATAGTTTAGTCACTCCAGGGCATAAAAAGGCGTATTAAGCCGACCCAATTAACCCCAACAAAAATGGGAGCAAACAGCTGGCAATCCAGTAATTGTTTCCTATTCTTATGAAGTTGTGGGAGCAAAGATTTCAAGACAGTGCTGCCAAACCAATCATCTTTCTCTAAATGAGAACCAAAAGGTTGTTCTCTATTTGCAGAAATGCGTTAAATTACCAAAGTTGAAAAAGGATTGGCTGGTATTAAACAGTGACAAAATATATTGCAACAGGAGCCATTTGAGTAATACTCATGAAATATTTGCCCAAGATATGGATGTCTTGATAACTTATGAAAATAAGTAAATTTACTTAACATAAAGATAGTAGGAAGGAGGAGTATTTACATGATGATGAGAGGTGAGTAGAAGGATCCTGAAGGGTCTGAAGAGAAAGTGCTGGCGACGGTCTCGTGACCAGAAGGAGTTTCAGCGCTGGCCGGAACAGCTGCCCTGCGAGGCATCATTCGAGCCAATTAGAACAAAATCGTTTCTTATCCAAATGAAGCTGCAGAATATGCACTAAGTAAATATTAATTAGTAATCTCAGCCACTGAGACGGACAATTAAACGAATTATGGGTAATTTAGCGGTACTTACAGGAGTGAAGTGAAGAGGTAACGTGATTACTTGCGGATGTCGCTTCTCGTGGCCTTCCTAATTAATTTGTGCCGACCTCAGACACTTATGGGATATTAAAGATCAATGTGAACGGACTTAACCTGTAATTTGTCTATAAACTTCAAGAAAAGAAGTTAAAGTGAAAAAGCGGAAATCAATTACAAATCTTTTTGAATCAGCTAAAAATATTGCTGATAAGGCGGAAGTGGAGGCCCCTCAAAAAAAAAAGGCATAACTTACCTTCGCCAAACAGGACGCACTGTCACTGCCACTGCTCTGTTAAGACTGACTTTCTTCCCAACAATTCTCCAAACTTGGCATAAATTATAAATAGAATTATTTATTGTAATCATATAAACAACTCTAATCGCACGAAAGTAATTTAATGAAGTTATGGTTGCTAACAAGTGACTGCATACAAGAGTGAATTGTTTATTGCTATCTGACATTGTTTACTGAAAGAGTTTGTTTATAAATTCATATCTTGTTTTAGCGGAAACTAAAATCACAAAGATTTCGAACTGAAATAAATAAAATGCTTTTTTTTATTTAAAGAGAGAGACAGTGAAAAGTTCAGTCTTTATTCACAGTCGATAAAGTCTAGAATGTTTACAATTCAGTCGGAGATGATGTCATCGCAAGTTTAACGGGTAAACTATTACTTGTTTTATTTACTCTTTACCAATTTTCTGTTGGTCGACTAATATTTTATTGAAGATATTTCTTTAAATACTGATTGATCGATTCCTTGAAGGCTAGAAAATTATCAGTGATACTACGACGGAATTCAAAATTGCGGGGAAAAAACAGCTGCAGCTTGATTCCAGAACGGAAACTTACGGTAAAAATTCGATGCCTACAAGATTTGACTCGATCGCAATACTTCTCTTTCGCACTAGTAAGAAAAAGGAAATATTTAATACTTTCACCATTTATTTAAATACCACGAACAAATTAATCATTAAAATATTAAACATTTATATCTGCTATTATCTGGCAATACATGGCTGCCACTTCCGCAACACTATATGTGATGACATGACGTGCAAACTTCACAGCTTTCTGGTCAACAATGCCCAAGTTACAATTAGATTTTTAACGAGATTCCCTAGAGTAGACTGATGCTGAAAAAATCGTGGAAAATGGAAGAGAAACTTCTTTTTATAGAACATTTTAGATGTATCGGTACAATAGCGATACCTTTCAAGTAAAATATGGCCTAAAATAAGAGTCCAGCAAACGTTTTTACTTTTTCTACAATTAAGAGTTAGCATTTGGCGTGAACAAATGATTTAAATTCATTCTAATTTTAGGAGCAGCTTCTTCCTATTTAGGCGGTGTTGCCTTCTTGATTTTAAATCCGAAATGAGCTTACGTTCGCACACCACAATTATCTACCATCTGAAGAAAAATTTGTTCTTTTGAACAAGTTGTTGAACTGTTCGTAGTGAAACAAAAGCAAGACCCCCAAAAGACAAGTAATAGTTATTCCGAAACATGCGAATTGGAGGAAGTATATTATAAGATTCATTTTCATTTGCTTAATTTCTCTTTCTTTTTTTTGTTGATAAATTTTTAAAAACTGGACTTAAATCGAGCGCCTGCTTATGCAAATCTGAGAGATCAACCTGAATTTGGTCTACATTAGTGATTCCAGATCACCACTCAGACGAGTGTAATAAAAAAGATAAGACACGATAAAAGTATCCATAAAGCCAGATAGTCTACAAACTATGTCGTAATAAAAAACATCCATAAACTGCCATGAATTATTTAGAACGAGTTGGTCGGGGCGAAGATTGGTCGTAGCTATGGATGCAGACGGCTGTGATGCTGTAATAGGAAGCAGATCGGCGGACAGGTGTCCAAGCCGCGACACCTGTGTGCCTAGCTGGCCCAAGTCACAGCTGGCTCCCCCACCCATTGTCTAATTGTTCTTTGCATCCGCGATCTGCGTGGCTACAATTCTTTCAGCTTCACCCCAATGGTAAAAGTGTTCTTATGGCTTATCCTTAGGTAATGGTAAATTCTAGGCTCTTTCGGATAAATGAAGAGGACCACTCGATAAAAAGGCCTTATCAGCTAAGATTAGACGTACCCTTAACCTCTGTTACCAACTTCCAGGTCTCTACGTTGGTGTCCTCGACCCCTTGGCTTAACTTACCCAAACTAGTTCTTTTCAACTGCTTACATTTTGGGTAATACATTTAGCCACTACCCACTTTTATGAAAGTTATATCGTTTCGCTTTACTAAAGTAAAAAAGTAAAAACTTAAAAGACCCATGCACCTCATATGTATTTTTAACAATATAATTAGAATACAAAATATAGTCAGAAGTAAAATGAGGATGTTTAAAATGAGAGGAGGTGAAAATAATGACTCTGATTAAAGCAGTTTTTCCAAAAAAAAGTTTATTATAATCAGCACAATATGATCACTTTTACTCACCACTAACAAGAGAAGTAATTTCACTTGGTACTGATAAGGAAAGTAACGGCGATGGAATCGATTCCGACTTGCTGAGATCTCCGGAGTCTGAAAAAGATAGAAAATGATGTTAGTGGCTAAAAGGCGAAAATCGATATTAATCGATACTTTCGAACGGTAGATCGACCGTTCAAACGGAAGTACCACTTTACTGGCGGATTTTTTTCTGATATTTTCTCGAAAATGTCCAAAATTTGGTTTTCATCATTTTGTAATTGTTGCACTTATGATGGAGAAGAACTTTTATTTCGAATATTATTTTCGAGAAATCGATTAAAAACCAAAGTGGACAAATGGCCTTCCCCTAAAGAAGTATTTTATAATAACTTTGATTTTATCCGAGGTATCTTCGCCTGTTTATTGTATCTCTGACCGATTTCGGACTTTCGTCCATCATTAGAGGTAGTTTGGTTTAGAGATTTCAACTTCACTATGGCATTACTCAGCACTATTCTTGCTGAGCTACAAGAAAAAGACATGCACGTGCCCATTATTATTTTATCATACTATTCATTAAATTACTTTAGATCTGGACATTTTACCAAGTGCTTAGCAGTTTGGAAGGCACACCATGAAGCTTGAATTGTATTTCTGTGATGATGACACACGGTTTATGAATTCATACTGATGGTGGACGATGGCCAGAAATCAGTATTGACCAATAAGAAACGACTCTGGTTACAACTATCTTCATATCACACCAACAAGATGGCGGCATTCCTTTTCAGGAAAAGGAAATATTGATCATTGCGGTGAGTTCGCAACAAAACACTTTGCCACTGCTGATGTAAAATTAAACCCTAAAATTAGATAAATTATAAATATCAATTACACAGTTAGAAAGTCTGAAGGAGTTAAGTGGGGCCCAGTATGCGAGTCACATACCTGTATTCCCTTGTGCAGAAGGAACTCCCGTCTATTGACAGCCCTAACATAGTGAGTTGAGCAAGGTCAAGCGATGTCCAAGGTCAGGACAGTGCAGGCTGCAGTCTGTGTCAGTGTGTTTCAGCCATCGTCTACCAGCATCATAAGGGTACATTATTAACTTAGAGAAATTACGTAGTGGCAGAAATGTGGTCTTATTCAAGTGCAAAAATATATTTTCTATAACAGGTGATTGAGGCAGGCAATGGAATAAGATCATTAACTCTTTCCTGCCGAAGTGAGAAACATGAAGCTGCATGGAGCGATGTTGCCTGGGAGAGGAAGGAGCCAGTTGGATCTCATAAGAGGTTTGCTTAACCTCATCTACGCCGCCAACGATTCCATAGTCAGTGTTTCAAGTCTAATTTTCCAATTTGAGTTTTCATCTAATTAAAAGGTTCCGGAGTGACGTCGAACTATCAAACTATCACTTCTCCTTCTAAAGTTCAAAGTAGAGTTGATTGCAAAGTATCATTTTGCATTAATTCTTACTGTTGATAAATCAAGATGATAGTTTGATCATTCGGTGATACTTTAATAACTGCAAAATATGACTTGAAATAATTTGCCTAAATTTGGCGAGGTAAATGAGTTCAAATTAATTTTTAAAAAAACTTGAAAGTTGACGTTTAAAAATCTGAAGGCAATGTTTTATTGTTTACAGAAAAGATTTGGCGAGAAGTAGCGGTGAGAAGGATGCCTGAACCCCACGTCAAGGAAATAGGAGACCTTCCAGAAGGTAAAGGAATGACGTACTCTAATAGGAGAAGAAGATTTGTTATGCTAGTAGGCAATGAATGTTTTTTCTTTATTTTGTGTTTTTACTATGTAATGGTGAAGACTAGCGCTATTGGAAGGAAGGGCGGTTATTAGAAAATGTGATGTAGAGGAGATAGGAGAGTCAACTAGATGTGAATGTGCTGGCAATTTCACTAGTTGTGGACAAGAAAGTAAGCGCGTGTATGAGGAGAGAAGATTCCAGAACAGGTCGAGCGACAAAGGTACGGGTCAGCGTTGGTTAAAGAGCTCCTAGAGGAAGGAAGGTGGACTGGAAGAGAGCACTGTGGGAGAGAGCGCTCGAGGAAGGGAAATTAGATGTGGGAGGCAGCCAGTGCTGGAGAAGTACAGTTAGATGTCTATTACCGGAGCGGCGGCCCATTACCGACCAGTACGTGGGAACTGTGCTGCACTCTGAGTTGTCACAATCGCTGGAGCCGCACAGTAGACCCTATTTAAACCATATTCTAATATCCATGAGTATATTTAGTAGAATTATTCTTTCATAAAACTTGTTCCAATTCTTTTTACTCTCGTCGCTATTGTAGTAGCGAATTTTTACTTCCGTTTCCCACCTGGAAAAGTTGGTTTTTAAAAAAATCTGGGGAGCGTTAGTCTGAATTACGCAATTTTGGGTTTAAGCCCCCCCCCCCATTTGAAGAAAAAATCCACTCGTCTTTCTTTCTCGGGGGCGAATATTTCAAATACGTGCCTCTAATTTCAAAGAGGTATTTTCAAAATGAGATCTATTCCCACAGAAAACCTAAACTTTAAGACTTCCTGGAGAAGTCAGCTTTTGTTTGCTTTGGACTAATAAGGGTAACAAAAATCTTAATTATTTTAAATACGCAACCTAATATGTATTCGCTTAAACGGTGCCTTAGTAATGGTTGGGAACAGACAGCCGTAATTGGTGAAACTGACCAATGTTGGCCTTCTTCGAGGATCAATTTGTGGCAGAAACTCGCTCCAGTTTCTCTTATTGCCACCCTCAACATTCTGACTCATAATTTTCTCCCTGACTTCCATCTGGAAATATATTTCCTTCACAGGACATCCTGTCACTAGTCCTCCGCCCTAAAATGAAATTTTCTAGACAAATTTTTGATATACATAATTGTTATGGAACTGTATAATCTCTTGCGGAAGTTTAAATAATGGAAAATATTTCTGAGCCAATCTCAAAAACTTTAAAATTTACTGCGACGATTCGTGTTTTAACTAGAATTTCACCTACACATGGTCAAAACACACTGTTCCTAGAGTAAAGGTACCCTATAAGGGATATCTCCAAACGAACTTCGATAGAGACGTCCTACCCAGAGAAAGTGACTATCGAAGATCGACTAGCAGGAGGAAGTACGAATAGTAAAGTTTAACTCTAATAATTTGGAACGGAAAGGAGTGTGCTGGTAGCAGATATTCATAGTTAAGGTGAGTAAAGAGCTATCAAGGCTTCCCTGGCCGCCGAAGACTTCTTCACCTCTTGTCAGTTTAGTAAAAACAAGTAAATACCTGGAAGAAGGATAAACATTGTAGATAGCAAATAAAAACTTAACCATTCTCTGAGGAGAAAATAAATCGCACTAAATCAATCGATAATTCGTTGATGGCCAGATTAAAGTGAGCAGGACAGCTCCTATCACTGACCGTACAATTATCACCCATTAAATAACGCGGTCCGATATCAAACATCGCTGGCTCTCTGAATTAGTGCTCAGCTGCCATCATAAATTACCTTCTTAAATGCTGATCTCTGTATGCACATAAATTCCACTACTTATCAACTTGTTTTTATTCAAGTTTTTATAACTTGCGCACCATATTTGGAATGTTGAGAACATACAAATTATAAACACCCGCAACATGGCGAGCATGACTAAACAGCATTTCGTTTTAACAGACTATTGTAATTCAATTATATTCCGTTTTAATGATCTTATTAGTAATATTGCCCTCTCCAGTTCCTAGTGAGAGAAAGCAATGCCTATTTTTTCTGGCTCTACCAATTAGGGGTCGCACAAGGTAGTCAGAGAATTGCGATCGCGTCAGTTTGTCTCGCCGGAAATATCCGAACTGCTCCATACACATTTAAACTTTATTACCTTTATTTCTACAATTTTAGCCAGAAAATTTAATTAGCAGCATTTCTGTGAGAGGGGGGATGTTGACGTCACTCTTTTTGTTATTATAATGAGCGGTTGCACGAATTAAGTAATATTTAGAAAGATTAAATAAGGTGCTAACTTTTTAGAGTAGATAGTAGGTCTTGCCCGGAAATGCTAACGTTATGACTTTTCCCTTCCCCTTTCACCCGGTGAGTAATCAATCACACTTTGCAGATGAGCAGCTTAATAATTAGAGCTTCCAGCGGAAATACCTGTTTTGTTGTCCCTAGAGTCTTAAAAAGTTTTTCTGCTTGTGTGAGCGAAATCACCAACATTAACTCAAAAACCAAAAATCCCAGAAAGATGAAATTAGGAATTTCGCTTAGATACCAAAACAGGAAGGAAGCCTTACTGAATGAATTTTCAGATTTTTTAAGATTTTCTTTAAAATGACTCCTGCAAAATTCTTTAAAACTTGATGTGGGCCTCTTGAGAGCATTAAGAAGAGAGCTAATTATCTTAGAAAACAGCGTTTTGTAAGTGAACTATACGCAAAGATTTTATTTTTATTTGCCAATAAAATATTTAATATTCCCTCACATTACCATTTCCGCTTGTGTTACTATTATAAAACAGGAAATATTACTTGAGAAAATCTCGATTTTTAGATCAATTATTTTAATTGCTCATTCTGAAATTTCATCGAATACCTTTTTGGGAAAATATTGTGTAAAAAAAAAATTAAAATATATTTTAATTAGAAATAATTCGCATTAAAAAATTGACCAACCAGAATAGAGAATTGAAGAACCAAAATGTCGGTGGATGTGGAGCCAACAGGAAGCCATGATGGTGATAGCTAGCCACGCCCACATCAGACTGACCACGCCTGTACTAATGAAATCATGACTGGGCAACCTTTACAAAAAGGTTGTTTATTATTTTATTATAACTTTTAGAATTTGTAGTTTCTCTTGCTTTTTTGAACCTGGAAGTGTTATTGCAAAAATGTCAAGCGCTGTAAATTGTAGTTTTATATTTAATTACTCTTAATTCATTTATTTGGAGTATGTAACATCAGAATATAAATAAAAAATATTTAAAAGATAGGTCTAAAAAACACAGTTTAAATAATAAACTTTAGTTAGATATATTGATATCGGTTATATCCGTTTTGATGTCCCCTGAACCTGAGTCCGTAAAATGATTTTGGAAAATTGTGTGACGTGGACGGACCCTATATCACATATTTAAAAATAGCAAAAACCTTAAATTTAATAATTAATGTTCGAAAATGGCGTATAAAGATTAAATGTACTTTAATCTGTTACTTTTATTTCATTTATCTTCATAAAAAATATCGTCCATGGCAGATCCGCAGGATGGGTGGAGATGTTTCTTTCCAAGTGCCATTGCTGGGTTTCGTAACTTTGGCAATATGGAGTATCCAAAACAGAATTTTGTTTGTTTTATTGTGACCGTGTTTACGATAGCAATCATTAGTCACAGTGTTGCCAACCATATAAGAGAATGAGGACAAGCGGGGACAAAACAAAAATTCCTTCAAGTTAATATTCCTACCGCGCATTCAAAATATCATACAAAAAACAAATAAACTGAAAGGAAAAAGAATACAAATGATGTTAAAAGAAAGAAAAGATGAAATAATTGTTTTTGTTTTGTGTTTTTTGTTCTTTATGTTAAAGCTTTTTAAGAGATGAAATGTTATGGTGTTGGGGGAGTAGGTGACGCGGCAGGAGTAGTTACACACTGAGACAGCAGAGTGTGCTGGTCGGGCTACCGTAGCAAAGATCCTCTTCTTCTGAGAGTCGCTTCTTCCTTTTGTATCCTGGACTGTGAGCGGATCAGAAGAGTAAAAGCTAGCGTCTATCTTGAACAGTGAGAATGTTTCTCTTGGCTACACGGACACACTGTAGCAGAATGGTTGGGAGCTAGCTGGCGACGAGGGCAAGTGGGGTTTTAGCGCGGTCGGGTGTCATTGAGCAGCACTCGGATAGAGCGAGGTAGGAGGTTAAATGTGTTGGCGACCAACACAGTGAAGCTCAGAGAATTCCATAGTGTGTTAGTGTGAGGTATAACCGAGTGTTTATGTTCGCCTAAGAGTAAGTGAGATGGAGTGATTGTGTGTGTGTGTGTATGTGTGTGTGTGTGTGTGTGTGTGTGTGCGTCTGTGTGTGTGAGTGAGAGAGAGAGATTTGGGGTCGGCCCAGTTCGATAGTTGTCGGCCGTGTTCGCCGTGCGACTCCCTAGCTTTCGAGTCAATAAGGTGCAATGTCCGTGTGTATACGCTGCCACTGCTATATCTGTATATACATGTAGATATATTGTTAGAGTGTGTATGTATACGTGTTTGGTGGAGTGCCAATGGTTGGCCAGCCTGCTTCATGTCCACCAGCTCCACATACACTCAGAGTGTCACAGTATGTTGGTATGCGTGTATAAGTGGCGGCAGTCTTGTGCCAGTACGCCATCTACCCACTATTGTCATTACTACTGCTTCTGCTGGCTGTTGTACAGACGGCTCTGCTAATAGACACACGGCTCACCAGTGGGTGGTCCTCCTCGCATATATCGCCTCCATTACATCAACACTCTCGCTCGACCCCATTAAATCCAATAATATCATTAACATTTATACATTACATAGACACACACACTGATCACCCGTAGTCATGCAGTATGTATTGAGCTCCGCCAAGTCCAAGGCTTGGATCCGCTCACTGTTTTCCTCTAAGAGGAACCGAGTGTAAACAGAACATGCGATCTCTCCTCATAGATAGGCTTGATAACCTATTAAGTGTTTAAACTGCATATTGGTTGCAAGGGTAAGATCAGACTATGTTTCTCAAATTTTGGGACAAATTTCACTTCTAACGATATTCTACAATAACGAGATCATAAATTGTCCTTAAATTACACTTTAGAGGCAACTGAACCCTCATTTTTTCAGAAGTATCTTAAAAAGGTTTTGCTGACAAAATCACAAAAGAATTTAAAATCGGTTCTGTCAAGTGGCACTTTCGATTGGCAGATTTAGTCTCGAGATCTTATTTCCTGGTACCCTGAGAGCATCCAAATCAATCATTAAATCGAACTTCCCGAGATTTTGCGATTTAGAGTAATGCAGGGCATATGCCTTTTACGAGAACTTTTAGGTAGAGACGCCCTTTCGATTTAGGCAGGAGCAAGGTAGAGTTTATTGTAAATCCCCTTTTTTGGGGGGAAGAAGGGGATATGTTGTTTTCCCAAAAACCCACACCACAACTCGCCAAAAGCCCAAGTATGTGAACCACAAAGCATGTACTTCGGGAGAAAACAATTAATTGCAAAGTTTGGCTCGAATCAAGTGAGAGAAAGTGAGCAAATTCCAGTAAGTTACTCTGGAATAGGAAATGGTGGGGAGCAATGATTAGCGATGAAGAAATAATCGACGCGCAAGTGGGTCATACACGCTATCCCCGCGCAGCCTTGGGGCGCGCAGTTTCGTCACCGCTCTAACGAGAACAAGGTGTGTGTAGTTACTGGCTGACACTTCTCATACCATCCATTTCTTGTTAGCCTTCGAAAAATATCTTTGTAAATCATTTTTATATCAATATTTCTGTTGTTACGTAAATCACTCTGGGTAATTAGTTACTCTTTCTTTTTCCTCTTCGTGAGAGAAACTTTTGGGACTGAAAGGGATTTCCATTTTCCTGGAAATTATAGTTTTCCAGCAGGAAAAAAAAATTGGTATTCAAAACTGGATTGCATGATTGTCTGTCAGCGTTCGGAATTGGATTTTTCTACTTATCAACCCGAATGAGACCCCAAAATTAGTTTCTCTTCAAAGTCAGCCGACCGGAAATGCTCCTTCATTGAACACTTTGCATTTTTGCTAAAATGGTTCCTGTTTTATTTTTAGTTTGGGATATTCGCTGCCTGTATGTTGATCTATTAATTTTGTTTGTATTGTTTCGAAGTGCAAGATTGTTAGATAGGTTTTTCTCTCTAATTTTTGTAGGGATTCACCAAAGGGTGTTATTAGAAATTGGGCATCTTGGGAACCAACAGGTGGGAGACTGGTTTCTGTCTATATGCTCCCCCCGTTTTTTTAGGGGAGGAAGTGCTGCCAAGCGATAACACGAGGCTAAATAGTTAATGAGCCGATAGAGTTGGCAAGGCTGCGAGCAGGAGCCTACTGCACCACCTTGTTGAAATAGACCTCCTTCGACAATTGATTGCTGTCCACCGAGAACTACCGGACTCATTAAGTCGTACAACTCGAGACAGATTGCATTGTGACAGAAGTTGCACATGATTTCTTAAATATTTGTTTCTATCTGAAAACCCTTCGACCCGTCTGCTTCCGCTGATCTTTTTAATACGATTGTGAAACACTAAGTACTCAAAAGTTATCATTTTCTTCAACTGAGAGAAATATCAGAAATACTGTCTGGTTTCTTACCAAATTTACTTGGTTCTATCGCTCCTAACTCTTAATGATGCTGTCTTCTAGTTTCTGTGTTATGAAGTAATTAAAATATCTTCTGAGCCACTATTCTGCTAATTATTTATTTTAACGCAAAGCTATAAAGACATTGTCTTTAAGTGCAGCTTGGTTTACGGAAGCTTGCAAACTGTTTTTGCCAGATTCAGAAGAACTCATTTTCTTTTGGAAGAAGTTTTCCATGTCTTAGTTGGTAAAAATCGACATCTTTGGCCAATATTTCCATTCAAAAAGTATTTTAAAAGAAGTTAGTTAAAGACAACCATTTTTGTAAACATTTAGCCACCAAATTTGCCGTCTCGAATGAGAGAAGCCAAGTACACTAAACTAAAATCTCCATTTCAAAGTTCCTATTACAGGTACAGGTATACATACGAGTATATACGCAAGCAAGATCGTCACTTTTTTTAATAATCACTTTATTTCGTACGTTTGCCTTAAATTCTTCGCCTATTTTTTGGACTAAAGTACCAGACTCACCCAGCTTCTTGCCGCATTTGGCTAACTATAAGTTTTCTTTTATCTGTGATCTTCCTTCAAAGTAACATTACCATGGTTACACACCTAAACATACACAATTACTACTATTAATAATTCCAACGAGTTTGCGGTACTAACTCAGTTTAAGAAGTTGACGCGATTACATAAATTTCTGTTGGCTGCTGAAGAATATGGCGGTAAATTCCGGAACAAGCTGTATTCATGCATGTTTATTTACATAGTGCGTTGGTTGGATTCCATAAGGGAAAGTGTTAGTTACTGTTTGTGTGGAAAGCAAATTGGCGGGCTAGTTGACCCGCTCAGATAACGGGGCGCCACCACAACGGGCCATCTTTTCACTCATTCTCTCCTCTTTACGCTCCATCATTATTATTATGGTTACCTTCAGCCGACTGTTACACAACTCTAACCTTCCGGCCCCTACTCCTCACTAGTGCTGGCTGTTAGTCAGATCTGGGCTGCAGAGTTCGGTCTGTTGATCCGCGTTCTTGTGTAGTCAGCTGTCTGGTCTCTGCACGACCTCAGTTACTCACTACAGTTACGTTCCGCTGTTTGGTCGTCCTGACTATAGAGATACCGCTACTATTACGTCTTTACCAAAATACCGTATTCTCCTTCATTACTCTACTTTGATTACTATTTTGCCCATCCTAAATAATATAACATATTCTGACCAATTATTACCTTTTGCAAATAACGTTGACTTCTAATTTATAGCATCTAACTTACTAAGGCAAAGGAAGAACCTTCAAAACTTTCTTTTAGGTTGCCACTTCCGACCTAACTCGAGAAATCACTAACTCGTATTCTCTTTTACAGTTTACGAAATAGTGTTTGCTTTAACCTGTGGGTTTGTACTGAAAAGATGGTTTAAATATAAAATAACTGTTCTATATAAAAATTCTAATCATGGACGTTTGACGTCGCAGCTGCCCAACAACAAAATTAGAGAAGTGGTAGGCCTGACACCAGTTATGGTTAGCTTCCAATGAAACTTTTGGTTTCCTCTAAAAGTGAACCAGTAGCATTTCCGGTGGACTGATATCCCTCTAACTTTGGCTTTTTCCTACGCATTTGTTACTCATACATATTACACCCTAGAATGTACCAAAGCAGCATATTAGAGAGATAGGTCAAGAAGCCGCTTAAGTGAACTCTTTGAGGAAAATAAGTCCCGCGAACTGCTCTACATTTTTCTTATATATAGAATATTCAAAGAATCATTTCTTTAAATAACTTTGTTCTAGATTGGCTATGGAGAGGATATGGTATTGTGTCACTCCTTGCGCACAACTAACTCTAGATGATTTCCGTTAGTGATAAAACCTCCAAAACGAACAATTTTCCGACGGCCCGATCTTCCAGTGTATCCACTCCAGTCACACTCAAGTCTACTTTAAACAGGCGTAATAAAACTTCATGGTGTTCTGCAAAAACAACTTCATCTAAGTTCGAGTAGATTTACTTTATCTTAGTGTCGCAGATGAAGGGTTAACCGAACCGCATTTCATCACATAAAAATGATAACTTCCAGACAACCACAGAACAAAGAATTTACAGGAAGTTGATGGGTGTGAAAATGGATTCAGCTGATAATTAATATACGGATGGCAGGACCGACCTCATTCTGGTGGACGGACGCCTGCAAGCCAGTTGGACTTTCTTTAGATGCAACATAGCATTACCAATACTGCAACAATGCCAACCTCAATATTCAAGTCTTAATGAGCGCACGATTCAGTTGTTATTGCACCTTTCTCTTGGTGTTAGTGCAGATGTCTTTAAGTAGGAGTCATTCCACTCATTACCCATGAAGATGCCCCCTTACCGCACATCCTAATTACTTTCGCCTGGCCAACTTGAGCAGCTTTCATCGGCCCCCTCCCAGACTGCCTCCGCCACTTCCGCTAGTCTACAAGCTTGCAACTAAATCATCAGTGGAAATCTCATATTTGTAGCTAGGAGTGACAAGTGTGGTAACTAAGATTTCATCATAGTTCCGTCTCTGTGTCTTTCCCCACTGTTGAAAGTAACCACCAAAGTTTCAAGTTAAAAAAAATTCTATTCCCTTAGGACTAGAACTCTGGCTATCCTAGAACGGCCAGAAAAAATGTAATAATACATTTGAATCACAGTACAAGGCTGGATTACAGGCTCAGCACATCAGTGTAGAAAATGAATCCATTAGTTGAGCTGTAACGGGAACCTTCAACATTTTCTTGTTTAACTTTCTACTTCGTTAGATGTGATAAATATGGAGTCATTTGATTTAGTTTTGCGTCTGTGTTTGCGCTGAATGTTGCCCAAATGTCACTGAACCAACCAGAACGGAACTAACAGAACACGAGACTCTTGGCGTTCCCAGCAATTCAACTATTTCTTCCTTTGCTGAAGTTAATTTCTGTTTCCTTATTCTAGCAAATTACTGAATAACAGCGTTGTGGCAGACACTCTCTGACTGAACTAATTATTTTCTAATTTTCATTGGGAAATTTTGTTTTCCACTTAAATGTATAATTTAACTGGCGACCTCTTCATATTCTTGAAGCACCCCGTTTAGTGCAGCTGTTGATGGAGGGATGTCAACATGCCTTCAGTAATGTACAGTAACACTCCAACTATCGTACGAATGACGCGTACTGCAAATTCGAGAGCTGTTTTACAATGAGTTGGAACAGTGGTCTCCTTGTCCAGGTGGCTAACCTGACTGTCCACTTCTCGGAAAGCACCATACTCGGAAAGCTCATTCTCAATAACTCGGTTGGTGTGCCTTGTTTTGGAATGACGCTTCACAACTCTTCCCTATTAAAGCAATCATATGGCTTGTTTGCTAGAACTTGTGACGTACAAACTTGATATACAAAATTTGACTTTTGCAATTCTCTCTCTTAGAAGGAACAAGTAAAAACTGGTGGCTAAGAAATACACCAAGTCAAAAACAAAAATTGATGGAGGATATTGAGAAAACACAAACCAATCGATCTTAATGTCGAAGCGATAATATGTAATTGTGGAATTTTGAGTTTGGGCTTCCTGGTTGTAACGAGTTCGTGGTAAGATAAAGGGCTGACTGGGAGAAACCAGAGATTTCTCCACACAATCGGATGTACCTAACTTTGAAGGAGGATGGACCACGAAAACGGTCAGAGTGGAAATATATTATTCGCTCGCTCTTTATTAAAATCATCGATATAAATGCTTACTGATGTCCAGATTAAAAGCAAAACCGAGAGCGGCGTTAGTACATTTAATCTGGCAATTAAGTCAAAATAAATTCTTTATTAAAAGTTTTGGAATTAAACTTGTCAGCATCTAAGGAAGATGACGCCTAGAAGTTTTTTCAGTGCAGTTGCCAGTCTCAGGATAGTGTTCTTTAGTTACAGGCAGCACTTTCCGTTTACGAAGAAGCTCATAGATCTAAGAGTATGCTGCTAGATTCGAACCCGGGAATCCAGTGAGCTAACCACTGAGCGAATTGCTTCTCTGCTTCTGGTTATTAAAAGCAGTTTTGTCGTTTTACAGCGACGCATGATCTCAAAGCATTCAGCTCGCTCAATCAATCCATTGATCAGTAATTGAGCGAGAAACTTTTGCATTATTATTATTATTATTGTTAAATATCTATTTGGTTAGATCAATTGTGTTTTTAGTTCGATTATTGTGGTCAGAACAAATTGGCGGCCTTCTGCGCGCTAAACAATGGCGATAGATTACAAAATCAAATTATTAAAATTGATAACGTTACAAATTAGATAAATCAGAAATAAATGGCCAGCTGATGTAACTATTAGCTGGACGGTGAGGCTAGGTGGCGACCAGCCAGAATCTAGATGGACCATTTTGCTCGACTCTGATTTAAATATCATCAGTCTAGAACTAGCCGTCAAACGGTACACTTGGCTACAGATATATTTAGTTCATATACTCCACTGGTGACAATACCGATCTGATGATCGAACCAACTACCGGGCGTCCAAACATCCATTCAAATACACGAACTTTACGTTCTCAATCGTTAACGAAACAAAAGAAGGTGTCATTCAACTTCGTGTAGTTTCTAAAGGACATGGTCATAAGATTAATATCGATGACGATAGTTCAATCGATAGCGACTCAAGTGGTACTTCAGATTGATCGACTTTTTATCATTAGCGAGCACCTAATGAAAAGTCAAATTTGATCTTCAGCAAATTTTCGTTCCCCTTCCTAGCAATCAAAAGTTGAACTTCTTCCGCTGAATCAGCTTAACTGTTCAAAGGGTGGGGGAAAATAACTTCTTTCCGGTCAACAGTTCCAAATTTTATCACCAGCCGCGCTCCTTCATGCCCCGATGAGTCACCCGCAGAAAAATTCACCCATTTCTGAAAAAATCTTTTTTTTTTTAGTTTAGACTCACTCAGAAGCACCAAGAAGGAGAGAGGATTCTAGTTTGTAGAAGGGACGCCTGCATGTCTTTGTAGATATCGGGAGATTTATGTAGAAAATGCATTGTAACAATTAACCCACAACTCCATGTGTAATCATTAATTTATGCGAATGTGCATAATTTATGTGACCCGATAAATATGCACTTTCTTGAACCATGCAAACTGATAATAGTGGCATTGATACAGTCAGATAATTATCACCAGGTTGGCTCAAATTCTGTCAGGTCAAACTCAAACTCAACCCTTTTTTAGAAACTTTTTTTCGAACTCGAAGGGCCTTGCAAGTATATTTATGGTAACAGTTGGACACGTTTGCAGTGACAGCTCTTAGCAGTAAGCCAAAGGGAGTAAAAAAAATACCTCAAGTTAAAATTTGGTTAAAATTAAAACAAAATGAATAGATGCATCTAGACGAGCGAATTCGACTTCGAGGAGTACGATCGCCAAGAATCGCTTCAAATTGAAAAATAAATCCTCTCTTCTTGGTTTGATCGTAATAAAATCAATATGGAGTTTTGAAAAAGGGTTTTTACGAAAGAGTTTGTTTTCTGTAAACGGAAGTTGATGTGGAACGCTTTGGGAACACTATCAGCTGATCAAAGTTATTTGTTGCAGTCGCAAAGATCCACTACATCAGCTGCGGTCAGTTGTGCTCAATATAAATTGTATGAATAAATTATTAAATTTGATTTATCTATCTGTTAATAAATTTACTGTTTTAGAACTGAGATCAATAATCAGAGTTTCTAAACTAATAGATTATACCGAGGAGACATACATCCTACTTTTAAGTTTGCTGTTTAGCTGATGTACGGTTTACGAACTGTATTGGAATAGCAAGAACGATTGGGCATTGAGGAGAGCACAGGTGAGAATGTTGTGCATTGTAGTAAGATAAAGTAGAGATAGTTTACAACAGAGAGTCTGTCCTTATAATAGTGTGGCAGAATGGCCGGAATGTCTAGATTTCATCTCCAAGGGAGGTCGCATTAGAAACATTCGGTCAATAGGACAAAGAGAGAGATTAAGATTAAGTGAGAAAAGTTGATTGAAACTATTTTGTTGGGAATGTAGAAGTATTGATGAATCTCTTATTTTGTTTAGTTCTGCGTAAGAAGCCGAAGGCGGTGAAGTAGCTGGTTGCAGGTGGGGGTAATTTATTAGTGAGCAGACCGCAGCCTTTACCGCTTTCTGCACCCTCTTTGGCTTATTTAAAGTTTCCGTTTTAAAACTTTGCTCCAGCTTCTTTTTTGTCCGACCAACTTCCGGCCGCAAGTTAATAGAATTATTGGAAGTTTTTTAAACACACACCTAAAACCAAATATTTCCTCTTTCAAGTTACTATACACTTTAAACTTGATTTGTTTTATAACTTTTCCTTTCTATTAATCCCGGAAAAGTTTTGAAACCTATTTTCCATTTATATTTAATGCTTAAGTTTCTAAATTTGAAGAAAATAGAAGCTCCAAACTTTACAAACAACTCAAAAGCGGCTCTTAAAATTTTCTGCTTCCTTTTTGCGCATTACTGATAGCAACTCAAATTTGTTTAAATCAGCTTCCCATTCAAGTTGCAGAATTAGCGCATGATGATGTTCTTCCCAATCGCATCTTGTACCCAGGAATTGTCAGCCGCTGTTTGTTTTTCATTTGATTTTGAATCAATGAGTTTAAACCAATCTGTGATTGGAAAAAGAATTTTTCACACACACTTCTCGTTGACCAGAATCTGTACCACCAGATGGGATGGATGTCCTACATAGTCGCAATGGCGACCAGTCCCTCTCTAAGGGCTAGCACAATTCTACGTAATACAAGCTTCTACTATTTAGTGCTTAAAGCCAAACATCCACGTTAAAACTTGATTCCATTATCCATTGTTTGTTTCTTGGAAGGGAAAATTCGGCTAGAGAATAAATGCAAGTTACAGCCAGGAAAAGCATGAGTGACGATCATCGTTAAGACTGTATGACCATATTGGGGTCGGAAAAGCAGCTGGAAAATTTTTTGACCAATGAATCGCTTAAATCTGGCGGATCACGTTTCCAAGCTTCTTTTCCCGGGATAAAAAGCTTCCGCGAAGGAGCTATTCCGGATTCGCTTCCAGCTACCATCCACTTGTTATCCATTCATGTACCTACTCATTAGTAGATCTGAACTGACATTTTTAATATTTTTTCTTGGATATATCAATTAGGATCGAAGAGGAATGACTGTAGTTAGGCAGTCTTTTTTAATAAAATCTCCGATTCATGATATTTACATTGGTCAGCATTATTAAATGAATTGATAAATCCGGTCTGAAGAAAAATGTAAACATTTTTTTTTTTTTTGCCACAATTTTCGTGAAGTTAACTTTTGCCAACTTTTTAATCTCACTACAATACAGACAAGTAAACCAAATTTTTTGCAAGCAGACTCATTTAAGTGGGAACAAGGAGTAGACCTCCTCTAATTGCGAGTTTAAGGAATGGAGTGTTTTATATCAATATAATATCGACAGAAGTAACCATATTGAATTACCGGAAGTACGAATCTCTTGAAACGATTCCGCAGTTTTCACACAAGATTGGTCGCTTCTGTTTCACATTCTCTTCTTGATATCGAATTTGACTAGCGGTTCCTGCAGTCATTTTGTGCGTGAGCTCAAATCTTCCCATTAATTGAAAGGATCAACTCATTATGAATGAAAACAGAAAGTTACTTTCTATGCCGGGTAAAGCCACCAGTAAGCAATAAGACTCATTTTCCCAAAATTTATCTTAAGCGCAATGCTTTGTGTTAGCAAGAGGAAGTGAAAAACCTCTCTTACGTAGTTATTGAGGTACTCGAATCTTCTTTATTTTCATCAGAAAACCGAGGAAATCCTCCTTAATAATCTTTTTTAACGATAAAACATTGCCGGGTCTCAACGATTTACCAAAGTAAAACATGAAACACACAACTTTGAGACTGAAGAGAGCGCGAACTTTGTTATAAAACTTTGAAGTAACTTTGTTTAAACAACTTTGCCCAGCAGAAGGCCATAATATAACCCATTTACCAACACTTCCGCCAGTGAACCCTCCCCTCACTCTCGATATATATAGAGTGGGAGAGGGCATAACTCAAAACGGGGGCGGACTTCATTAATCCTCAAGCAATCGTACCCACCAAAAATATTCCTTTTGTTTTTGTAGACATGGCTTATTTCGTCTTGATGGGTCCATTAGAAGTGGATAATATTGAAGAAATGGCAACGAAACTTCCTGAAATGAACTTGAAATTTCAAATTAGGTGATTAGTCGTGTGAGGACGATGTTCAGTAGCACTCTGACTTCCAGCATAATTGTCAAATAACAGAACAAAGGACAATCTAATTCATTTGAAAACAATTTGTATGGGACGAAGCAACTCGCGCCTGTCCGGATGTTGTACCGACACAGCCCCAGCCTGTCACCAATCCAGTGCCTCCTAGAGACCATGAAATTAGTATCTTTGTAAAAAAATAAATAAATAAATACAAAAAATCTATTAATCTAATTTCCCTTGAAAATTCTGCACGATTTCAAAACTTCCTACTACGTTTTGTAAGAAAAATGATTAAATTAATAAATTTTTAATAGCTTAGAGTCGGCTGAAAGTCAAATGAATTTCTGTTAAATTTAGAATATAAAACCATTAGTGCAATCTATCGGAAATGGGCTGTACAAAAATGTAATTTATTCATTGAAAGCGCGGAAAATCCAGGCACCAGGGCGCGCTGTAACTGGGGCAAAGGGTGGCCTTTCTGCGCCATATTTTTATAGCACCATAATTACTATTAATTAATTTGGTCAATTAATTAAAATACTGTTTATTAAAGATGGAGTTTTACCGATGTTTCACGCTTCTGCCACTGGAAACCTCAAGTTTTCCCATTCGTTAAAACTCGAAACTGAAAACTTAACACGATCTCGAGAATTCCTCACACTAGGAGTGAGAAGTACAAAGAAATATAAAATGTGATCGATTTCACATCCAGTTCATTACCAAACTCAACCCTCTATATTAATAGATAGTGTCAACTTGCGGAAGGCAGTTGAATACAAACTGGCGCTAAATGGCCTCCACGTTGGAGCGAAGTTGGCGCTAATAATCTGGAGCGGTTTATTAAGTGATTAGTACAGGTGGCAATGCGCTGATTTAGTTCTTCCAGCGCGCGCGGTAGTTTCAGTCACTGCTGCGTGATGCATAACTCTTTGTTCTTTAACAACCACTGCATTCAAAAATTCCCTTAATCAGGTGCATTTTAATGTACGTATGCCATGTGTTACTCAAACCCCATATTGCGCTATACTGCATCACAGCTCCCCAGAAACCCGTCAATCGTCCCAGAAAAGCAAACAGAAGTGACGGGATAATGGACAGTCGGTTTGATTAGTAATTCTAATACATTACTCATGCGGTTTATATATGCTCATTTCTTTTAGGATCCAACAAAATCTCTATTTTTAATGCTAACAATTTCTAGTCTCGAGAACATGGACAAAAGTTATGTAAGGTCTGTCTATTCGGTTGGATTCAAACTTTCTTCAACGGAATTATGTTATTATTTGTACAATACTGGAGTCAACTACCCGTTTCGTATAAACTCATAGTTTGAAGAAAAATAAATTACGTAAACTACATTAAGAAAAAGAGGTGTGACTGTTTGTCCCAGAGTATGGCCTCTCGAAGTTATATTGTCAAATTGTGGAAGCCCATAAGGACTGGCATTCTTTTGGCAACCAATCAGCATTTGTATTTCTTCCTTCAACCGGTTTTCCAGTAATCTGGAAGCAAAATCTTTACGGCCTTTGAAAGAAGAGCGTTCCTGATAAAGAGCTTAAAACTTAATAGAGAGCTTAAAGCTGGCTAGTTTTGAATCTAGTTAATACAATATGGAAGTTGTTCACATTATTGTAATCAGCGCTGTCTGTGTGCAGCCTCACAGAACTGGTTTCTATAAAATAAAAATAAAGAAGTGAGAGGAGAAGACGCGACTGGGTGGAGAGGGGTCACAAGAGATGTAAAGTGTAGATCACAGGCGAGTTGTGCCCCCTCTGCGCTGAACTCTCTAATCTAGCTCCGTCTACAATCTAACTCTGTCCCAAGCTTTTATACATAGTTGTAACTTTATTAGATTTATTATCCAACAGGATAACCTTCTGTCTTAAGGAGACCAACTCTTGTATTTAAGAATCTCCTTTTCAAGTGTTTTCAGGAATGTTTCAGAATTCGTGGACGACTTGACGAACTATTCACTTCCTGGTCGACTACATCCTGGTTACTGTTCACTTGATGGGTGCGCTGGTTTCCATCAAAACATACTTCTCAATTTTATCATAAACTCGTATAGATTTAGGAAGTTACTGCATTAACAAAACCGGAAAAAGCTATGTGTGTTCAAAGCGGATTTGCAATTCTTAAAGGGATTGCAATATTCGACACATTGCAGTTTTTCAAATTTCAAACCTCTATATATTTCTTCGTATTGTTCCGATTTTAAAGATTTCTTTACCAAATTGTAGAGAAAAGTCTGCTCTATGTCAGCTAGAATCAGCAATGTTTTAGTTATATTAGTTTTTGAGATACAAAAGGTTAAAATTTGAAGTATTTGAAAACCTCCAAAATTTAACCTTTTGTATCACGATAAGTATTATCACTACAACATTGCTATTTACGCCACTTATAGAGTAGACTTTTCTCTACATTTTCGTAAAGAAATCATTAAAATCAAAAGAATAGAAATAGATAGGTTTGAAATTTGATCGATTTGAACAAATTTTGGAATTTTATCTTTTATAGTAAAAGAGCAAAATTTTGTAAAAGTTGGGCTTTTGGTTTTTCAACGTTGCGCTTTTTCGAGCTGTTTTTGACGATCATCTCTTACACTACTGCCCTACAGTTCTAATTAGAAGAATTCATAACCTATTCTTGAACGAGTCCATCTCAAGTTAATTTCTTCTAAATGGAAACTTAGCTAGGTTAGATTACTAGATACTAGATATTGTACAGGCGACGAAACTATAGCTTGTTTTAAAATAAGAACGGGGAAATGTTTCAAATAAAAATGTTAAGTATTGGGGTATATGTACAAGAAGTTTAAGAAAAATTGAAAAAATAGAGCTCAATTCAAATCTTTCAAGTTGAATACCCAAAATAAAAGATCCGTTCGGTTGTAATAATTTCCTCTTTCAAAAAATAATAAATAAACAATTTGAAACTATCAATTATCGTAATTCTGGAGAAAATTGTGTGATTCTTTGTCACGACATTGTTTCCGGTAATGCAAAATGAATTTGTTGTTATTGGACTGAGTGATGTATGAACAGTGCGCGGCATTACGTATTTATGTACATTATTGGGTACTCTCAGGTTGGCCAACCTGAGCAGCTATCCTGCCCCCTCTCTCTAACCCTCACTTTTTACTTACCAAAAAAAAAACCCTGCCTAGTGGAGGCAATATGAATCCGACTGTCCATTATGTCGAATACGGAACACCAAATGGACAGATACATAAAACAGACAAAGAAGGAGAAGAGAGTTGGATTCAGACCGGATGTAGTGTCCCAGCTCCATTAGTTAGACTAATTGATGCTGGGCTCCCGGGAAATTGAGTCGATCAATGAGCTGATGGCAACTCACTGCCTCTTCCTCATTTTTTCGGGCACAAAAATGTGAAAAATGAAAAGTACGCCCCTCTTTGAGCTATTCATGTCCACTATCAATGGTCACTTCTTTAACAATATTTTAAAGAATTTATTAATTTGTGGAAAGAAAGTAATATGAAGAGAAGTAATTTTACAATAGGCGGGTGTAACTGGGAGGTATTCCATCTGCTCATAGAAGAAATCCTAGAAAGCTAGTGGCTAGTAATTTGATTGGTTGCCTCTACAGTAAACTGCCCTGTATAGAGATCTTCGTACCCTCCGTAGTAGATAGAGGATATTACTCGGTAGTACGAGGTAGACTCCGGAGCAAATAGATAAAAGACGAAAACAGAAAAAAATCACGAAAATCCAAAAACTTGTTTCAGCGCGTTGATAGAATCGTTACCGTAATTATTTCTGTTAAAAATAATAAAATAATATCTGTAAAAACCTTACACAGTGCTAAGATAAGTGTAACAAGCAGCAGGCAGGCCTTATAATACGTACTAATCCTTATTGACTTCTAAATCACCTTGAAGAGTGCAAATATCATCTCCTTAACAAAAACTTAGAATTAAAAAAGGTTAAATATAAGGGTCGATTAAACCACCTTTTGGCGTTTTACGAAAATCTGTCGAGTAGCAAACGAGGTATTTAGAGTTAAATTTTGGTTTCCTTCGAAACAGTAAAATATTAACCTTCAAAAATCTCGATAACTTCTCGATAGATATTGTTAATATTTTACTTGTATATGGGAAAATCTATTGTCTATAATTGAGTAAATCTTAGTAAAAATCTATGGAGTAGGAAACGAGATATTTAGAATTAAATTTTGGTTTTCCTTGAAACAGTAAAATATTTAACATCAATTATCACGAAAACTATTCGAAAAATTTAGTTTATATTTTACTTGTATATGGAGACAACTATTGTCTATAATTGTATAAAATTTAGTAAAAATCTGTCGAGTAAGAAATGTGATATTTAGAGTTAAATTTTAGTTTCCTTTAAAACAGTGAAATATTTAACTTCAAGTATCTCGAAAACTACTCGATAGAGTTTGTTTATTTTTTACTTGTATGTGGAGACAACTATTGTCTATAATTCTATAAAATTTAGTAAAAATCTGTCAAGTAGGAAACGAGATATATAGAGTTAAATTTTGGTTTCGTTAGAAACAGTGAAATTAATAACATAAAATATCTCGAATACTACTCGATAGATTTGGTTTATATTTTACTTGTATATGTAGACAACTATTGTCTACAATTGTTCAAAGTTTAGTAAAAATTTGTCGAGTAGGAAACGAGATATATAGAGTTAAATTATGGTTTCCTTTGAAACAGTGAAATATTTAACTTCAATCATCTCCAAAACTACTCTATAAATTTTGTTTATATTTTACTTGTATATGGAGACAACAATTGTATAGAATTTAGTAAAAATCTGTCGGGTAGGAAACGAGATATTTAGAGTTATATTTTGTTTTTTTTTTAAAACAGTGAAATATTTAACTTCAATTATCACCAAAACTACTCTATAAATTATGTTTGTATTTTACTTGTATATGTAGACAACTATTGTCTACAATTGTTCAAAGTTTAGTAAAAATTTGTCGAGTAGGAAACGAGATATATAGAGTTAAATTATGGTTTCCTTTGAAACAGTGAAATATTTAACTTCAATCATCTCCAAAACTACTCTATAAATTTTGTTTATATTTTACTTGTATATGGAGACAACAATTGTATAGAATTTAGTAAAAATCTGTCGGGTAGGAAACGAGATATTTAGAGTTATATTTTGTTTTTTTTTTAAAACAGTGAAATATTTAACTTCAATTATCACCAAAACTACTCTATAAATTATGTTTGTATTTTACTTGTATATGTAGACAACTATTGTCTACAATTGTTCAAAGTTTAGTAAAAATTTGTCGAGTAGGAAACGAGATATATAGAGTTAAATTATGGTTTCCTTTGAAACAGTGAAATATTTAACTTCAATCATCTCCAAAACTACTCTATAAATTTTGTTTATATTTTACTTGTATATGGAGACAACAATTGTATAGAATTTAGTAAAAATCTGTCGGGTAGGAAACGAGATATTTAGAGTTATATTTTGTTTTTTTTTTTAAACAGTGAAATATTTAACTTCAATTATCACCAAAACTACTCTATAAATTATGTTTGTATTTTACTTGTATATGTAGACAACTATTGTCTACAATTGTTCAAAGTTTAGTAAAAATTTGTCGAGTAGGAAACGAGATATATAGAGTTAAATTATGGTTTCCTTTGAAACAGTGAAATATTTAACTTCAATCATCTCCAAAACTACTCTATAAATTTTGTTTATATTTTACTTGTATATGGAGACAACAATTGTATAGAATTTAGTAAAAATCTGTCGGGTAGGAAACGAGATATTTAGAGTTATATTTTGTTTTTTTTTAAAACAGTGAAATATTTAACATCAATTATCACCAAAACTACTCTATAAATTATGTTTGTATTTTACTTGTATATGTAGACAACTATTGTCTATAATTGTTTAAAATTTAGTAAAAATTTGTCGAGTAGGAAATGAGATATTTAGAGTTGAATCTTGGTTTCGTTTGAAACAGTGAATTCTTTGACTTCAAATACTCGTATCTCGAAAACTACTCGATAGAATATGTTTATATTTTACTTGCATCAAAATTTTTTTTTTCGAGTTTGATTCGTAAATTTGGATAAAAGTTTATTTCCACGTCAATGTTCCTACCCGAAACTGCAGGTGCTGATTCAAAGTACAGATTTACTTGCGGAAACTTCTTTGGAGGGAACCCTTCCTCACGGATATTTCCTCCGAAAACTCAAAATCGCTAATCTCAATGATCGCTAATCTCAATGATCGCTAATCTCAATGATCGCTAATCTCCATGATCGCTAATCTCCATGATTGCTAATCTCTATGATTGCTAATCTCCAAGATCGCTAATCTCCAAAATATAAAAAATATTTCTTCAATAAAATCAAAAAAGTTGTTTCACTTGCACCAACTGGGAACTGGGACAGAGCTCAAACTGGGTCGAACAGAAGAAGTGGAAATTTATTTTAAGATGACTCCAATTAATGACGTTCTATATTTACTGTTGAGAGCTTTTAGTGCGTATTCTTGGAAAAAATAAACTTTCCCTTTCCTTTTATTTCTAATGATGACGTAAATTTATTTACCGCGGAATTTTTTAAATTTATAAAATAAAAATAAATTTAAAATGCTGTAGTTAGGTCATTTGTTCGTAGGTTGGTAGTCTGATTGTAGAGTTAAATACGCTTGATAATCACGTTTTACAGATTAGGCACATTAGAGGCATGCTTAATGTTCCAGTTCTCTCAAAATCTCTGAAGAAATATTCTCAATAATCAAGTTACAGTAATTAAGAGTAATAATTGATTCTTGCTGAAACTTTGATGGGATTATTCGATTATTTTAAAAACTTGGTCGATCAGCTATTTTGTGTAGCTATATTTGAGTGGTTGGTCGACATGTAGGGTCACTGTATTTGATTCATCCAATCAAACTTCCCTAATTCTTACTAGCCAATAATTCTCAAAGTCGGTGATGTGTCTGTCCAGTTGTAGCAACAAACACGAAATTTAACCAAAGGAAGTTGATAAGCTGTTATCACTCAGCTACAATCTTGAGGTTAGTTTTTGTATTTATTTGTTTGTTGTTTGTCCCAAATTCTGTTGTTATCAATGTTATTTTGTTTTTGCGCTGAACTCTTGAATTGTCACCAGTTACGGGTAAAGCGGCCATTGTTGCCTAGGTTGCCAGGATTTTTCCATCCGACCTCTTTTAATAATACACTGTGACACACACAAGGACGGTAGTCGAATGGAGGAATAGGTCGAATGGAGGTTGAAGCTACTTTCGTTATCTACTGCGAGGGTTGTTGCAGAAGATGAATACAGGTTGGGTCCACTTAGCCCTAAGGGCTGGGCAACTCCAAACAATGTAAGCTCTAACTTGGTTCCTCACATGAGCTCAAAGAAATATCATAGGCCAATAAAACTTTTGACTGATAGCCAGGAAACCCTAGACGTTCTCAAAAATTTAAGAAGCTAACTACGCCATTAAAATTTTGCACTTCCTAATGGAGCTTGCAAAATAGAGGTGACATCCTGTTTAAAAAAGCGTTGGGTAAGTTGATGCAAGAATGATTAAAATGAAAGAGCCGACTATCTAGCAATTGTGCGGAACTCGAGAAGAGGTGCCTCCCACATCCTGCCTACAGAATGTAATGATCGTCAATAATTGGGAAACTGGAGTAGTAGGGGTTGATTGGCGGTCTGTGGGTGGGAGCTGTCTACTCTTTCACAGCGGAAGTAGCATGGAAAAGGACATTCTGGCACACAAAATCACGTGACATTTTGTTAAGTTAGCGGTTTGGAGGAGCTAGAGGATTACTACTGTAACTATGTTGATGGATATTAATTGTGTGTAGACGTTCAGTGTCGGGTAGATTGTGATAACAGTAGAGTTACTGGCCAAAACTGTAGTTCCTCTGGTCCAATCATTGGTATCATTCGATTCGCACAATAAACCCGCAAACAACTCCAGCAATCCCAATTTCAATTATTCAAATACTTCTCCGACTATTTGGACCAGATGATCTATTGTAGTGGACACTCTATCAACAAGCGCTGGCCAACAACACATTGAGACACTAAAATCCATGTTGACTCACACATAGAAAATGACTTGTATCTGCGCATATACTTAAATAAGGGGGTTCTCAGCGCCTGCTGTACATGATGACGTTTAGAGTCATACCAGTAGGTGAAAATTCATGATCAGTCAAAGGTTCACGGTCCAAGCACACTGATCTACGATCTGTAAATGTGGAATGGCTCTGAATTGCTTTTTTTTCAGTGGGAAAAGAGTTGAACATTATAAATTGGTTTACATAACGGTGATTTCAGAGGATTAATCTAAAACTGTTGGAAATCGTAAAGTTGGAGAACATTTAGAAAGGGTTTGGTGGTAACAATAAAATTTGGGCTGTCTGCGATATTTCCTTTTCTTGATATCCGGTTCTGGCGACGCGCACACGCAAACACTTCCACACTGACGCTCATCTCATTCCCTGAAATCGTCCCTTTTTTTACAGATATACGTTCCACCACAATTCTGGTGAAAATCTTATTTTGAACCTTTTCGAAAATCATGCTTATGACTTTATCTGGGCACGGTTTCCCAACTTATTGTATGATGATCGCATTGAGCCAAGTGAAGTGAATCTTCGAGTATTATCTTCAACTGCAGCATATCACCAAAGAAATTAAGCCTAAATAATTATATAAGCGATAAAACTGTAAAGTGTTCTGAAATGGCTCAGCTTAACTACTCTCTGCCTCAACGTACCACATATTTATTTATCTGGACAATAAACTCTGAGGTGATAGATAAAAGAATATACATGGAAACCGTATTATTATTATACATATAACCAGTTATTACGAAAAATACCTCTCTTTTAAGAAAAAAAATCGATTGATTGGAGTAGCACTTCCGTTTAATCGATTTTGGCCAAAACTTTTATTGGTCTCCAAGTTATCACAAAATCGAATTATTATTTCTAAACGCTGAACTAATTTCCATTTTTGTGCTGCGGTGATAATTTAGAGAAGACCAATTAATAAGAACTGCTTTTTGCGAACTCAGGGGAACATCAAAAGGTGTATTCTGGGAAAATTATAGAAAATCAGCCAGAGGGCCATATTTTTGAAGAGGTTTAGAGTGAGTAAAAAGATACGCCCGAGTTATCTGAGTGGAGTGGTAATATTTTTGCGAGCACGTATGCGAGGAGCAGCAGATATTAGATACAATGACCACCATTTTGCTAATTACCTTCACCCTACACCCCTTCCCTAAATATAATTTGTGGTGGTTCTTTATGTGGATGATGTTGAAGAGGGCCGAAGAGGCGGGTGTTGATTTAATTTCTTTATTTCCTTGTTCCAGAGTAACAATTACTAGAATTGGTCACTTAGTGAAATTAATGCGTTACTGTTACTGCGCTGTATCTAGATTAGTTATAGATTCCGTGTGTAGCTACTTGCAGAGCTTACTCTAAGTTAAACATTGACTTCACCTGACTGCGAGGATTGCTCGTCAATGGCGCTCTCCTCTCCTAAATAACTTTGCCCCTTAGTTGGAATCAGTTAGTTGCATCAACAGCAATTTATAAAGATCAGAACTTACAGAATCCTTTATTGGCCAACAAAGAATTACCATTACTTTTCAATATCTTTATCTCACACTTTCTTAAATATGGTGCACTAAGTAAATGCTCTAAATCAAACTAAAGAATCACTCTCTGATGGTTGAAAGAAAAAGCTTGCTGTTGACGGTAAAATAAACGATAAAAATACCATTTGAAGGTAAAACCAACAAATTGGCCTCCTTTTAGAAGAGTAGATAAGTCCATTTCAAAATTCTACCATCCAACCAATGTGCCTCAAAAACCGCTACTTGAAAACTTTATGGGGGAAATCTGTCAAGACTGCCCTTGCAGGGCGAGTAACAACTACTGAATATAGTAAACAAGATCTACCACGCGGGTACGCTCCTTGACCCCAGATGACGTGCTAAAACGTAAAACAATAGAGCTGGAGTGACGTCATTATGGTAATCAGCAGGATCTCCTAGCAGGGCACCCCCCCCCCCCCCCGGGCAGAAGTTTCGTCTGCACACGCCGCTTTATTGTTTTATTGTTTGCATTTATGGCTTACAGTTTTATACTCAAGCGGTTAGTACGCTAACTGTCTGCCGACACGCCTGTAATTGATTCCAGTCTTGTTGCGGCCATGTTTGCACCTCTTCCAGTTGCGATTTATCACCTCTGAACCACACTCAGAGCTCTAACCTGCGCCAATTACCTGGGCCTTTATTGGACGGCGAGTAGCGGTTTGGTTAATACAAAGAGAACCGATGAAATTTGTGATTAAAACTTCAAAAACAAAGAAAAAACTAGCAGTTTTCCAATAGTTTGTCTCAAAATATTAAAGGAATCACTCAATATTGGACGAACTCAAAAAACGCCCACCAGGCCCATCAACTTGATTGGCTCAAGGATCTGAAATCATGGTTATCCAGAACAGAAGGAAGAAGGAGTAAACCACAGAAAACTGCTGAAATATTCGCTTGTGCAAGGAGTGGGGAGAAGGTATAGCAGAACAAACTGAGTTGCAAAATTCAACTCCTCATTTGTTTGCCTTGATTAACATATGAATGGGATGCTGAGATTGGGATGAGTAATTGATATTCAGGTAATCAGTCAATCAGGCTGAGTTAATTACTTGCACACAAAAATGGAGCAGCTGTGTCATTCACACCTCCAGCACACAACAGCTCCTCATCTTTGTTTACTCTGGATTTACATGTAACAGCACCTCTGAGGCCAGCTGGCTAGTTCACAATCAATCACCCAGTTTTTTCACGTCCTTTAAAAAGGCTAATTTTAGAAATAAATCAGCGGAAGTGCTACTTTATTGAGCAGATTTCCAGTTTTTTGAAATGTTTGCGAATCAGCTGATACCATTTTCTTTCAACATTTCATGCTCATTACTATCGTTAAATTTTCTTTGTACCCATTTCTAGGAAATTTTCATTCCAGCCAGCCGTACTATCGATTGCAGTTTCGATTTTTGAGTATTCTCCAACGATTTTCTTGAAACTTTGTTCATGTTCGAACCAAATGGAAATCTTAGGAATCTGAGAAAGAACCAGTCAAGTAAGGTTCGCTCCAGAGATTGTTATCTTTTGTTAGATTAACTACTACTTTAATTTAAAACCACTTTTTGAAAAATTTTGATTTGAGAGATTCTTTGGAGAAACGTCACACCTCCGACTAAACTGACAGTTTGAAGAAAACTGGTGTTTTGATTTCAAAGAATCCCTGAGCAAATGTAAATCGAGGGCTCAAAACGGGCTCGAAACACTGTTATGCTAGAAATGGGTAGGTTGCTCAACATTAATTGAAATTACGGTGCGCACCGAATCGGGGGGGGAAATGATTGTATTTCCTGATTTGGCGCTAAATTAAAACTTGTCTCCCTTCCTTTGCCACTACAATTTATGTAGGGGGTCACTGCACTTGTATTTGTTTTCTTACAAATACTTATTTTAATTCTGGCCCACTTTCAAGAATCTTCCCTACAGCTTCTCCCCAACTCGAATGAGGTGGAGGAAAATTAAAAAATTAATTTTAAAAAAATCTCAGCACTTTTAATAGAAGTGAGAGATAGTTGGGTTAGTACGGCAATCAGCCATCTTCTATTTCCTGTGCCTTGTCTTTATTCCAGCTTCCCCAGAGAGAGCAGAAGTGAGGAACTGACTGTCAAACAGAATTCACCACTTCCACACAAAGAAGTAAATGTCTTCACTTACACCAGAGGAGTATGCATCCAGTAGATTAGCGAGCTGCATCAGAAAGTAATTGAAAATTAAACTCTCCTACTTTGAACGAAGAAGACTTCTTCTCACGCTTGAATCAAAAGAAATATCGATATTGGAGACACTCTAAGTGCAAGAGTTAAGTGCACATCGTTGAAATTAATCAACTTCTCATTTCGTCCAAATTTTTCGCCAATATGTCTGTATTTTACCCAATTGAAGACTACTTCTATCCCTAAACTCCAGAGAACCATGAATACGGGAGTCATGAATGGTGTATTGAATGTGAGAACTATTTTTACAGAAAATAACTTACCTCCTGGAGGCCAGGATACAGGAAACCTGCCAAATATCTCATCACATCACAATCAATATTAACAACATAGCGATCATAGTGGCCCAGAAATATTCACAATCTGTTCGACTTCGAACCCAAGGTCACGCACTGTGTCACTTATACTGCGATATGTCGTACAACAAGCTGATGCCAGCAAGGTTATAACCATCAATCTCGCCACTTCAATTTATTAACTTACTTTATTTAAAATTTTAGCCAAGTAATTGTTGTGTTTTAGATTTAATTGTTAGCAATGTAAATACTTAGCTAGCTTAAAAGGAACAATTACCTAGCAAGTAATGGTTAGGTTAGCTTTATTCTCAAGGCAGACTATACCGCGGTCAAGTTTTCACTTTTCTTGAGGTTCGAGGGTTTCGGAAAAACATTACATAGACACTTTCTCATCTTGTTTCTAAGGCGCGTCAATATCTGAGATCATTGGCGCCCGGAGCTTTTTTCTGAGGCTGTCCGCCTCCGGATTGTGTTCTATCGTTAAAAACACACTGTCCATAGGTGGACAGTGGGCTGGCAGACACTTCTAGGAAGAGAAATCTCTTATAGAATAGTGTCGGCAGCTGGATTCGAACCTGGCTTCTTCACGTCTTGTTGCAATTTCAAGAGTTTCAACTAACTTCGTATTTTAGGTTTTAGGTTAGTTGGTTTCGCTTTGATAAAAGTTATTAGGATTCACTGTAAGTTATTTTATTTCAAGTGACTACACCATAAGTTATTTTGCTTCACAAAAAGATAAAAGTTTCTTCGCTTTGATGTTGATTCACTGTGATAAGCATTATTTGACTTCAGTCTAGTTACTAACAAAAAAGTATTTTAGAGACGCGGGTCGTCCCATTCACTCCTCTTAAAATCCATTTACCGGAAATGAACTCCAATCCGGAGCGATTAACTAGCCGTGACGTGGTGGATGAGACACCACTTCCAATCAAGTAACTGATGATCAACTCCATCCAAAATGCGGAGAATCCCTTGCGGAGGGGACATGTGGGGTTCATTACTAGAATGATAAACAATATATGTGCACATTGTTGCAAGCAATGTTATTCAATATTGCTTCTAAAATGGATTTTGATGAAAGTGTCTTGATGAAACCAGTTTGAGCAAACCTTTTCAATCAATGATTTTCCCAGTTAATAACAACAATTGTCATTTATTAAACATACAAAAACATATGGTACAAACAATATCTAAATCTGAGGCCACTTTCCCAATTAATTCTCGATAAAAAGCCGAGGTAATTTCGACCTTTCCAAACATTACGTGCAGCGCTTCCGGCATCAACCTTCCCATTGGCACTTTCTCTTACCTCTCAGTTAGAGTTCCCATTTTGAGGCCCCCGCTGAACATGCAAGTGATTTTACAAAAAAGTGGCACACAAATATGACTTTCAATGTTTTTTGAGCATTAATCCTGAACATGAAATAGTTGAGGGTTCAAATACGGAATTTGGTTTAGATAACCACCTTCTCAACGATACTAAAGAAAGAATCAATTTGGTAAACCGGAAGTGACACTTTACTGAATAGATTATTTAGTTTTTGTAACCACTTTTTAGTTCATTGACTTTGATTTTCTGTATAAATAGTTTAGCTTGATACCTTGTTCCTCAGGAGATTTCACTGTGGCTTGTTAAAGGCGAGTGAGAGAAGTTAAATTCTGTATAATGGGAGTGTCCAGCCGAAGTCTCAGGAAGTGCTACTATTCAGAACAGCATTTTCGAGTTTTCTTTAATTTTCGAGGGTCCCATTTGATCTTGAGGTAGCGAAGTGAGCCTCACTTTGTTTTAGGAACACTGATGTCGTTGTGGCTTTGAGGAGCTGTCAGCTAACGCTTCCCACAACTGTAATATTTTATTATGGTTAAAAATACTATAATATTGAAGATAACTAACTTAATAGTCAATTCTAAGTTTACAAAAAAGTTAACGTAAATTGAGCGAGTGTTTTTACCATTTTTTGTACAGTGTTTGGATAATTTAGTAATGTTTGAGAAAATCAATGAAACTGAACGATTTGCAAAGTGAAGTAGAAATAGATAATTAATAATAATGTAGTAGTTAAAGAATTAAATTGAACAGCTAGAGTGTAGAGGGCGATTAAAGTGAAATGAGTCGGTTGATTTGGTGCGAAGAGCAGGCCTGTTCAACTGAGCCACGAAGAGAAAGCTGCGTTCAACAATCTGCTTCCCTAAATAGTTACATTTTATATTTATACATATATATACAAACATACATGGCCACAGTACACAATATATGTATATATATTAGGCGTATTTCTGTCCTGCCACAGCTTCACTACGTCTTGTACTCACACTCAACACCCGTCTAAATTTATACCCACAGAGAAATTATACTTTACTCAGAGGTCTGTTCTCAATTTTCAACACTTGGATGAGCTCTGCTCGCCCTAATAATATTTTAATAAACTGCTATGTATACAAGCGTTTGGATATGTATTCTAACTGGTAGTATTTATAAAATCTAATTATAGTCTGGCTATTTAGGTAATAGGCTGAAATTAAATGTATTTCTAGATTATCATTGCTCTTAGTTTATCTTGCTGCAAGAATTACGTCGGGAAAATTCTGGTGGCGGAGCGCTCTTACGCTTCACTCTTACCATGGTTTATGCCACATTTCCTGGAAATTTAGAATCTATGCTGAAAGAAGCGTTCACGCCCGCCTCTCTTTCCTTTCACTAACTACACTGCGTTAAAATGATAGTTTTGAAACAAACAGGACAGCTTTCCCGACATTCCCATGATAAGAGTTTCGAACCAAACTTTTGAGTTGATTTTAGATGATATAACAGGTATAATTTTCTTATTTCTGGCCGGTTTCGAATTTTTCGGTCTTTCAAGAGATTGATTGATTGATCAGTGGGGCAAGACTGTTTGATTTCCACTTATAATTGCTTCTGCGTATTACTCAAGAATTTAAGAGTATGTCACAGGTATTCTTCAAAACTTCTTTGCCCCTATATCTAAGAAATGGCTTTCGTCTGCCGAAGAAGAGGGAACATAGTTAGGAGTATAGGTCCTGTACTTCAGGCTCTGTAGACAAAGAAAAACCTGGCGATGGCGACGCAGTTAACTGGGTTGATAATACCGTTCCTCCTTCTCCTGACAATTTGCACAGGAACTTTCGTTATTAATTCTAGCGTTGATTATAACCTTACCATGTGAAATGGCTTCCATAACCTACTTTGGTGAAGGCGTTTCTTTAGCAGACCAATTTAGTTCATACCTAGTTTGTGGGTTCCTTTGGTTCTGGTTTAATAGCTTTAGTATCAGCTTCTATTTGTCTGATTCCTGAAATTACATTCCAGCACTTCTGCGGCTCTCTCCAAAGTCATTCTAACTGAATCCTTGCTATTTCCAAACCAATGACCATTGAAGAAATGACTGCCACATTTGCTAGCCAGCAGGTTTGCTACTTCCTTTCCTCTGATTCCCATTATGCCCGTCAGAGACATACTGCACTTCTAAGCAAAGTAAGAGTTAGTTGCAGATGCTAAAATTTTTTAATGGTGCTTTGCGGACCTGTAAGAAGAAAACTTCCTTCTGAAATACTGATTACAACGACACAAGAGGTTATGTCACAAGTTATTTTTGGTTAGTAACATTTACTTTTCTTCTAAAAGACAGTAACAGTTACTAATCGCTCCAGTATAGTGCTTTGGTATGTTTAAACAGACTATTTTACTGATAAACGTTTAGTTAGTAAATTTGGGCAAAGCTGAATCAATTCTTGGTGTCTGAACGACCTCCCACGAACAATGAACAGTGAACCAGGCAGCCGTAACGGAGATAATGTTTCCAGCGGCGGCTTCATCACAAAATTGAAGTTATAAATGTTCCTTCTTAAAATGTTTGTTTACCGCCGAAGAAGTTTATGGCCAACAAAAATGAGCCATTAGATCTGGGGTGGTTAGCCGCTCGCAAGAAGTAGAACAAAACAAGCCTTGTTCCACTCATAAAAGTCAAGATGGTGACTAAAGAAAAGTCAGTCCAAGTTCCTATTAAAATTTATTTAAAAGTCTAAATAAAAACTCATTTAAAATAAAATAAAAAAAAGAAAAAACTGCAGCGAACATATTTGACAGTTTACGATACCGCGGTCTTCGAGATCGGGAGGGCAGGAAACAAAGAAAAAACTTTTACATCCATCAATGAAAATTCAAGGCTTAGACCGGGGATCGAACCCAGCACTACAATCCATCTTGCCTTGCCTCTAACCACTTCGCTGCCGTGGCGCCTTTTACATAATAGTACTGTAATGAACACTGCTTTAAGAGAATTAAATATGTTGTAAATTTCGATTTTTACTCATTAAGAACGTGTTCACATAAAAATATTGATAACAAGAATGACATCCTCAACCTTGGTCCGCTAACAGTTAAATAATGTCCAAACATTTAGATAAATATCACATAAAATACAATCTTGTTAACTGAGCGGACGAAAAAATTTGTTAACTTGCCGGGGCAGATCGTAGATGGGTGTGTACTATTCATCTCGGCCCTGTAAGCCTTCCACCATAAATAGCTGCTTTTTGTGTCTAATAACAATAATACAAGCTAAGGTAACTGATTGTTATTATACCATTTTAGGTTATTTGTATTTCTTTATTAATGTTGTTTATCTAGATCAAGTGGGCACTGCACGCACACAGGAAGGAAGTACAGGCCAAAGGTGACGACCGCGCATGTGCACCGCTTTCACCGAGCTGTTCTTGCACACACCACAGTATTAGGTTGCTCTTACTAACTGGATTCTCTATTCTTCAACAAATTGTACAAAACAACTAGGACGCAAATACCAAGACTTTCTATATCCTCCTCTGCTGAAGACTTCTCTAAAGAAGCATTATCGCCGCCATCATCCCAAAGTTTTGAAATTGAGTTTTCATCATTAGATGTTTCAAACTCTTTTAAATGCAGAAAACGTGTTTTTTAGAACTCGCTCCGTGTGGAAACTAACAAACTGACTAAACCAGAGGTAGGAATTGATGAGCTTCCGTGTAAGGCTAATTTCAGGTAAAGTACGTCTTTAATAAGAGTGTATAATGAAAAAAAAAACTTTAAATTTGACTAGATTGAAGAAAATGAGGTCAGAACCTGGAGAATTGAGGTGAAAAGCGAGAATAAACGCCAGATTGGTTACTTTCCAGGTAAATAAACAGAAGACCTTAAAACGGGAAATCCGGAACTTTTGACCCCTCTTCCGGACATCTGGTAATCTTCAAAAATGAACGTTAGGATAAAAGTGAAATTTCAGAAAGGAAATGCTAGAAGAAGGCAGCACTAATTGGTGAAGATAAGTAGTGAGCTGAGGTCTGTCAGATGGAGGCAGTAGCTGCTGGCCGGGAGCGGCCAGTTAAATATAGCCGATTATTGGAAGCGGTCCACGCTACATTACCGTACTATTGGCAACACAAATTCTAGCTATTTACGTTTGATTCGTTTGCCTCTATATTTGTATTCATATAGTCGGACCGTCCTTACTTCTCAACATCGCCTTATTCTCCAGTTAACATCTTGCGCGCCAGATCTCTTTGTAACAGCAGAATCCCTGTCGCTAGTCATTAATACCAGCCACTAACTGTGTTTAGGTTATTTACGCGTAGACGCAGTGAAGAACGCACTCTAAGGCACCTTTAAATGCCCAGAGAGTTTTAGAAGATGAACAGCCCGATCCTCTGAAAATATTCAAAAACTAAAAGTTCTCTGTTATAGTTGTACAAATTGCATTGTAGGGTAGAAAACAAAATTATGCATATTTAGGAAATCTTTGCGCAAACCCAAAATAAATTGTTTACCGCTCTTACATTTGGATTTAAAAAATGAATTTGTATGTTGTCTGCATACTAAACAGATGAGTCTGCGAGAGGTTGGCCGGAGCATTCAGAGACTTTTGCAGGCTCTAGTTGGCTCCCCCTCAGTCCTGTCTGTTGATTAGTTTGGGGAGAACCTACTAGATAAAGCGTGGATATTCCAGCTTTTCCTCTTAAAGAACAGAACTTCCGGTCATCCAGACCTGTACCATGCAGAACAGGAAGCGGGTACCCAGTACGTTTAGTGCCGCTTCCTCTTCTCCCTGGAACACATACACTGGCTAACCACTTAGAGGTCGGCGCGATGTTTGTGTTTACTCAGTCTGCAACTATGCAATGGCCATCAATCGTCCGCACGATGTAGTAAGTTTAGGTTCGCCTACCTCGGTCTGGGATTTCCCTCATCAGTCCCGCGACTTCCATTCTCTGACAGCCGCATTAGTAAGGCGCAATTTGGAGATGACGCAAAAGGGTTCAAGTCCCATGAAAGCTGTACAGGAACCTTCCTGGGCCAAACGATCCGCCGTCTAATTGTGCAAGTTTCCTGAATGCTTTGGTATCCAGACTAGGAAGACTTTATTTAGGCTACTAATTGTCAACAGGAATTCTAAATTAGAGGAATGTTACCAATCTAACAGCCATAACACGGATTTTCTAGAAAGTTAAGCTTTTAAATCAATGTTGGATGTAATAGGTTTTATGAAACCAGCGGAAGTTGGTTTCACGAAAATCACAGAAAAGAGAAAGACACAAAAACACACTTCCCGTCGCGCCGTTTTCTTCAAAAATCTCACAATTTCGCCAACTCATTTAATGAAAGGTAATGCGCTTTAAGTGCAAGAGCGAAACGTTCTAAAGACAACCTGAGATCCTAAACTGCGCTCGTTTGTGGGCTTGTTATTGATAAAGTAAGAAATTGAATACAGAAAAATCAACAAAAAAGGGAATTTGGTTACAGACAGCAGTAGATGCACCAACTAATTGTGAGGTGTTCAACATCACGTAACTTGCTGACACACTCTGTAAATATTACTACTGTGTGTGAGTGCATGCGAACAAAATGAGAATAGAAATGCAACATTCTTAGTGTTCCGTGATGTAATCTGTACTGCAACATTCCTAGCAGAGGCCCAACTGCATTTTTATACCTCTCCTAGCCGCCAGTTAGAGTGCATTTTGCAATTTTATAAAACTAAATAAATAGTCCAGTAAGGTCTAACTGTGTCCGTTATAGCGCTGCCTTGCGGTTCCCACACTAGTTTTAGTTAATTGGCTGCAAAATCTGCAACATTTCTCCGTCAGTTTGACTGCTGCCTTATAGAACTGATTACATAATTCTGAAGATACTGTGCGACTATGACTGCAACGACTTCGGCACACTTTGCTGAAACTGCAATTTGTGGAAAGCATAACAATTTCCTCTTTCTAAATAAATCTTAAATTCTCCAGAAATTTCCCCGTTGTTGAGGTTTACGTCATTTAATTGTTTTGAAACTTGGAATTCATACAAAACAAAGATGGCGGACTGATAATTAATTTCCTTTGTAATAACAGTATATTTACTGAAGGGAACAGGCCATTCCCTAGGGAAGAAACAATCAACACCCTGGAATCGGAACTTCCCGATTCTTTAGTTACCGCTGACCCCACCCACCGTCCGCACACACACACATACAGACTAATGTTTGAACTTTTCAAAGTGGACGATTGAGAATATTTCCAGCGAGAACTTCAAATTGAAAATCTGCAAGCAAACAACTCTTCCCCTGACGTCACAGGAAATCGCTGAAATGCAGCCAAGATATTCTCCACTACTTGTCACACACTATACAAATTTATTTCACTTCCACGTCCTAAACAGTGCCTATCAAATAAATAAACGCTTTATTTAATCACATTTAACTATAATAAGTGTCCAGTCATGCAGCAAATTCTAGGAAGACCTAAATATATAATCTAGAGGGCATTTGTAAACTGGAAATATTAAATTAATAAAGACGTTGGATTTTCTAGAGTGTTGTTGTCTCTTTCTACAAGATAATCCTGTCCAATCAGAGTTTTAATCTGATATAACCCAACCGGATATACCTTTACTGAGATTTTCTCGTGAGTAGCACTTGGATTTCATCTAAACATTGAGCATACATCCTGTAAATGTAGATCCATAAGTTTCGAGAGAAATTCATTTTAGGGCAGTCCTGTGGGAGAGCAGAATAGCTTCCCTCTAGTTTCACAAACTGTTTTGTCAGGAGTAAATAAGTTGTTGTCGGAGTTTAAAAGAAATTGATGAGAAACTTACTAAGAGGAAGTTAGGCAAGGGTTAAAGAAAGATTGATCACTATTGGCGAAGTACAACGCTAGAAGTCCAAGTAATGCACTTAATTGCCGCAATGCTCTTTGCAACGAATGGTTTACAAATTGGATGACTTTAAAGACGCAGCATTTGAACGGATGAATTATAATCGACTTGCCTAGATTCTAACGACTCTAATAGTCGAACAGAGATGATAGAATGCGTTTCAAGTAGATGGATACTTGGTGCAGCTTAAAAATAGAGAAATGGAAAAGGAGCGGAAGATGCAGAGCGACTGGATGCTGTTTACTCGGAGAATTGGAATGTGAAAGGGGCCACATGTTTCTATTGTGCGTGTGTAAGTGAGTGTCCCTTGTCTATGTGTTACTATATCTAGGAATAGTTGGGCTTATCAATCCGTGCTCTGCGCTGCTCCCGTCAGCGCCCGCAACTTACTCCAGTTATTATTTCATGCGGTGTCAGAGCTTTGTGCTTCAAACTATTTTTAATTACTCTCTCTCTAAGATGAACTATTGTGAATGTGCCTATTTGCTGAAAAGATTTCAGCTTCAGCACCACTCTGAGGTCTCCCTGACTAAGTGAAAAATCTGATATGCAACCCAATCACATCCTCAAAAGTTTCTTGTACTTTGAATTTCCACAAACTGGTTAAATTTCCTTGAAACACGAAAATTGATAGTAGAAAAAGTTGAATTCGCAGTAATAGTTCGCAGCCGGAAATGCTGAACGGCCCTACAGCAAATTTTCCCAGAGAAATGATCGAATCAAGATTTCAGCGTTTTGTGTGAACCGTCATTTACTCTTTTCAAAATCATTTTGTGGTGGTTTTTCGGAAAATATACCCTGAAAACTGGCAACCCTTCAATTCAAGTTGGACACGTCATCGATACTGCCTCTCACTTCCGCACTCCATTAAGAGCAAGTTATTCTGTGATCGAATCATAATGTACTCGTAGATTAACTTTTGCAGCCCGAACAGTTCTTTGTTCTTTCAGTTCTAGGAGCTCATTAGGCTGCTGTTAAGATTGTTACAACTATTAAAAAAAATCAGAAAAAAACATCGTAACATGTGAAGGGGATGCGAATTGGATCACATTTGTTTATTTACATCGTGTTCACACCGGAAATACATTATGATATTGTGGTTGTGTGAGTTTTTACGCCGGAAGTTGTTCAACAAATCTCCTCGAGCGGTTAAAGCGATTACCTTTAAGCTTAAAACAATAGCTGCATTTAATCAATGAAACTGATTTTAACAGTATTGGTGGTCACTGGAAACTTATCTCTAGTGAGTGTTAGTTATTATGGACCGCCCGACTGCAGCTAAATGGAGCAAATCAACAGAAGAGTAACCTGATTGTTTCACACCCTCACGGTAAAGAAGGAAATTGATGCTTGAGAAGAAGAAAATCTTGATGTACCCTCACATGACTTCCTCTTACCACAGTTTAAGTAATTCAATTTGAAAAGGTTATTTGACATCAATGTTGCTCAACAGGCGATCTACAAGCGAGTGACTATTCGACATCAAGAGGTTGGTAAATCTATCCAGTGGGTAATTTTGAATTTCGTACAAGGAGTCTACATTCATCACTTTTCCGTTTAAATCACATCTCAGCACTTAGTGTGCACTTATAATTTTTTTAGTTACAAGTGCTAGAATTGTTTTTAATGAATTTTCAAACTAAGTGGTACAATCAATGTAGATTCTTTTGATGCGCTGGAACAGCTTGATTGATTTCCTTCCTAACTACACACCAATGCCTAAAACATATATTACTTTGGATGTTTCAATGTTAGTGATCCTCTCGAAATATATCTTTGAAGTGAGTCCCGATGGAGAACCTGGTGTAAGGGTAACCTGGAAGCTCCCGATTAATGTAGCAGTGTAGAAACAATATCTTTATCGTATTGCACTAAAAAAGCGCAAGACGTTTTGTATCTTTCCATAAATATGTTATTTAAAAACTTTACTTTTTTAAATTTTATTTAATTCCATTTCGTTAATTCCACATTAAAATTGAAATGCTGAAAGTTCAAAAATCTGAGGAATGTTTTACCTCATTTAAATCAAATTTCTCGGCAAGAATCTTGCTAGAAGAAGCACGCTACATTAAGATCTGTCCTTCTAAAATGAAATTACAAAAATATATTTGAAGAAGAAGTCATTAATACCTGTCTTCTGGTAATTTTGTCGCGAGATTCTTTTCTCCTTTTGGTTTTGCTTTTGATTCAAGTTATTAAAATAAACAATTCATTTAGAACTAAAATAAAATCTAGCCAGCGGCGCTACAGTAATGACAGATATCGTCTAAAATAATCAATATCACAAGGAAGTACAGGCTGATTAGCCGAATTTTCGGGCACCTTACAGGTTGTTGAAAAACGAAATGGCACGAGGCGTGGAGAAATTATTTCTGAAAGGCAGACTTTAATGGACACTGAAAGGGATTTGGTTTCGATATTTCCAGAATAAAATCCTCAAATTAAAGCAAATAAGTTATATATGCAGTCATTGATCTAGGGCCTGGTGTAGTGAGGGGACGCATCACTGGAAGTGACCTGGTCTCAGCTTCCATAAGAAAGCTGTAAGAATAATATTCAGGGTGTAAAGGGGTAAAAGTGAAGTACTTCTTCAGCAATCAGGCATCCTCACAATACCCTGCTGTCACGACTGTACAATGCGTTGATTGTTAATGAAAATCCGGATATACATATTTATCGAGAAAGACAAACTGTCACGCCAACGAGATTTTCACATTGGACAAACAAATTTAAAAGAAGCCAACGTACATGGCCGCGAAAATCCATGATTTTTGGTCCAAATCTCTTTTCCATTCAGGCCCTTACAAAATAAATTTCAAATCTGAACTTAATAACTGTTTGCAGACAAAAATTACACTCCTGTTAAAGAATATTTTTTAAAAGAAAGTAAACTTTTAGATACAATTCTGTATGCAGAATTCTGTATCTTACTACTCTTTCTAGTCTATCTATTCTTTCTAGACTACTCTTTCTAGTCTCTCTATCTGTAAGTAGTTTAAGAGAAATTTGAGGGTTCTGGGGAAAGGTGTGACTCCCCTTCTAAACTTCCCGGTTATTGTGGAGAACCCACGGCAGAATGTGCTCCAAGCAACTGAACCTAGTCTTAATCGAACATAAATCAGTATTTTTTTTAGGCAGACTTCACGTCCAACTACCAATTAGGTGCCGTGGACGGAGGCAACTAGCAAACATACTTTACCGTAAATTTCTTTTATTAACCATTAAATAAAATCCAAGGCCTAAGACCCGGGGGAAACGAACCCACTAAACCAACAATACATCTTACCTTTGCAGGTCTAGCCTTAACCGCTCGGCTACCGTGGCGCCTTAAATCAGTAAGTTTGTAGCAGTAACAAAAAGTCTTGAGAGTGTACTTTCCATAATTAGGAATTTAAATCCAGCAATTTAAATGCATACATAACGAGGTTGGAACGTTTTCCTTTGAATTTCTATCTTGACACATTAAAAGTTTTTAAGAAATTATACTGTCCCTGTGGGTGCGGAAAAATTCGCTGAATATGAGTGATACCAGAGTGTGCGCCAGAGAGACCGACGAGTGGAAGCTGGAGGAACGCTGGCTGAATTTCAATCAACGCCACTAAATCGCCCGCTGGTCATTTCAAAGCTTTTAACTAAATTGAATTGTCCAACTTTTATTGCAGCATTACATCTCTGTAATAAAGTGTTTATTGACTTCGCTTTGCAGCTTACTTGCATAAGTTAGTGGTGGTAGGTAATTATTATAATTGGTTTTTGTGGGAGGTAAGAATTTGGTGGTGATCTGGAGCTGACTAGAAACAGCCGAATCGATCTAGTATCCAGATATTGAACTGCATGTTCATCATTCTCTCCAATGACTTGTTTGAGCAGTCCCAAGGTGGGATATAAGTAGGCATCGCTCGAGTCGGACTCGCTGAACACTTCTAGTGTAAGAATCGAAATGGTTGCCATTAGCCCTGGTTAGAAGACAATCGCTCGGTGGACTACCCGCAAGCTACTCCGCACATCCACATTGATCAGGAGTTCTCTTGCTACAATATAATGGATTCATCTAAGAATCGAATTTAAAACAAACAGATCGTAAACAACCACTCCCAAGATGGCAAGTAAGTCTCAGTGCTACAAACACTTCTTTGGTGGGCATGCTCTTTATTCGGGCTGTTTTGTTTCTGGTAGGACAACAGTTTCACACGAACTGAATTCACGATTTAAATATTATACATTTTGCAATTATTCAGACAATTTGATCTCCCGTGATTACAACTTTAAGCCGGAAGGAAGTAAACAGATGATATAAATACTCGTATAACATTTTCCTGACTAATGCTAAACCAAGACTGTATTATTAGTTAGGATAATTTTTTGTTCTGTTTAAATTTGTAGGAACAGAAGAAGAGGTGGAACATGACTAAATATATGTGCGACTGAGTTGGGGATGAGTGTGTAGTAAGTGATGATGGTGCATCCAGTGTATGCTTACATTGACAGATTACCTTCCTATCCTGGCCGTCAGAGTGTTAGTGCAGAAGTGAGGGTAACTTGTCTCTGTGTGCACCCTCACACATTGATCTATTCCGTCCACAAATAGAGCTCCTCAAACATACTGCTTCTCAATGTCATTATATATATATATATATATTTGGGGCATCATTCAGCTGGACTGCGAGTACTCCCTTCTGAACCGAAGATGTAGCGGCGAACTAGAATAGGCATATACAAACTCTTCCCGATTTAACATCACAAACTCGTGGCCTTACCAAACACCAACCCTAGAAGCATATATATATTTAAATCGCCCAAACTTTTACTCATTCACTTCAGATCTAAAAACACTACCCCCTTTATGGGGAAAACATATTTCATTGCAAAGAGGTAGGGGGTAAAACAGTTATTTTTAAAATGTGACAAGTTTAGACACGATGATTCTAACGCGATCCTTGTTCTATCTTAAGGGATAGTTCATCTGTGATATATCTAGCATTTCCAGAGTATTTCTGCTTTTAGTTTGTACATGTAAAGGTTTTTTTTTATCTTTACTATTCGTCAGGAAGTATTTGAGTTCGTGGTGAGTTTTTTCCAGTCAAAATATATGTTTTCAGGTCCCTAAAGAACGAAAAAACCTTTTTAGCTAATTAGCCTTGGAGCTGCTGGAAAAAAGCCGTCAAGGGGGGATATAAGTAGGCAACCCTCCAGTTTTTATAGTGGACATATATTAATAATAAAATAAATTATTCATGTAATGTACTTGTATTTACTATTAACTATTATAATTCTTTCTATCTCGAGTCATGCCTCGTCGTCTCAGAAGACGTCGCCACGACGGTACGCCTTGGACATCCTTGCTTCATTTTAGTTCGTTCCTCCGCCAACCATGCTAAGCATACGTCCAAATATACACCCCGGAGGAATGTTTTCCTTTCAACCAAAAGACTGAACACATCCGCCATGACATTGGACAAGATTTAGAACTAAAATGAAAATGAAATAATCCAGTACCTGTTTCCAGAGCAGCGTAATTTCAGTTAGTTTCTAAAAGAACTGAAAGTTCTTAGAACTGCAATAAATACGCATACAGAATCCCTAAATTAGAGTGAAGATTAACGGGTATCCGTAGTGAGACCGTTACCCAATTGATATCTTCATTGAAATGTCTGCACTGGCCTTTGTTTTTTTCAGGAATGCCAACAGAACTTCTAAGGATGCCCACCCACACACTCTGACAGATTGATTAATGTGTGTGACCTTTATACGTCACAATTACCTGATGGCCATGATTAAACGGAATCATTAACTCGAGATTTAATGGTTCGCACTGGCTGGCCCTCAGAATATTACTTTTATTTGTAACTATTTCCAGGAAATTCTCATAATGGCATTCCAGGAAGAGAGGATATTCCTTTAATGCTCCACCTTAAAACAGATTAAAGCTGAAGATGGCTAAATATTTGATAAAATTCAAGTTCAAAGAAAATGAATTTTCAAATTTTTTTAAGATTTTTTAGAACTAGATTTTCCCGGGAGAAAGTAGTTACATTTCATACAAGCGATTTTATTTTGTTGAAGGCAGCTCTAGCGGAGGGTTGAGGTCTCTTTAGGGTCATTTAAAGACTATTTAAGATGTAAAACCCTGAGATTTGCAGTTAGGAAGTGTGAGTGTTGATGGCAGATTCAATGGCCTCAAAGGGGATCAAAACTATATTGTGTGAATGGTCTCTGTGACACGACCGCAACTACGATTTTTAAAAAAGAAGCTAAATATTATTAATAGTGTAAAAAAACAATTAAGACCGGAATATTCATTATCGAGCGAAGATAACCGCGAATGCGATAGGATGACCTAAATAAGTTCGTATTGGTAGATAGCGTCTCACTAAATGCGGTAAAAACGGAGAAATAAACTGTAAAAATAAGGATTGTAGAAGAGCATGCTTCTTGGTCTAACTGAAATGCGTAGTGCTCCAGTGATAACGTGTGATCAGGTCAAAGAGGTGTGAGGTGATCAGCAAGGGAATCCGTGTGCCCACCAGTACCCAGGGCAAGGCAATGAGGCAACAGCGATCCGAGCGGAGTACCCAGAGTTCTGGGAGGTCAAGCCGGAGTGCGCATGCTCCGGACCTAGCCTGCGGGTTCGTCCGCCCACAGCCTTTGCTACTGCGTCCCGTTCCCCAGACATAGTAGCTCCTGTAGGATCAACTAGAATGTCGCTTTTAAAAACCACTGGTATTTTATTCTTAAATACTCGAACTGAGGTCGAATCCAATAGAGGAAATAGTGAATTTTCACCAGAGATACACATCTTTGGATTTTCAAGACAGGAAAATCACCCGTCTTACTAAAGATTCTTTTTAAACATTACCTTTACTGTGAAACCAATTTATTACTAAAGTCTTAAAAAGCTTGAAGCAAAAGCCTTGGATACTAGCTGTAACAATCTATCATATAGTTACTAGATAATGCTTTTTTGATATTTGAACATAAATTGTACAAAAATTTGTAAGATACAACATTGTCTTTGCAAAAATCAAATTTGAATATAACCATCTATTTTGAGGGGTTGTGAAGATCTTCTACTTCTGATTTCTGTTGGTTCTTCGTCGGGAGATCTACAGACATTGTTGATGTTGAGCAGGAAGTCTGTAAACTGAATGACGAGCCTTTCCCCTCTACCCACATCGATTCACCTTTTCTTCTCTTCCACCTTCCACCTTCACCAATTTCAGATATCTTCAGGAACGGGGCTTGAGTAACTCTGTTACAACCTTCAGCAGTCCCAGGATGTGTCAATGACAAATGGTAGAAGAGACTGCCACGGAAGGCAAGTCGTCCTGATGATCCTGGAGGAGAAGTGACCCACAGAATCCCTCCATCAGTGAATAGACTTTGATTACTTCAAGGAACCAACCATAAGTACGAAAAAGTAAGACAAGGTCAGAGCAAGTCTGGAAACATAAGCAACACTGGAGCTCACAATGTAGTGGGGTGGACGTTTGCTTGCATGATATCCATAATTGGGTTAAAATCTCCCACAAATTGATAATTATAATCATTATCGCTACTCAGCCACTCATGCAGTTCCAGTGTAGTAACGAGTACCTTTACACTGATCTATTGCTCCATAAACTGAAACAGGTTTTACACTCAATTTCTGATTTTATTTATTTACCTCTCCGAACATTAGTTTTCTTTTTTCCTCCCTCTCCATGTAAGAAAAGTATTGCAAGAAAAGATTTTCAATTTTCATATTCCCTCGGAAGAACTCTTCTAGGATCCACTCCTAAGTGGTTTTTATAAATTGGTACTTAAATGTGTGTTGGCCAATGTTTGCTTCTCCATGTGATTAAAAACGAAAAATCTGGTGTTTAAATGGGACATGGGTTTAGGTGCCACAGGAACCCTATAGGAAAGTACTCGACAGAATCAGTCACCTGAAGAACATTTTCTCTGAGAGGTTTTATGATCTTTTTGGAATTTCCTCTGGAAAAACAGGAAAAACTTCATTTTGTAAAGTGGCACTTCCGCTTGAGGGATTTTCTTCAATCAGGATCAAAGCATACTACATCTACAATCTTCTTACAACCACCAAGGGGAACGTTTGGCAATTGGCAATCATTAATGTTGTAGAGTAAGTATTTAAAGACGCCACTGTAGAGAGGGATGGAACAACAGGAAATGTTAAGAAGTAAAGGGAACAACTGCCAGTCTGAGCAACAGTTCAAGTAACGAAAATAAAAATAAAAACAAGCAGAGTTGGCGGGAGCAAACCTGGAATATATAAACTGTAGAGGAGATAGGATTGCGACGCCCGGAGCAATAGCACGCTGAGGTCGGTAAGTCGGTGACCTGGCGGTACATCAGCCACGGCGACTTGGAATTCGGAGCTGGAAGTCGTTACACCAGCTCTGTACCACCCCGCCTCGCCGCTAACAGACGCACGACCTGACCTGAAATCCGTTAGCTTTTTCATCCAATCTCTTTCATTCTTTATTGTTTTTAATATTTTACATGTATTTGTAGTGCTTGAACACACTTGGGCTTTGTAATTACCTGCGTGAATAACGCTAAAAAATTGAACCAAACGCTCCAAATCAAGCATCCCAATCAATATTACGTTTTAATTTGTCTTTTTTATTATTTCTCCGGCAGCTCTGGGGAGAAGTAAGCGATCATGTCCAGTTTCTAATATTTTATTTTCATCATTTAGAGTAAGATATCATTTTCAGTCTCATAGGAAATGAGCTGTAAGTTTGTGAATTGAAACAAACAATCGCACAATCATTTATTTTTTTCCAAACGTTGCTCCACATCTAAACCAAACATTATCGCCTGATCTAAACTTCCTAAAACCTTAAAGCAGAATAGCAAAGTGAATGCAAATACATAAATCCAAACATGTCAAGTATCCTTTATAACGCACAGCTTCTCTTCCGTGATTGGATTGCTCCTAGGCTAAAGACCCATTGATACCCAAACATTTCCAGACTGCTCTCCAGTGCTCCTAGGCTACAGACCCAAACGTATTGATGCCCAAACACTTCCAGACTGCTCTCCAGTGCTCTTAGGCTACAGACCCAAACGTATTGATGCCCAAACACTTCCAGACTGCTCTCCAGTGCTCCTAGGCTACAGACCCAAACGTATTGATGCCCATACACCTCCAGACTGCTCTCCAGACACTAACAAAAAAAAATTATTTACATCTCCTAACAGGGGACGAAACTGTTAAGAGAATGCCAACTCCACTCTAAAATCCACGCCATTACTGAGCTCGTGTCCTAAGTACACCCTAACCAAATCACAATATGGCTTCGCAGCCAGAGAAAGGATGTTGGAAGATCTTTGAGAGTTCAAGATTTTGGAAAGTATTATGTAACAGAATGTAACCTAATGTTTGTACCAAGTTTTATAAAAATTAACTAGCTGATGCTAGAAGAGTTGCGGATAGTTACGTCATTCTGGCGGGGGCGGGAGTAAAGTGAGAGGAGAGTCACGGAAGTGAACACAAAGAGACATCCAGCTTCCGCAACTCGCATAGTGACGTCACAGCGCGCACTGCACTGTCTTACTCCTTATATCGTCCTTCACTTCACTTCCTGCCATCCATTTCCTATTCAGACTGAGCATTCTTTTACATTTAAAAGAAAAAGCTTCTGTACACGGATTTCACTCGGTGCCAAGTGAGTATTACCAATCCTCAGGACTAAGATTAGTTTCGGTGATAACCTCTTTTACTAGGACCACTTTCCCGAGTTCCTCTTTCCGTTCAAACGGTGTCCTGCCCCTTCAGGGAGACAATCTTCTCCCCGAGAAAGAAGTTTCCGCTCCCAGAGTTGAAACGGTCTTCAGTAACAGGTTCTTTCAGTGATAGAGCCTTTAAGAAGATCGCGGCTGAAACTGATTGGGCAACATGTTCGGTTGGTTTTCTACGTATTTCAGCGATCGAATTTTCTTACTACTGACATTAGTTTTCAGTTTAAAGAAAATAACTTCGGAACCATTTTCGAAATTACCGTTAAAAACTACAAATCTCTTGAATAAAATGGTTCATCAACTGATTTCCATGATTCGGAATTTGGTTTGCACATCTAATTCCAATTATTAGACAGGTGATGGCCGCACATTGCCCTGAAACGATACTTTAGAGGTAATCCATCTCTTCCTATGATAAGTCTCTAAAAGTGTTATTATTATTAATAGAAGCAAAACTTAAAGATCTATATTTGTTCATCTACCTACGTGTTATCCAGAAAAATCAATGGGGAATATTCCAGAAAATCTGAAAAGAGAGTGAATAATTAAGTGAAGTCCGCCTTCTGTTAGTGAATTTTCCCATTGAGTTCTTCTTAATATTATATAAGTAATAGGATAGTTGGGATTGAGATTTTAGAGCGAAGTGTTCTCCCTTCTCTCCCAAAAATGTCCTTAATCTCATTTTAGAGATTAGAGGTCGCAAAGAAGAGAACTTTTAATTTGGAATGTTCCTCAAGAATTGTACACGTAATCTTTTTTTTGAATGCCGTATAAATTTTATTTACATTTAGTACCTGAAGAAGGACAACAAAGATGTTCGAAACTTTGGTCAAATAAAGTAGTTTTAATTTTACCCGTAAACAAGTGTACTCTCTGCAAATTGATGCAGAGAATATTGGCAGATTGACGTCAAAACTCGCTAATTACGTCCAACTTGTTCATGGCCATATAGATAATAAAATTAATGCGAAATAAAAACTATGGTGGTGTCGTTAAATGCAAGAAAATATTTAATGAGCACTGAGACAGCTTGTCTATTGTGATTTTGGTTAGGGTGAACTTAGGCCAAGGGCTTAGTAATGGCCCGTGGATTTTGGAATGCACGATTTGCATTCCAGCAAACCTCAGCCCTATTCTTGAATCTACTTTCCAAATATTCCATCAGCGGCGTCTTATCGCTGGACAAATAATCTGTCCAAACAGGTTGCAATGCAGTTCTCAACTAAGTCGTAAAGAGATTTAGTTTAATTTTATTGTATAGTTCTAGATGCTGTGCAAGGCAGATAGTTTTAACCTGTTGCAGGTACCTAGTTAGTTACCTGTCTGTGGAGGTAGCCAATGTTTTTGTTCTACAGCATCCTCCATCTAAAGGCCATATCTCTTTAATGTACCACTTTACTAGCTGCACCTTGGTAAGATTCAGGTGATTTTGAGATCAGAGCAATTTGTTAGTGCTTTAATATTTATAAAATAAAGTCGCCAGAGTTTTCGAAATAACCCCCCTCTACGGAGAGGGAGAGAGAGGAAACACTGCTCACAATTATCTGACCGCTTTAAATGCAATATCTTATTTCCCCGTACTGACTGTTCCCTTCATAAAAGGGCTGAAGGGTGACGTCTCATACCTAACCCTCCGGTCTCTACAGAAATCACTACAAGATATTTCGTGAGAAGGGATTCATTTCTAACTAAATACCTGTGTTTCTGTGTGTGTATCGTGGCTAAATATTGTGGGAGTGTTGTGTGTAGTGTTGCTCCCATGAAGTACTCTTACAGACAATGTTCTTAGCAAAGGACCTACAGCCAGCCCTATATTAATAGGGTCGGGAGGTATACACAAAGTTGGGTGTTTACAAAAAAGCACGAGATGTAATCTAGCCAGTAATGCAATGTGTGTGTGTGTGTGAAACAGCAGTGAGCGGAGGGGGGAGGGAGGACCGCAGAAAAAATAGAATAAAAAAACTTTTACTAAACTAAAAGGAAACTCATTGAGAAGATAGTTTCTAAGGCTGTGAACAGGTACCTACATCTGCTCCGGCAGATTCTGTTACTGTGTGGTCAAAACGCTGTGAATTTCTTAAAAGGAATCGGAGAAGGAGACAAGAACAAAATGAATATCTCTTTGGATCTTTGCAAAGAGAAACTGGGACGAAAATTTGAGCGTTTACAACGTTCAGTTGGTGAACCTGTACTATTTACTGGGTGCCACGTTTAAGGCTGACGTCAGAATTTCATCCAGAACCCGCGATCAGCATTTTTATCTAATTTTTATGAAAACAGGATTAGAGTGAATTAATGCTTTTAACAAGTTTCAAAAATGTGAAAGCAGAGAAATATACTTGCGGGAATGGCGGGTTTCATCAACATTTAAGGGCTCTAATGATGCCATAAAAACCACTACTAGTATTGGTATTATTTGTACCAGAGTATTTAAGGGAAATTACCATTGGGAAGAAGACGCCCATAATTTGAGTTTCAAGAAAGCTGCTTGATTAAAGAAAAAATTAATTGTTTGTTTGTGGACATTCGCTCCGGATGCTACTATGGTTATGGTACTACCGGGATGCAATGAGGCCAGTTTAGTACTGCAAGGTGGGAGAGGGTGCTCCAGAAGGTGCTCGCTCATACTAGACTTGAATTCCGTTCTTCAAATGTAATCTGACGTATACATATTGAATTTCCTTCATTGTATGCAAGTAATGATGGCGCCGACTTAACTCACACTCAAGCATTCAAAAAGTGGAAAATCGAGGCACAACAGTGGCACTTTCCATTGGCCAAAAGCTTATTGTGAGTCCCCAGTCCAAGGATGGCACATAACCCACATAACGAATTTGAACTTCCTTCAACTGTCCCTTTTGCAGTTATGCGGACCACAAACACACTAATGTACCAATTAGTACAAAACCATTACTCGAACTCGAGTTGAATTTTTCCGATGAAAATGTCAAATCGGAAATTGGCAATATTTTCTTCTTACTAGACGTCAGATGAAGTTAATAAGGTAGCAGAAGAATAATTGATTTTCTAATCGCTAATCTTGCAGCGGCAACTAACAGGGTCCGGGCGTCAGAATTACATTCCTACGTCACTCGGTACTTCACCAATAAGAAATAATAAATACTCACTGATGATCAGCTAATTCACAAATTAATCTAATTAATGGATATTTGGTTGCCCACGAAGTTGTCTCATCTACAAATAACTTCTGTAGAATTTACACTTTAGTAATTAAATGCAAACATGTACTATATATGTGTGTATAATCTATTTATATGAAGGATTTCTCTTGGAACAAACTGTGGCAACGCGCAGAGAGCTGTTTAGCTGGAAGCTAAATGGAGCGTATATACCGGAAATAGGCTAGCTCTGCCTTTGCCGCGTAGGTCACAATAAAAAGAGAGCGTCCGCTAACTGCTCACGTAATACGTATATTGAGTGGGCGTGCTCAATATTCTCTTCAAATTGGATTTAAACTGGGGTTGTCACAAGTAATTCTAGACTGCTGATCCAATTCCACATCTTCATGCCCAACAGCCTCTCTCTCTCTCTCTCACTCTCTCTCTTTCTCACTCTCTCTCTCTCTCTCTCTCTCTCAGCCTACAGCAGTAAGAGGAAGTATTGTTATCGTGGAGATTTCCGCTTTCTCACAGGAAATATTTGTTTTGAGAATCCTTGAGTCCTACAGAGCGAGTGGGTGGGCAGAGAGAGTGAAGTGACGCCACAGAGTTCATGTTCCTAAAACGACGGAGAGAATTTCTTATGCTGTAATTGTTAATTACAACTAATCGCCGAGCACAACAGGAGACAATGGGTCTCCAAACCATTACTCGACTTTTAAGTTTGGAATCTATGTTTCATTATCCACTTTGCATTTTATTTAAATATAAAATGCTGATATTTAGTTTGTAGCGAAACCTATATAAACTAGCAAAATGTTTTTGAAATCTGTCCGGAATATAGCGAGACATTGTTTGAAGATAATGGTTAAAAATATCCCTGAAACCTTCGGGACTTCCTTGGGGTTTAGATGTGGAATTCTTTATGGGCGATCAGTGAAAACAGACAATATTCAAGTTTGGTAAACTCATAATGCTTTTTTTTTACCTCCAATTGATCAGCCTCCATAAAATAATTAGAGATGGTCTAGCTGGAGTACTCACAGAACACTTAAGGTAAAACTCCATTTTCTGTGATCCATTTTGACAGTGGTTCAGCTGTTAATAACTACCCACAGTTCGGAAGCACTAATAAATGAAGTTATAACGGCTTAAGTGATGAAGCGCAGACAACGTGGAGCCATGCGGGCTATCAGATTACAGGAACGGCTGGGAGAACTAGTTTGTCGAGCAAAACACGGGACCTCCTGAACTGGCTTTCCTCATCACATATTTGAAAACGTAACTGCGTTGTTCTGCTACGTTGAATATCTTAGGTTTCAGATGGTACAAATCTGCGTAATGCTGAACTTACCATTGGGTCTTTACTTTCGCGCATCTTGCACATTCTCATGGTTCGAGATTTCCGGATTTCTTCTTGCAATTTGAAAAACTGACATTATACTGAGCCTAACCTACTAGTCCAGGCTCTCCCTGACAACTCGCCAAAATCCATTTTTACAACACAAATCATTCATATAAAAGGTATAGATATACTACATGTAGCGAATGTTTATTAGAAAGTTACAGAAAATCCTTTTCATTTTCATTATCTTGAAAATGTGGTTTCCGGAAAGTACTTTGAAATTTTCTCTCTCACAGCTTGCTCCTTGTACCGTGGTTTTTAAGTGCAACGCAATCAGAGAAAATTAATAGAAGCCTGTTCACCTCCACCTGACCCAGTGTGCCGGCTAAAACTCTTTTTTAGCCTGTCGTGTACAGGAAACTGACATACGAGTATAGCCTGACTAAATCGAAAACCGCGGACCTAGACGAGAACGAATTTTGACGGAAAAACTCGATAAAGTTGTAATTATATCAGAAAGTTATGTGTTTCGAAAAGCTGGCGCAATAATTGGATGGACGAACAGAAGATTTAGTCCCCGCTTGATAGTTTGTTGACGATAGTATGAAGTCGTTTCCATACATCTGGAAACTGCAAAACTGAGAGATATCTTGGCGCAAGCAGTGAGAACTGTCTTGTGAACCCTGGGAATCACCAACCTTCACAAACAAAATAAAACAATCCGACAAAATGTTAAGAATTCGTTTTTTTGTTCAAAAGCGGAAATTATTAATTATTTTAATGGCGTGTGTGTGAGAGATGGCTTCTAAGATAATATTGTAATATTTGTTCACACTTGGTTTTTATGTTTATATCATGTTGGTCGCGTGATGCACACTATCAGACCCATCAGTGGCCTCCTACACTCTGTCCAACAGCCAGACAAAACTACTACTACTGTTGTTTCTTTTATTACATATTTTTATGGATGTGTAAAAAAAACAGAAGGAATCCTACCAAAACTGCTCTTGTTCGTTTCTACGAGTATTTTAAACTCCAACAATAATAATAAAAATATCTGAGGATTTCTCACACATCGGTTTTACTTTCGGCTAACCATTTTCATTCAATTAAATAGGCAATGGAATCCTGATCCGCGAGGGGGGAGGTTCCTAAATGTATAATCCTTCCAGAACCAGTGAGAAAACCAGAGCACCTCAACTACTTGTAGCAATAACAGACTGTAAACTGTCAACTGCCTCTTGAAAACGGAACAATCCCCTAACCTAGATATTCCCACATCATTTTGCACTTTAATAATTTCCGTATAAAAGGCTGATGTATGACTGCATGCAAAAAGATCCCATTTACAAATCCCAGCACAGAAACATCTGTCATCCAAGCGGAAACAATTATTAAATATTGTTTAGCAACAAATGTTGAACGAAGCGTAACATTTGCATGGAATTAAGTGCACATTAATACTTATGCAACATGACTAAAATTTGTTTCATTTCCCTCTATCTAAAGCTAGTGATACAACGTCCGTTCTACTTTTAAGTATGTTTAGTGCAGGGCTAAAGTGTTCATTGTCGAGTTTTCCTGACTGCAATGGAGATGATATTGGATGGAACTAATTTCTGAAACCAATAGTCTCTTCTTTTGTTTGGAATTGAAATCTCAGGGATGTGACTGAGATACTTTATGGGCAGTTCTGAGGAGTTCTAGCGGTCGGCTAAAAGAGTGAAGCTGTAACAGTGGGGGTGCTAGTGAAGCTTTCCGTTTCTAAGAGTGTGACATTTTTAAAAGAAAAAAAATTGTCAACGTTGGGTGTTCTTCCACATTACGCTTTTTCGTCCAGTTTCTGACGATCAACCCTTATATAACTGTTGTCCCAAATCGTTTTAAGGGTGTTGGAATGGATGGAGTGCTCTAAGGGTAAATAGAAAGGGTTTGGTTCCAGAACCATCCAGGGACTGGAGTTAGAGCTCTAATGAAGATTCTAAGATGAAATTAGTGCTCTAATTAAGGTCTTTGCTGGAGTTAGTGCTCTAATTGAGTCTCACCTTAAGTTAGTGCTCTACCTGAGGGTCTAGGTTAAAACTAGTGCTCTAATCGAGTTCTAGGCTGGAGTAGTACTTTAATAGAGAATCTAAGCAGTTAGTGCGTGTTTCAATAAGTGTTTTAGGTTCTTGGAGGGTATCAGCGTTCTAATTGAGGGTCTTGGCTGGAGTTAGTCTTTAATTGAGTCACAACTTGAGTTAGTGCTCTCCTTGAATGTCCAGGTGGAAATTAGTGCTCTAATTGAGTTCTGAGCTAGATTTAGTACTCTATACTACGGAATCTAAGCTGCAATAAGTCTTTAATTGAGGGACTCAGGGGGAATTGGTGTTCTAATTGAGAGTCTCAGCTGGAGTTAGTACTCTACTTAAGAATCGCTTTGGTTAAGGTTGAATAGCCAACCCCAAGGAATCGAATCTAATTTTGTATGCCAATCTTTCTTCACTTGCCCATCTGGGATGAACTCAATGAAATCATTAAGCAAACAAATAATGAAATCTTTTACAAATTCAAAACAAAGACGAAGAGAAAGGAGTGCTCTAGGTAATAACCGCTCTCCGATCTCTGGCCAGTAATCGGTTGTCAGTGAATGTGCAGATATCTGGACCAGATCTGTGAAAGTAGATTCATCTAAATAAATAGATTCATTGTATACACTCATTGCTACAATCACTTGTTTTTTTTTAGTTTTGATTTGTTTACTTTCCATTTGGAACATATCATTGGGGGAAAGTGGACAGCTCTCTGACATCCGGTGTCTCACGCATGCTTTTAATGAGGCGTTAGCTGATGTTGCGTACACTTGGGGAAGGAGGCTTAAGACTGCTCTATACAGGGTGTAGGTTGACTTGCAGGTCAGATTGAAGGGTCGTTGTGGTGACTAACCAACAGGTGAACTTTCAACCGCCCTAGGTCGTAGGATCGCTTGTGCCATAGAACGTTTACTGAACTCCAAAGTTTATTATATTAATGTTCGTTCCTCCATTTCAGGCTATTTAATCCATAAAAAAAGCATGCTAATTTGATCTGAAGGAAGACTTGGAGTTGATTTTTTGTCTTATTATAAACATTATGGCGTGTTTGCAGACAACTCATGCTAAGAGGAAGTATCGCCATTTTGTGTTAAATGTCCTAAATTATGATCTGATCGCTTCACCATTCTTCGTTATCCTTGACTTCGTTGGTTTTTCATACCATCAAAATGCTGTTTTGATTTGTTAGGAAACTGCAGTATTATCTCCCTCAGGTTCCTGGTTGGATTCTTTGTAGGACTTTGGGACTTCTTTAAAAAATAGAGCTCATCCGGTAATTTTTTTGCATTGTTTGTGGTAATGAAGAGGCTACCCCTTTGATTGACTTTTTAAGATGTTAGGAGATCAGTTTCAAGGTCTTTATTCAGACAGCTGAGCTGAAGAATAGTTTCTCCAAGAGGTCACTATCAGAATCATTCATAATTGCTCGTATTGGACATCCTCCATCATTGAATTACTGATCACTTCATCAACTATAAACTAGTTTGACTATTAAAGGGCAATTCGCCATATTAACATTACAACACGGTGAACTAACATCTCCTGACCTACAAATTAAGCAGATTATGACTTTTTCTTCAAAATCATCCCAATCTATCTATTTTTCTATTTTCCTTAAGCAAAATTTAGATAAATCAAAAAATATGAAGACATCTAAATAGATATTTTTGAAAAAAAAAATTTAGTTGCATATTCTGATAATTTGTCAAATACCTACGGGGGAAAAGTTAGTAAAAAAGATCTAAACTACATTTTTCTATGAAATAATTCATGTTAAATCATTGACTAATCAGATTGCAGAGGCGGAAGTGTGAAAAATGGGCGGTTAGATTGACCAATCAGAAACTAGTACGTACTTTCAAGGCAACCACGCCCACAGCCACTCTTTTTCCTTTCGAACTACGATGGCAACTTGTTGAAGCATGCTATTGCTGATAAAAATGTTTTAAACTACATATAAGAAATATTTAAATAATTATTTATCTATTTTTCGAAAATGACACTAATTATTTTTTCTCATTGGGTATTTGTTACCTGCAATATGTGCTAGCCTAGTATTTCATCTAATTCTCCATAAAATGCGCGTTTTATCTAAGAGAATAATTGCAACACCTTTTGCAAAATTTCTAATGCAAAAAAGTAAATTAATAACAAATAAATTTTGCATATTTATTAAATATTTTGTTTTTAAATTTACAATATTATGTAAAATAAAAAAGTAAAATTAAACAAAATTTTAAACGTAAATAATTTTAAATGTTGTCATACTTTAGAGGTAAATTAAACGACATAATCTATTCGCAAACCTTAACCAGAAAGTTGGAAGTACAAGCCGGTGAAACTGAATCTAAGAGATGGGCACTTTTAGTTCTAAGAATATTCGTAAATTAGAATTACGTGAGAAGTGCAGTCAGAGACGAGTTCTTTTTTACGATTTTGCACGTACAGGTTGATACTACGTTACTTTCATTTTTCTAATAAATTCATTATAGACCAGTTCTAGAGAAGAAATTGAGGTAGGCTTCTCAGTCAATATAATGCGCAGTTTGATGCTACAGTTTCAAAACAACTAAATTTTAGAGCCAGAAGGGTGAGAATTATAGCAAAGAAAGTGTTCTGAGGGGCCAGATGTTAAGCAGCTTAATAATACTTATTGAGCATCGATATTATATTTATAAATACAGAGAACTATTTAAGGTGGTGTTTTTGTTAAGGTTGGGTGAAAGCTTGTTTTGGTCGACGTCCGATAGAGTTCATTATACTAAATGAGGTGGGGACATGACAGACAATGGGTGTAGGAATGTCAAGGGAAGTGCTCTGTGAGGCCGAGAGAGAAGAGAGTGAACTCCCTGGGTAAGGACAAAGTTACAGGGGCACCGAAGAAGGTGGAACTCACAGACCGAGCAGGATTGGAGCTGTCCCCACCACTCTGGCCTAGTACACTTAATCTTCACCCTCTCGGTCTCCATGTGTGAGAACACCAACACAGTGCTGGAGAAGAGGCTCTGCCGACTTGCTGCAAGCTCTCCACTCTCGGCACTTCCAGCGGCCTGTGTGAAGCCGCCAGGTCGACTGCAGTGGAATGCGGAGACACTCTCGTCCATTCCCACACCAGAACATCTTCCTACTACCCACAGCTTCTTTGCCATTCAAATACTATGTTACGAAAAATGTTTACAATATCTAAACTAACCAAAAATAAGCATTAATATCTGTGGCGAATCCTCACATCACTTTTTCTCAAATCATCCTGAAGTGGGGGAGTTGATCCACCCTCTACTCTCCCAAATGGTGGGCAAGATGGAACTCTCCTGGTAAAACCTGATTCTGGTAAAAGTTGCAGATCTGTGCCCTGGTGTGTACCAATTATTCTAGAACATCTCACAGAGATATTCGAATTTCCCTTGGAAAATCAGTGGTAGACGTGCCTGCAGGAAGTCACCTCCTCCAAGTTCAGGACGTCGTCCAATCTAAAAGGAGTGAAAACTCTTTTCTCTAAAGAGTTACTTCCGGTTAAAGAATTATATAAAGATAAGTTGGGAGAAGTGATGGTTAGGTCTGGACTCGGTGGTTCTAACACCACCAATAGGTGGTTATGTATATAGCCATTCACCACTCCAAGCATTTAGAATGGCTTTCAATCGCTACTGGAGTCAGTACTTACCTTTTTCACTTTATTTCTGGTTACACTTCTTCCTGAAGAGGTTAGTTCGGCATTCCGCCAAACTCATATTACCCAAGTAACTGCTATAATAACTTTCACATTTGTAGAACAAACGATCAAACATCTGTACTATGAATACTCGTTAGAACTCTTATGTGTGGATTAGTGGACTTCGGGTATCCCAGCCTAACAACACAAACAACTGTCATTGCCGACACTCACATGATGCTCACGCGAAAAGCAGTGATGGTGGAGTTGAGCATCTTTAAAGAGCGCAAGCGATCTCGAGCAAATCTTCATTTTTATTTACTCACACGTTAGATTTGTGTACAAACATTAAAAAGCCACTATAGATTTTTGAGGCCACCGCGGATTTATCGTGTAGCCGCTTCCTTTAAATTTAGGCTACAATCTGCTCCGGACCGGATGTCCTGTCTCCTGCCCAAGCGAACAGGACTTTTATTGAAAAATAGAAACCAAATAATAATAATAATAATATTAATAATAATAATAATAATATTAATAGCTAATACACACAACAATGAGAGTAACAGTCCTGGAATTCGCGCTAGAAGGTAGAATTACTCTTATCATTTCAGTGATAACCGCACACATGGAGAGTTCACTGAAATTCTGAGTTAATTTTATATTTTTTGTTTACAAACTTTGCGTTATGATTTTTTTCAAAATATCGATGTTCGGAGCAAAAAAAATGAGTCGTTTATCCCTCGTTACGTCATAAAACATCTACGCAAACATAGTTCTTAGACCTTTTTTCTTGATTTGAGGGTAGCGCAGTCGGCTGATAACAGGGTAACCTTCAGTACTTACCTGCTTGGATAATTTACGACTGGCCAATCAAATAAATAGATGCCATAGACGTGCTGTAAAATTTTTATTCTTAAGAAATCGTTACAGATTTCATTAGATTTCTAAATATTGGAGTAAGAGACACTTCTCTCTAGATTTTTGGTTCCTCGGTTACTCTTGAATACTTGTTATTTGACCAAATAATAGTACCAACTGTTTTCTGTGCTTTTTTTTGCAGCTCATAGAATTATTATTTAGTAAAAATTATTTTTTAATATAAAGGGTAATCATAACATAATACTTCCTGCAAAAACCGTGGCTTAGTGTAGATTAGATAACCTACTCTAAAACAATACTACCAGTTCTAAAGAGTGTGGAAGTGGAAATACTAACGAAATTCAAATTCACAATGAATTGAGAGATAATCCTTGAATTGTAAACAAAAAGTAACTTCTTTTAAACGAAAGCAAATACGACACTCCAAAGTCCAAATCAAATATTCAGAGAACTGTAATGGGGGCCGACTACAGCCGACCATGCACGGTCATAGCCGAAAACATCGCAATATCCGATAATGGCCGCAATCGGCCAACCGCCACTGTCCAGCCGAATTGTACAGCAGCGTTTCTCTTTATTTAGCATTTTTCTTTTGACTTTCTTTCTCGCAGCACTAAACCTGCGGCGTGTTACCTAACTTGGGGAAATACCTTCTTTGAGGCCCTGAAATGGTTTTTTAGCCATATGAAATTATATAAACATAAATATTATCTGGAGTAAACCACTCTCATTATCTAGGGACGTCACGACCTCATCTGCACCAGCATTCTCCAAATGTAGTGAGCTCAGCTGATTTAAGCTTAATTTTAAATTTGCATTTTTTGTTTGATCTATTTGTTTTAAAATTGTTAATGCCAACAAGTGCATGAGATTAATTGAACATTCAACAAGCAAAGTGATTTGGGAGATTTGAATGAGATATGGGCCGTATTTGGAATCGAATTTCTCAAGGGAATCAATTTGATTAGTCTGATTGTTAAGATAGAAAGTATTGGATAGGTTTAAGACTGCACAGTAAAGCTGCATCCTTTCTTTCTGTTCAGAAAAGCCAATTTGGATGTTTGTCGAGTAGTCTCTAGACCATTCCGTAAGTTTACTTAAGTTTCTGTTCTTTTCCGGGTGAGGCGTTTTTTGAGCTCGAAACTGCGGCATCTTACTTTAAGTGCCGAAGGGATAGAAGTAAGATTAAGATAAGTTGGCATAATTTGCGATTGAGGGCAAAGTTACGTGTTGGGACTTGCACTGGTTGATTTTTACGAGGGTCGTTTGAAAAGTCCGTGCAAAGTCAGAGAGATAGCACCACTCGAGAGATAGCGCGTATCGAGGTTATGTTTAGTTAGTAGCATCTCTTGGAAGAACACACACCAAGTTTCAGCCAGATCGGTCTATTTCTTTGTGTTTGGCATTCGTTTGAATCGAGGAAGTCGAGTGATTTTCAAAAAATGGACGAAAAAGAATTTCGTGTGTTGATTAAACACTACTTTATGAAAGGCAAAACGCCTCAGGAGACTAAAGAGAAGCTTGATAAACATTATGGTGACTCTGCACCTTCGATTAGAACAGTTTATAAGTGGTTTCAAAATTTTCGGAGTGGCCATATGGGCACAAGTGACACTGAACGTTCTGGACGCCCTGTTGAGGTTACTACTCCAGAAATCATTGATAAAATCCATGATATGGTGATGGATGACAGAAGAGTGAAGGTGCGTGAGATTGCTAGTGCTGTGGGCATCTCGAATGAACGGGTACATAATATTTTGCATCAATATTTGGGCATGACAAAGCTATCCGCAAGATGGGTGCCGCGATTGCTCACGCTTGACCAAAAACGAAATCGTGTGAAGTGTTGCAAGGACGGTTTGCAGCTGTTCCAGAAGAATCCGCAGGACTTTAAGCGTCGTTTCGTCACTGTGGATGAAACATGGATACATCACTACACTCCTGAGACCAAAGAACAATCTAAACAATGGGTTACCAAGGGGGAATCTGCGCCAAAAAAGGCGAAGACCGTTCCTTCGGCCGGAAAGATTATGGCGACTGTCTTTTGGGATTCGCTAGGAATAATCCTCATCGACTATCTGGAAAAGGGTAAAACTATTAAAGGTGCATATTATTCATCGTTATTGGACCGTTTGAAAACCGAGCTGCAAGAAAAACGCCCACGATTGGCCCACAAAAAAGTCCTTTTCCATCACGACAACGCACCAGCTCACACCTCAGCAGTTGTGGTCGCAAAATTAATGGAAATAGGGTTCCAACTCGTTTCACATCCCCCCTATTCTCCAGACTTGGCTCCCTCGGACTACTATTTGTTCCCCAATATGAAGAAATGGCTGGCGGGAAAAAGATTTTATTCAAACGAAGAGGTGATTGCAGAAACGAATGGCTATTTTTCAGACTTGGACAAATCCTATTATTCGGAAGGGATCAACAAACTAGAGCAGCGTTGGAGGAAGTGTATAAGCCTAAAAGGAGACTATGTTGAAAAATAAAAAAGGTTTACCCCCAAAAAATAAGTAGTTTTTATTTTTGCACGGACTTTTCAAACGACCCTCGTAAAATAAAAACAAAAAAAATTAAATGAGGAGGTCGTCTGAGTGTTGATCTCGATTTGTAATGATTTAATTTGACGTCATTGTAGCGTCAGTTGCGCTGAATTGTTGATAAAACAATTAAAGATGCCGTGATCACTGGTGATTAATTTTGAGGCCACCGCAGTCAAACTGGTGCTTTCAACTAATCTATTCCAGTCATTAACAATGAAAAATTTACTCAGACAATAAAATGGTTGCCATTAACGTGCTAACTAAACTCCTTTACATAAGCAGCTCGGCGACCAAAAGGAGTTTATTAAAATTTGGAGTAAATCTAATCAGATTCAGACATCCAATCAAGTCGCTCCACTTCCTTGGTTCTCATCACTTCGCCAATCTTGAAGAGAGGAATTGAGGGTGAACACAATGGACGTACTCGGTTAGCACATTCCTATTTATTCCTGGACCACCCCAAGAACATTTGAGGCTTGCAGGGTGCCTTTGGCAGTCAGATCTGGACTTGAGTATTGTTCGCATGGCTTCCACGAAACTTAGGAAACAGATCAGCGATAAAGAAGGAGAACTAGCGTAAGTTATTACCGAGAAAGATGCTGGATAAAAACTTCGATAAGGAGTAGCACAACAGACAGGTTATGAGCATTGGACCGAACTTGTTTAAGATGCCTTAAACACAATGCCTATCATATCGTCATCAAATTTTGTGTAGATTTTTAAAAAACACTTAAACTTAGCCAACACCAGGAAGTAAGAGAGCTTGTTGAGTAAGTTGGATCAATTTCCGCTTGGAAATCTACGCCTTAAATTGAATTGAATTACTCATTAAATTTACATGAAAAAATGTTTGCGAAGTTAGTCATAATCGATTGAAGAACGGCCTGAATATTACGCACCGGCCTCAGTTCGACCATTGAATCATAATTACAAACAACAATATCTAATTATAATTTCATATTTCTGGTAAATAAATTAAAAATTTCGTAAACGTTTATAAAATAACAAAATGGCTTCTACTATTTGTGAAAGGTCAATAACATGAAGTGGACAAAAATGGCAGATTCTCTCATTGTCTTACCACGCTCTTGTTCATAGTTCCGGCCAGTTTCGAAATGTCCATCTTCAGAGATTGTTCATCAGTTATCACTGGAGATTCTGTTCTTCTGTTTCACACCATACCAGCTGACCGACTGCCTGGACAATCGGCAGGAAGTTTTTACTTCCATCATGTCTGGTGATGTCACGAACAGGTAGCCGTAAATCGTGTAGATTTAGGTGCCTAGACTGAGCTAACTGCACATAATTTAGGCGGCATTTTTCAAGATACTCGATAGAGGATCTGAGAGAGGTGTGACGTCACGCTTGCTTCAATGTATCATTTAAGAATAGTAAAGATGAGAAATGCGGCTGGCTTCTAATCAAGTTCCAAGTTATTGTCCAATCTAAATTTACGAAATGAGGCTAAGAAAGTCGTGTGAGTGGTAACCCCCGATTGACTACTTCCCAGTGTTGCTGCTGGGTCCAGCTCAGAAATATTTTAACAGAAACTGTAAATGACTGAGGATTTCCTAAAGAAAAACAAAAAATTGTTGAATCTGTCATCAGAATATTTAAAAGCTCCAACTTGGATTTTCATTATGCTTCCAATTAACGAACACAATACCGAAGGTTGGTTTCTTTCGACCTGGAGAGTTTTACCTCCTAATTGTAAGAAGCAATCCTTAAGGCAGGACCTGGACACTATGTAGTGTGGAGTGATGCCAATCCTGAGAATACGGAATGACGTCACAGCCCGTAGAGAGAGTTCGATGTACAAGTAGGACAGGAGAGAAGATATTGGCTTGCCGACCTGAAACTAATCATAGATTTGAGAAGGTAAACCGGTCGGTACAGGCGGTCAGACATCGCGCCACAATCACGCACACTCTGGTGTGAGTAGTGGCAAACTGGGTCGGCCGCGATCACATTACCGCGCTAGTAAGGCGCCCCGGCTATACTTCCAGCCACGCACGCCTTTCACATTCTCTCTTTACAGATACCTCGATCACACAAGTTCTCCTGGTCTCTAAAAGTAGTAAAGAAACTTCGAGTTAAAGGAGAGCTGCATTTTACAGTGCTGATGAGGTCGTGATTCCACTGAACGAAGTTGCAGTTCGATGGAGGTGCATCGGTCTGATTGCACCTTCATGTACAATCAATCAATCAATGCCTTGACCAACTGAACCAAAATTTTCTTTCTGTCCACAGATCGGGAAAAACAACGCACAAATTGACTTTAATATTGACAAAGTAATCACGTCAGATGAATTGATCATCTTACTTACTTCAGTCACTAACACTGTTATATTACAGTATCTCAGTTCATTTCAGTTCTCTATAATATTTCAGTAAGGCACAATATTAATTAGGTTATTAAATTGGTAATTTGGATAGATGATTACAGCTGAACCTTATGGTTTGATGGTTCCCGATACTTCAGGTACCAAGTTGTAATATTCGCTTTAGACACCCATTATTTAGGGCACCTCATTGAAGATCGTAAACCCCACGGCTTCCTGGGCTTACTATACTGCGTTCCTCCTTACAGCTTAATCAAAAGACAATTATTATAATTAATGCACATTCAGACAAACAATTCTTCTTACTCAGGCAATTAAAAAAATGAAATACAATCGAAAGTCGGTGATCGATTACCATAAAATTTGTCTTTTAAGAGATAGAAAAAATGTGAATGCGGCTGATTGTAACCCTAATAAATACAGAAGGTTTGTTTTTCCATCTCAGAGGGAGTTTTAGTTGACTAGAGTTCATCGGTCTGTCGGGCGATTGCGTTTCCAACCAGCCAGCGTAACTGCAGTAGTGGAGCTTACGTCACATAACTGGAGATTGCAATGTGACAAGGGGTCAGTTTGGTAACGGGCCCAGAAGTGACTGCCACTCGCGTAAACACTCTCGCAGTGTCCAAAGGAAGCTGGGGTCCTGGAATGGGCGTCACACTTGATAGAAATTATCCACTCCAGACAAAGGCTGAAGCACGAGGCAGACACTTCTGTCCACCGAGCTGACTAACTGAAGGCACTGCAACGGTAAATTGCCTACAACCCGCTGCACAATGATTGCATTATAATATTATTTAGGCGTGGTGATATTATCTGGGTAGGCTGTAGCCGGATGATTCTTCAACGATTGTACAGTAACTTCTAACAGTACCTCTGAATGCAGAACCTAATCAATCTAACCATAACAATATTTGTCTATTTTCTGGCAGAAATACGTTGATTGGAATCTTTTTTTTATAAATTAGGTGTCAATTTGCTTATTTGAATCCAAGTAAATAAATTTTCTTTAAATTAAAATGTTTACTAAAAAATAGTTTTTCGAAATATTATTTCCGGCCAAGGCTGTGCCTCTGAGCGTCTCTCAGTAACCGATGGATGTGCCACACATTGTGAGTGGCTTAGTTTTGGATTACAAGATGACGAGTGAATGTAGTTGAGAGACTAGTATATAAAGCACATTGGACTTCCAGTGGCGCGTAGGACGATGGACGCAAAAATAACGCTGGATAGGAGCTGACCTGATCACCTGCAGACAATCCCAGCGATTTTGTCAGCTTGCATAGAGGCACTTTTTCGGGCAGCCCCTGGACCAGCACTCAATATCCTGTCAGATTTTGTCCTGATTTCATCAACTCCATTGATGATACTGTCGGGACCCAATCGCCCGTCAGACTGGTGAACTCTAGTTAACTAAACTTCTCCCTCAGTATATCTCACAGCCAAACTATACACAACTTTTGCAACCTTCTGAACTGTTACTATTTTAAAGTAAAAGCTTTGTAATTTCCTGTCCAGCATCAGCTTCCCACTCCACTTTTTGATCTCACCTCTCCCATTTTCTGTTGTCTAATAGAGTATCCATACACATTGTCAATATACTAATCTGTAACTTCTTGAAAGACTTGTTCGGTAAACATTATTTTGTCGAGTTCATGAGAAAGTAAAAGCTCGGTTGACGTATCTAGGGACCGGAAAGCTAAAAACTGAAAATTATAGCCCATCTTGCCAGGGGGTAGAGAAATTAAACAAAAAAAATAACGTTCTTCAGGTAGACGCGAAATTTGTTTTAAAATAGGATGGTAGCTCTCATCGTTGCGAGCAAGAGAAACTGGAACGCTAGGTTAGCTACAGAAATAAAATAGGGAATGATTTCCAAAATCGCCAATTACGAATAATTAATCAATACAAAACGTTGAATATCTGGATATAATATAAAAGAACCAATGATTCTAAACAATGAGCTTTATTGACACCATCAAAAGTCAAAATTCTAAGCAACACTGACAGTCCGATGGAGTTCTGATAAAATAACAAAAAAACACAAAATGGCTAAAAATATAAATACTCGTACTAATGAATTACAGTAAACATACCACACAATAACAAAAATTACAAAATCATAGCAGTCGCGAACAGTTCATTACAATCAGAGCCTTCAGTCAGTATAATTTACTTCTAGATCACTCGCCTATAATAACTAGTATTTCCTCAAATTAATTACATTATTTCAAACCGAGATTAATTAAACTTAAATCCTCAAAATCAACCTCCGTATTGTTCAGATGCTGACGAATTCTTTACCCAATTGCAGAGAAATGACAGCTCAATAGCTGTTATAAATTCCATTGTTTTGGTGATTTTGTTAATGAGATATTGGAGGTTACATTTTGGTGGGTTTCAAACACGCTCAAATTTTAAACTTAAATATCTCTCTTCCAATTGATCAGATATTAAAGATTTCTTTACCCAATTGTGGAGAAATGTTAGCTCTATAACTGGTAAAAGATCCATTGTTTTAGTGTTATTTGTTTATGAGATGTAGAATGTTAAATTTTGGTGGTTTTTAAAGTCGCTCAAAATTTAAACTTCAATATCTCTCGTTGGGCGCTAATGACCACAGACGTCGATGCGCCAGAAAAAAAACTCTCTCGTCCAATTGATAAGATTTTAACGGATCCTTTACCTAATTGTGACGAAAAGTTAGCTCTATAACTGGTTGGTTACAATAGCTTGGGTTAGGTCAGGTTAGGTTAGGTTAGGTTCGGTTGGGTTAGGTTAGGTTCGGTTCGGTTGGGTTAGGTTAGATTAGGTTGGGTTGGGTTAGGTTAGGTTAGCTTAGCTTAGGTTGGGTTAGGTTAGGTTGGGTTAGGTTGGGTTAGATTGGGTTAGGTTAGGTTAGGTTCGGTTGGGTTAGGTTAGGTTGGGTTCGGTTGGGTTAGGTTAGATTAGGTTGGGTTGGGTTAGGTTAGGCTAGCTTAGCTTAGCTTAGGTTAGGTTGGGTTAGGTTAGGTTAGGTTGGGTTAGGTTGGGTTAGGTTAGGTTAGGTTGGGTTCGGTTGGGTTAGGTTAGATTAGGTTGGGTTGGGTTAGGTTAGGTTAGGTTAGCTTAGCTTAGCTTAGGTTAGGTTGGGTTAGGTTAGGTTGGGTTAGGTTGGGTTAGGTTAGGTTAGGTTGGGTTAGGTTAGGTTAGGTTAGGTTGGGTTAGGTTAGGTTAGGTTAGGTTAGGTTAGGTTAGGTTAGGTTGGGTTAGGTTAGGTTAGGCTAGATTAGGTTAGGTTAGGTTAGGTTAGGTTAGGTTAGGTTAGGTTAGGTTAGGTTAGGTTGGGTTGGGTTAGGTTAGGTTGGGTTAGGTTAGGTTAGGCTAGATTAGGTTAGGTTAGGTTGAATTAGGTTAAGTTAGGTTAGGTTAGGTTAGGTTAGGTTAGGTTAGGTTGGGTTGGGTTAGGTTAGGGTAGGTTAGGTCAAGCTAGGATTGTGGAGAAATGTTAGCTCTATAACTGGTATAAATTCAATTGTTTTAGTGTTACTTTTTTATGAGATATAGTAGGTTAAATTTTGGTGGCCTTTAAAGTCGCTCAAATTTTAAATTTAATATCAGATTATAAAGATTTCTTTACCCAATTGTGGAGAAATGTTAGCTCTATAACTGGCATACGATCCATTGCTTTAGTGTTTATTGTTAATGAGATATAGAAGGTTAAATTTTGGTGGCTTTTAAAGATAAACAAAATTTAAACTTCAATATCTCTCTTCCTATTTATAAGATTATTACGATTTGTTTACCCGATTAAGGAGAAAAGTTAGATCTATAACTAGTATTAATGCTATTGTTTTGGTGTTAATAGTTAATGAGATATAGAAGGTTAAGTTTAGGTCGTTTTTAATCTTCTTTAAATTTTGAACGTCAATATTTAACATTCTATTGATCAGATTTTAACGATTTCTTCACCCAATTGTGGAGAAAAGTTTGCTCTATGACTAGTATTAATGCCATTGTTTTGGTGATATTTGTGAACGAGATATAGGAGTAAAATTACTTAAAGGATTTTAATGAAGTATTAATGAAATGTTAGGTACTTGCTGATTGGTTTGCCTTTTTTGGGTTTAATCAACCCTTATATTTAACTTTTTAAACTGTAAGTTTTTGGTAAGGAGATTTATGATGGAACTTCGGAACTGTAATCCATCATCTGGGCAAATATATATATATAAAACAACCATAATTGGTCAAAAGTTTGGGGGACCCTAGTTCAACGCCTATAGCAAGTACCATGTTTATTCAAAAATCATTTTTTGTGGGTTGTTTATTGGGTGTTTCTCATTGCGTCACTACATATGAAGAAATGATGCTCTTTGTTGAAATTGGTAGCTATTGCGGATGGGATAGTTTTGATAACGAAATGCTAAACTAACACTAGTCTTTGGTGTTTGGTTAGATGGTTGCAGTTCTTCTCACTCGGAGCTAAAGTTGATTAGTAAACGCGGCAACTGTCTATATAACTGACACGCACAGACTGCATCTAGCCACTATCTCCGCACAAATGAGGAACATATCCTCGCGAGCAGTTAGACAAAGCAATAAAATGACAATAATTGAACGTTTATTATATTCCGGAGACAGGTTGACAGCCATGTTTCTTAGTCAGCTTATCTGGACCATCTGTGCTGCACCTCGTAATAGTCGGATATCTTCATTAGACACAATCTTCTCATTTTACGGCTGTTTTATGTCCAGTTTCACTCAAACTTTTCTAACAGCCGCGCGCGTTCTCTCTCTAAATGTTATTTCAATCTATCTGCCATTAACCTGCCAATAAATTATAAGTAACACAGGTTTTATTTATTTTAAAACATTTTATTCATCTTTATCCCCTCTCTTACTACAGGTAGTAGGGGAAAGTATTGCAATTGGGTTTTCACGAAAAGCTAGAGGAGCTTCTAGATTCGTTGAAGGGTGTTTGTGGCTTAACTTATAAAAAACGGAAAATCCAGGCAGCTCCAGTTTTACATTAAATTTTTAATAGAAATAATCTGGATTAACTGCCCGGTGGTAATCTAGCATCTAGATCTAGACCGGAAGTAGCGCTTCAAATATTTTTCCCCCACTTTTTTGAGATTTTCTCAGAACTGGTTCCCCCGATATTCTTCAGGCGCGGTACATTCATTCATGAATTTAGATTACATTAAGTATTTATTTAGAATACATTTTTCCAGGGAAATTCGATTAAGACAGGAGGAGGGTTAGTTTTTCTCTTCAAAGTGGCTCTTCAGGTCAATGTGCGACCAAGAAGACTACCATCTGCAATGTCATCTCAAGGAATTGGAGAAACCAATGAGCTGTTGTCCATCACTATAATAAGATCTGTGCAATGATCTATCGTTTGTACTTATGGAAGGTATTGGACATGACCTTACCCGTCGAGCATCCTTAGTGATTATTATTCTAGTTGATCATTCAGTACTACAAGCCTATAAATTTCTACTCCTTTTAAACTCTGATTTTCTATTAAAACCAAAATCTCTGTCGTTCGCAAATAACATCATAATTTAGTAACAAGTATTGTTATTTGCCACCTGATCATAACTCCCGCATGAAAAATGTTAAAAAATAAATAAAAGGAGAAGGCAAGTGACAAGCTTCACCAGAATTGAAGTACCAATATTCTGGCAAACAACAGAAGGATATAAATTTAATAAATTATTTCTGTTCAAAAAAAATGTTTGATTAAAACGCAACTCAAAAGGGACGAAAGGCTTTTAGGCCTTCGAGATTATGAAGAGTCACAACTGCCCAAGCGTAGAAGGCTGCGAAATGACCAGTCTCCGGAATAATTCTTCAGACTTCATATTCTTGTACAGCTTTTAATTCAAACCGATTTTGTCAAAGCTATATTTTTATGCTGAATATGTAGACAGTTATAAAAGATTTAAAAAAAAAGCAATCTTTTATTTTTCACAAATTTCAAAAAATATTTAAGGTGGACCGCCTTACGAGGCGGACGGGAAGCTAGGACATATATTGCACTATATATACTCGTATATAGTGTATATGTTTAATTAAACCATTATTTTAAACAGATAATTGTAAATATGCAGCAAAAAACTGTACTAACTTAAGTAATATTAGTAATAATAAAGAAGAAATTAGATATCTATATGTATGAGTATAAAAAAAATAGTGTTGAAGAGAAGTGACGCGCGCGGCGCTGCTGGTCTTGTATAGCTGTTAGTGTGTGTTTGTAGTTAGGGGGGAACGAGTGAGAGAGGAGGAAGAAAAGTGCCAGAACAAACAGTGTAAGTTAGGTATATATTGATAAGATGGATATGAATGGGGAGACATTCTAGCTGTGTGTGCGTAGAGAGTGGTAGTGTTGGTGATATAGACTTGGCAACATTGCCTTTACTACACAACACTGTGGTGGTGCCTAACCGATATTGCAGAGATGGTCCCCTCGCCCTGCCTCCTAGTTGTGTATTTGTGTTTAGTAGTAAGTTGTGTGGAATGAGCGAGCAAAGGAGACAGATGGAGAGCAGGAAGAGGATAGAGTGGGTGCAGAGGGCAACCTAGGGCCCCGACCAGCAGTTTAAACAGGAGTACGATGAACAGTTTTGGTGGGCGAGAGAGGTTTGCGGGGGTTAGCCGGTGAACCTGGTCGGCGGCGGGGAAATTCTCCCACTACCACACCAAAAACCATCCCAGCGTGGAGGGAGTCACAACTGACTACCCCTCCTTTAACGCATCTAGCTAGTCGACATCTGGTGCCCGTGCAGGCTGTGTCAGTACTGCGGTATTCGTGTAAACAAAAACAAAAAGTATCCGTAAAGAAGCTAAAGTATAAACAAAGTGCAGTTACTCGGCAGTGTTTCCCATAATTAATAAAACCAGTAAATAGTCTGAGTAAAACCGATTACCGTCTCAGAATAAAAATATTTATTAAATAAAAACATGTCAACAAAAAATAATGCGCGTTGATAACAGTCGTGATAATAACAAGATCCGCGCGTGATTTTTGAAATTTTTATTATTTCTTTTAATTTTTAGATTTTATTTTTGAATTTTTTTTTTCTTTCTTGTTCTGGTATGTTTATTTTATTGGATTTTGTGCATCAAGACGCTGTTGTGGAATTTTGACAGAAAATATGTGGGGATATTTCTTCTATATTTTGTTTGGATAGTTCCATCACGTTTTTTTTTGTTTTTTAATAATACAATCAACTTTTCAAAAAGGAACGATTTTTTTTGTGAACTTTTTCAAAACGGGACTGTTTTATTTTTTTGAAGTGTTCAACTTTTGTTTTTATAAAATCCAGCTACAAGTTGAATTAAGTTTTGTTTTGATTTCTCAATTTTGTTCAAGTTTTTAGCCCAATAAATTAAAAAAAAAAAAAAAAAAACTCAAAGTGACCATGTGAAATTTAACACAACGAAAATTTATTCATTTTAAATTTCGTTTTATTAAAAAGTTTCGTAGTTCGATTTTACATAATTAAATAACTCCGGAGACAAAACATATAATCGAGGTAAAGCACATACAATTTATGTGTTGTAACCGATGCTGGGGTACTCGTCCTACAGGTAGTGATAAAAGATTTTTTTTCAACAAAATTGTATTTATATATATATTTTTTATAGACAAAAAAGAAATTGTTCTTGCCCAAAACATTTTTGATTTTTTTTTTTGGTTTTTTGATTTGGCGCGAGCCGTTACAGGGCCAGGCCAGACTGTATGTGGCGTGAGTGTGTGTGAATTGGTTTTAATTCTTTTTCTCCATTTTCTTTTTGTTTTGAACTTTTCAGTTGTTTCATTGCAACCTCTCTTTGCCCCTTTTATTTTATTCATTTTTTGTTTCTCCTAAAATTTTAATATTTAAATAAAAATAATTGCAATAAACATTGAATATAAATGGGCGCCCAAAGAAAGTGTTTGAAAAGACGTGTTGCTAGATATCGCGAAGTGTTGCCCCGACAACAAACGTCATGTACCTAAATAATGGACTGCTTTCCTATAATTTTTGTTTTAATTCAAAAAAGAAAAAAAAAGAGTTAATCTTTAAAAAAAGTAACATTTTTCTCAAAAAACCTGAAATACTTTTGTAAAAGGATATTATGAGCTACTTAGACCTCAGCCTTGATTGGTAAGAAAAAACAAAAGATTTTTTTTTAAACCCGGTATTTTTATGTTATCTATTATTAATAATTATTTTAAATTTTACTTACAGATTTTGTCCTGAATAGGTATTATCTCACTTAATGACCGAGATTCCGTCGCTAGTTCGTTATCAAGATAAAAATGTGTCAATAAGTATCTGTTTTCGTGTTTTTTTTTATGTGGATTATTAAATTCCAGGGAATAACCAGGATTTATATCCAGTTAACTTCTAGCGTCCCAACTTGGTTGATACTTTTGACTGGCTTTATTAGTCAAGCTACAAATAATACCCGCCATTTCCTTTTTTATTTCTTTATAAATTGAAACTGTCATCAAAAACAATAAAATGCGGACAGTCGGAAAACGTTAAACCATATAGTTGGGGTCCCCTTCGGACCGTAGCATTTATACTGATAAGCACCTAAGAGTTTGATAGGGAATATACCGCATGTACGCGACAGCGTAAGGGCGTTCAAGTATTGGAAGTTGTTCTTTAAAAACTCTGTGGTTTGCACGTTTAAATACGATTAGTGTCAGAGGTAGGTCATTAAGTGAGCAGGACCTGTATATTTTTATATTCAATTATTAATTTTTTTTTATGTAATATTCTGTTATTTCTATTTATTATTGCACAAATATCCCGCCTTTATTTGTTTATATTAACGGAAATCCGATGACCTAATTTGTGTCTATAAACAAGAAAACAACAAAACAAATAGGGAAACCAAAACCTTGGCACACCTGTTATTAATATCGTACAGCTTAGTTATACATCCTCTTAGCACAACCAAGCAAACCTTGTATTGGGGTCTCCCTAGAAACTAGCGCTGTTTATTTTATACACATCAAGTAGATTGGTGGTGGATTTTGTAAACTCAAGGGAAAAATATTTTCTGAGAACTACAATTGACATGAAGTCGGAGTGTTTGGGGGGAAGGGCTAATTGTTTTTTTTAAAAAAAGTCACGTGTTTCCTACCCTTGTTAGTGTGCATCCGCTTTTATTTATTTAATTTTGTGTGTGTGTGAGGTTTTTAGTTATTTCATTACGCTTTTGTTTCATACATTTATTTGGGTGGCAGTGTTGTTTTGTGTTTAGTTTGTGTTAATTCTCATGTAAATATGACTCCCATTTCTGTGTTATCCTTTCTTTTTTTTCTATACATATTTTTTTTTAATGTTTCTTATTTGTGAAATCGCGTCTACTTACTCAAGTTGTACTGTAAGTTTATGAATCATGACTGGAAGTGTTTAAATTTAAGTTTTTTTAAAATGTATAAAAAAAAAATGATTGAAGTGGCACAAGCTTCTCGAGCTTTAAGGAAACATATTTGTGGCAGTAAGACTGAGTAGACGTGACTATACAATAAATATGGATCTTTGTGTGCTCTATGTGGAAGCCCACACTCCACAACAGTGGCGACATAATCCATTCCCCTTAAACTATTCGCCTAACTGAAAACATCGGCTTGTTTATTTTCTTATTTATTTATTGTTGATAATTTTTGTTATTAGTTCATTTTTTTGTTTTGTTTTCTCTGAACAATCTCAAAGTAATCGATTACATTTTTTTTTCTTTAAAATTGTTAATTCGACCAATATTCGGCACACTTACACGAAACTTGATATACGTCTTCAGTTAATGTGTGTCACTTGAAAAATTTGGAATTTTCTCATAAATTAGATTCTTCCGCCTTACTCGTGTTTCACGAGGCACACGAGTTTCGAAATTTAAAGTAAAATTGTACAATATTTTCGAAGAAATTTCCCCCTTAAAAAAAGGGGTCCCTCAGCTAGAATTACCTCTTCACCGAATAGATTGGCTTCTTTTGAGTTTATTGAAAGTGGCTCCCTCAGTTTTCGGAAAAGTTTGTGTCCATAATCGATGTATTCCTTACATGAAAACTGTTACTTGAATGTGGGCAATTTTCTTGAAAAATTCGTTTTAGGGCAGTTCTGTGGAAGATGAGTGGTGATCTGCTTTTCTCTATCATTTTGGTTTTACGAGACAAACTGTTTATTGCTGTCAATAATTAAATATGTTTCGAAATTTTGAGTTTCGAGGAAAAGTTGTTGTAAGAGAAAGACACACCAAATTTCTCTCTCTCTCTTTACGTAGATAATATTGGAACTTGTTTTCTATGTCCCAGGTGCATTCTACATTCCTAAGTGCGGTAATTACGAGTTGAGTCAAGATCAGAAAGTCTGTTATTTTTCAGAAGTTACAGATCAAAGTCTCCTTTTATAAGCTGAAATTCTTCTGCTTGTAATTCAGCAGCCTCTCATGATTAACAATTATAACGTCAGGTTGCGATAATAGTGATGACTATTCATCCCTTTCCTCTCCAGGGAGATGCTGCTAAGATGATCTTCTGTGGAAAATGTCGTTCTAGTGTTTACAGAGTTTAAATAAAAATCAGTGAAAAGTGGCTTTTCTAGTTATCTGGTTGATTTTGGTTTGAAACGTGTTAATCGTGTAGTGAGTGGTAGCATACACAGTGAGACCTACTTTTAAAAGACACCTTCTACTGGTTGAAGAACCAAAAAGTACATTTCCGGTCGATTTAGTTGCAGGATGATGAGAAAGAAGAACTCGACCATTGCCCTCGAGCCCAGAAGACGAAAGTAAAGAGCGTAGACTTGCTTCCCTGTCGTGCTAACCCTTACGCACGTTAAGGAGGAAACTGTGTTGTATGTGGGTCTCCTTAATGAGCAGGCTACGAGCGTAGCCAAGGCTCAGCCAGTCGAGTAGTCTGTGTGCATAAACTGCAGAACACGGTGCGAGTGGAGGGGAGCCAGTCACACAACGGTACAATACCCCTCTGTCTGCGGGCTGCCCCTACCCATCCACACTACTACAATTACTACACTACTACCACGACCGCACTCCGTAGTACACAAACCTTGTTCAAATCACCTCGGCAACGCCTCCTTGCTTACGCTCTCCGCGAGACGCTTCTTCCAACGCGTATTGCACGGACATCGCTCAATTTTCCTTTTAAACAGATAAATTTGGTATTTTCCGCTTTCTCACCCCACTGGTAAGAGGGAGTATTCTATCGTATCAATGTTCTTGATACTAAGTTTTCCCGGAAATGCACGTTGTAGGGTCGCTAAATCTGTATTTTAAAAATGGTCTGTGTCTAGCCCAAAGACAAACAACGAATGCACAGAATGCAGAAGCAGAATGCACTTTAAACATCTATGTACTTTATATTTAGTTGGCGGACCTCAATTGAACGTAGCATTAATCAAATTGAAAATGTCGAAAGTAGTGATGGACTAGTCTCTAAAGTGCCTTTTAGATCTTAGACACGTCTCTACCATTAACCTCGTCCATATCACTTTACTGAATGGATTTAAATTTTTTGTCGGAAAAACTGCCTCACCAGTTTCCTCTGAATGTCTAATTTCCATTGCATTCCTCAAAATCAATAACTTCTTGTGAATATTTCTCTAGGAAAATAGATTTGGAGCATTTCCTGGGAGCGTGGGGCTGACTACCCTTAGAGAGTCACTTCCGGTAGCAGAATGCCTTAAAGTGGCTTAACCTCCAACTAGCGAATTAAGTGTCGCCTTGGCTGCAAAGTCGTACTTTACCAGCAGCTGAACTCGGGCTGGGAATTCTCGTTTTCTAGTCGATCTCATAAAGTCCAAAAGGTTTGAATGTTACCACCAAATTTATTTGCTCTCTGAGAATCAGTTTATTTATATTAATACAAATACCTAACTTGAACATGTCGGGCGCAATATTGCAATAAGAAACGGAATTCTAACACATCGTCTCCTTCCGTTAATTTCTTCATATTCATTGCGTTCTGTTTGAGTGTGATATTACCTAACGCAAACAAATAATTCCTAGTTCAGCAGATATTAATAACAATAATGAAAAATCAATGCTAAAAGAAGGCCCAAGCGGAAGTTTAATTGTTTTATAATCGACCGAGTCGTTCACCTTATTAAATTATTTTATAAAATCTTTGTAGGAAACGACAGGTTAAGCACAAAATTCAAAAACTGTTTCCGTAAAATTCCTTGTAAGAGGGTGAGTACTTTCAAAAAAGGGATTTTAAAAAACTTGAAGAAATGTGGGTGACTCGTTGAGTGTCTCCTCACCCGGCCGGAAAATCGGAAAAGTTACACATTTGCTGTTTCGAAAAGATGAAACGATAGTGAGTTTTGGCGAGAGACGGAAGTTCTACATTATCGTAGCGATTTTTCCAAAAACAGTTTTTAAAGCTTTTCTCTAAATGTTATACCACCACGACATTTATGTCTGCCTCTTTGGTTTTTAACATTTCATCCGGTCAAATCAGTTTGTTAGAAAATTAGAAGGTTTTGGCTAGTCACGATTTTTATTAGTAAAAATTCAATGTTTTAATTTTAAGGTAATGCGGAAAGATAATGTGGGGGGAATTTCTAATCCAGACTTTTCTTAAGATTTTTTCCGGAATCCGAGGGTCTGCTGATTGGCTCTCCAGAGAAATAATCAAAAAATTTGTTTCCGATTCGATTCTCCCAAGTGATTGTATTTTATCTCAAACAAACAAACCCTCCTTTAAGTCACAATATAATACTAAACTGTGCTTTTAAATGAATAAATAGGAGAGGGGAGACTTCCGAAGACTCCTAAGTAAGAGTTTCCATGGCAACGTGAGCACAACAATTCTATTTGTCTGGGTATTCGTAAATGTAAATTGACAAGTCTAGAATAGAGAAGGCCTGACTGCGTCGAAATCGATCTTAAGTGATTCCTTAAAAGTGTACTGTATGAGACATACAAACCTGCGCACATGTCTAAATGGACACTCAAATTACAATAATTACTACTGTTCTCAAGGTTCTACTTCATACATTTCTTTCAAACACTTTTAGAACACGTTTACTTCTTATTAACGATAAACAGTTATCGAACCGTACATTATACTAAAACTGAAACAGAGGAAACCAACAAAACCGCTACCAAAAACTGCCTTAAACTCCAATTTGTGGGGGAAAAAATGGTTAAAAGTTATCTATATGTATGTAAATTGTTTGCGAAATTTGAAGAGAATCGTTCAGGCCCCATTTTTAAAAAAATAAAATTCCTTGGTAGGATAAGGAATTAAGATAGGGAATTTTCTGCAAACTCGGAATTCTCACATCTTCGGGAAGGTCCAGAAGTACTTCTTTCTCTAAAAAAAACAACTTTTCCAGACTCTGGGGACACTTTTCTCGTGAAATTTTGAAAAAAAAATTTTTTTTTGATACAATCATAAGTGTGCCCGTATAGGTGTGGAAAGAACTAGAATCATATATCATACTTAGATGATATATTTCGCAAATCAATTTATTTGACTTTTTTCTTAAATAAATGAGATGGCGTCTTAAATAAATGAGATGGCGTCTTAAATAAATGAGATGGCGTCTTAAATAAATGAGATGGCGTCTTAAATAAATGAGATGGCGGGTTAAATAAATGAGATGGCGTCTTAAATAAATGAGATGGCGTCTTAAATAAATGAGATGGCGTCTTAAATAAATGAGATGGCGTCTTAAATAAATGAGATGGCGTCTTAAATAAATGAGATGGCGGGTTAAATAAATGAGATGGCGTCTTAAATAAATGAGATGGCGTCTTAAATAAATGAGATGGCGTCTTAAATAAATGAGATGGCGGGTTAAATAAATGAGATGGCGTCTTAAATAAATGAGATGGCGTCTTAAATAAATGAGATGGCGTCTTAAATAAATGAGATGGCGTCTTAAATAAATGAGATGGCGTCTTAAATAAATGAGATGGCGTCTTAAATAAATGAGATGGCGTCTTAAATAAATGAGATGGCGTCTTAAATAAATGAGATGGCGGGTTAAATAAATGAGATGGCGTCTTAAATAAATGAGATGGCGTCTTAAATAAATGAGATGGCGTCTTAAATAAATGAGATGGCGGGTTAAATAAATGAGATGGCGTCTTAAATAAATGAGATGGCGTCTTAAATAAATGAGATGGCGTCTTAAATAAATGAGATGGCGGGTTAAATAAATGAGATGGCGTCTTAAATAAATGAGATGGCGTCTTAAATAAATGAGATGGCGTCTTAAATAAATGAGATGGCGTCTTAAATAAATGAGATGGCGTCTTAAATAAATGAGATGGCGGGTTAAATAAATGAGATGGCGTCTTAAATAAATGAGATGGCGTCTTAAATAAATGAGATGGCGTCTTAAATAAATGAGATGGCGTCTTAAATAAATGAGATGGCGTCTTAAATAAATGAGATGGCGTCTTAAATAAATGAGATGGCGTCTTAAATAAATGAGATGGCGGGTTAAATAAATGAGATGGCGTCTTAAATAAATGAGATGGCGTCTTAAATAAATGAGATGGCGTCTTAAATAAATGAGATGGCGTCTTAAATAAATGAGATGGCGTCTTAAATAAATGAGATGGCGTCTTAAATAAATGAGATGGCGTCTTAAATAAATGAGATGGCGGGTTAAATAAATGAGATGGCGTCTTAAATAAATGAGATGGCGTCTTAAATAAATGAGATGGCGTCTTAAATAAATGAGATGGCGTCTTAAATAAATGAGATGGCGGGTTAAATAAATGAGATGGCGTCTTAAATAAATGAGATGGCGTCTTAAATAAATGAGATGGCGTCTTAAATAAATGAGATGGCGTCTTAAATAAATGAGATGGCGTCTTAAATAAATGAGATGGCGTCTTAAATAAATGAGATGGCGGGTTAAGATTATGCGACTTCAATACCTGGGTGACACAAATTTAAAAAGAGGAAAGAATTTCTTTTACTTTAAATTGAAAAAATTAAATGGTAGAGGTAGATTACTTTTATCGACATCGATAAAACAAAACGAAGAAGTTTTCTACAGAAAATTGTGTTAAATTCTACAGGGGGGGTCATTAGCCTTTTGTTTTATTAAACAATTGTAGACCGAACGGCCAACAGGTGTTTTGCCTATTTTGATTCATAAATTGTTAAACTAACTTGTTCATGTTTATTTTTGAAGCAGATGTGAAATGGTATGAGGTCGTCAACAGAAACGATAACATTTTTCTTTTTTTAACACATTTATGGAAAAACAATGGCTATTTAAAAATTGCGTAGATATAATGCGGTAAGCAACAATAACATCGCTAGAAAATTTAAAACAAAACAACTTATTTTAAAACTAAAACTAGATTCAATCGAGGTCGATTCACGAATCAAAAAAAGTAAAATCCGAAACTAAACAGAAATAAAATTTAATTAAAAAAGCAGAAAGTATATTTAGTGGTTAGGAATTTAGAAGCAGGGGTGGTAAAGAAGCTAGTTTGTGTTGCACCCCCACTTTCCCTCTGTGCATGCGCCCCCCTCATCACTTGATTGTGTGTGCTTTGTTGTAGAATTCAGTTTGTCTGAACCTTGGTTAATCAGTTTGTGTTCTTAGCGCTTTATCATTTTTATTAATTCCTTTTTCACGTTGTCCCTTTAATCTCTTGCTTTTAATGCACTGTTCAGCCCTTATATTATATATTTATCTGTTTATACATATGTATAATAAATAACTTGAAAGCATGATTAAATTACAGCAGCAAAGTAAAGTTGCAGGACTAAATTCTTCCACAAAATATTTGCAAAATTCTGCTTTCCGTGAGAGAAGAGGAAGTGACATGGCACGGACAGAATCCACTTTCTCTTTCTATACATTATTTTCAGTTTATCTGAATATCAGTTGGACCAACCACAAAGTATTGGCTGGCAAATATACTGTTGATGTTAGAGACTCTCAAGGATACCTTAGCCTGTTAGAGCCCTCAAAACACATGGAAATTCTAGAAATTAGATTCAAGTGAAGATGGTTTATTGTATAAACAAATAGCATTCCAAGATCACTAAATACTGAAATGTCACCGAAACCAAATGTCAAATTTAAATTTCTGCGATTTCCCCATATTTGAGTTTTGCTGGCCACTTCACACATAAAGACCAATTAGTAATCGAGGTACCCCGCCCCAGATCCAAAAACTCCATTTCAAAATTTAGATACTAAAAGAAATTAGTCCTGGAACTTAATTACAAACTTATTTGATTAATTACAAGAATTCCTCAGTGGAGTAAAGTTCAGATTTTCAAATTGAACCGAGTGTAAAAATTTGCTTTACTCACAGTAGGTATAAAATTTTTACTGCAACCACGTATAAGCTCTGCGTCTAATGTGCATACAAAATATACAATATGTAACTTTAAAGGTGATGCTAACGAATTTATTTTATTTCTAATCAAAAAGATATTAAATTAAAATGTATATCGATCAAGAATGTTTACTTACCAGTTTATAGGGAAGGGATTAGCTATGAGGTTTGCGTACTGGACTCCCACGCGGAGGTCCCGGATTCGAATCCAGCTGCTGACCCTTAGATTTTTTCTTCCTAGGAGCTTCTTACAGCTCATTGTCCGGTGATGGACAGTGTGGTTTGTAACGAGAGAACACTGTCCGGAGGCCGGCAGTGCACTGAAAAAAGCTCCGGGCGCCAATAACCTTAGATGTTGACGCGCCTTAAATCACAAAAAAAAAAAAATACCAGTTTATTGATTACTCTACTAGGGGCGCTGGACGTGAGGCTTCCATTACAAAACTATTGTCAGGCTCGCTCTCCTAGAATTGTCAGCAATGCCGGCAGATATCCCTCAGCTCCCAATCTCCTGTGTGCATTCTCACTAGTGTTGGTGAAAAGTACATGCTGATTTATTGAGTAGTAGTTCTTAGTGTTTTCTTTCTCAACTTTATTTTCACCAATTTAGCACCTGGAAAGGACCTGTAGATGCTGGCTGTGTTCCTAGTTAGCTCATCCTCTAATGCTCTTCTGTTTGAAGATCGAAGAAGAGTTATTTCCTGCCTAATTCAGTTTATAGATTTTCAGCTCGCAGTCACCGATTTACTTCTCTCCAGCCTTCTCTGATTCATGCAAACCTCGAGTTTCTCTGCCACTACATTTCTTCATCAAGGCGTTAGCCTCGTCCAAAACCATTCGTAGTCAAATCACTCTCTCTATCTATCATTCAGCTCCTATCTCAGCTAATTCGAAGAACTTCACATGTCTCCCTCCACCGAGGAAAGCTGTTGCATATTCTCCAACATAAACACCCACTAATTAGGAGCTCTCGGCCGTTTCAAAGCCAGAATCCGCTGGATATCCGAAAATATAATCACCTTGCTGTATTGTCTCTACCAACCAGACATTAGCGTTCAGTTATTCCACTGATCTCGCTTCAATACCACACACTCTACTTATTCATTAAAATCTCAAATATACATTTTAATAATAATTATATGTACATATCTTAGATTAGTAATTTAATAAAAATGATTTAGGTACATTGCTCAAGTTAAAAGACGATGGCTGCCTTTACTTTCAGTCACATGAGAAAAAAAGTTTAATTTTATTCACCAACTATTTGATTGAATTATTGGCACATAAATAAATGGTTGCAGAAAAAATATATCTTTAAACTTTTGGTGCCAGGTTGGACTGGTCTTGGAAGGCTCTCCACTAGGCAAAATGGTGTCATGATCGGCCTGTGGTAAATTTGCTCAATCTTTCGATTGGTAAAGATTAAGAGGTCCGTAGCTCTCATCTGTAGGAGTTGAAGTCTTTTCTGCGGGGGAGGGGAATTGACATCATTCTCTTACGTCATTTCGGAATTAAATTTTCTTTTAAACTCGAAATGGGCTCGAATATATTGCCGACGTCGATATTGAGCGTGTTCAGGGAGGGCATTATAAAGAATACGTAACATCAACTCCTCTGAAATCTATAGTCCCGAAGAAACAGTTTCGAATCTAAAGTTTCGAGCCTACTGTTCATTATCTCTGCCATTAGCGGGTAGATCCTCTACTCTTTAGTATTCAGCATTAGTTTCAAGTCAGTGGGATGTTCTTATTGCGCTAGTAAGTAGAATTGGAAGTGACACATTAAGAAATTATAAAATGACACCGTTCTGGACACCTGTTGGGATCGGTACCATTTGGTCAGAAATGTTTCCTTCGAAAAGTTCAACCTGGCACACCCGACATTTTTTGTGTATGTTTCTTTTACTCAATTGTGCGATATTTTCGTAAACTTATCTTAAATAAAGTTAAGGTGATGAAGAGCGTAGTAAGGTAAGTTGGGGGTGCTGTTGCAGGGAGTGGTCGCCAGGGGGTGGTGGTGGAGGCGGTGGGCAGCAACAGCTGAGCGTCGTCACGACCGTCTGGGGTGTGACCACGTCCACGCAATCGGAGGCGGCGTTCCAGGCGCCGGGCAAGCAGCAACCTCCGCCGCCGCATTACAACCAGCCTCCCAACTACAGGCACTCCACTCCTGCCGGGTAAGTCCCCTTTCTATAACTTTATAAATAAGTATAAATAATTAACTTGAAGCATTCGGCCGCTCTGCATCCAATACAATCGTCACAAAAAAACAAAGGTCGAACAAAAAAATCCCATGTTAGGCATTCCACCTGCCGTTGAATGTGTTGAAATGGAATTCGCTGGGATCGTGTAGAGTGAGGAGTTCTTCGGCCCATGTTGTGTCTCCAAGGTCATTCGGCCTTTTTCACTACCCTTGTGTTTCTGCAGGTATCAGCCTGCCTAAATATGTATTTTTTTGTTGTTGTCTTGTCGGCTACCCTGGTGCCGACTCTCACTGCAACTCAATAACTTATTGAACAACTATTTCCCCTTTCTAGAAGAAACAAAAGATCTCCATTCCATCATTCTCTTCTAGAAATACAAAGTATTAAAGTGGAGCTGTGGTCGCCTCCTCGTGCTGGCGAAAGCAACTGTACCCATGTAATCATAACTTCTTCTATAGGCAGCCATCAAGTTGTGCCCATTTCTGTCAGCGACACCAGTTTTCTTGATGACCAGTGCAATAGAGTTACGCAAAGTTGTTTTTCATTAGGTTACAGTTAAACAAGTCTCATTAAGAAAATACAAAAATCACAGTTTTCGTGGGTAAAAAAATGAGAAAATCAACAGTTATTTTAGTGCCATAACGTATTAAGCCACTATATCTACTATTAAGTGACTTCACAGGAATGGGATATTTCGGCCACCCTATTTATGCGTATACCCTGACATTAAAGGCAAAATTCCCAGTTGGAATTCAAGCGTTCTTAAGGCTCGTTTATGATGCTATTGCCCTAGAAGCTACTGACCTTGACATACTGTGCAGAGTGAACAGCATTGTTAAGGCTAACAATACCCTAGATCTAGATTCTTAACGAGAACCTTGAGGTAGGATGTCGATGAAAATCAGCAATAAAGGGTAAAGCTGGCACAACTTCTGCAACATTATAGATTTATAAGTACAATAATTGTGCCTTTCCTGTGAAATATAATAATATTTAAAGTCTAACTCATAATTTTTTTAATTATTAAATTTTCACATTATTTTAAGAACATTTTATAAAGCGTCAACAAAGACAGCAACAGTTTACTCGATTCTTTATTGTGTCTTGTTGCATATTAACTAGTCAAGGGAAACATCTTATGTGTACCAATACCGATGGTTCTCGCCTCCTCGTCAACACCAACTATCCGAGCTACATCAGAGATTATCGCAATCACTATACATCCCCGAGAGTAGTCTTTGACTGCACATGGTAGAAAACTATGAAGGAGAAGCAAAAGGGAGAACTTAGCACTTTGATATTCACGAGATCCTAATAGTTTAAGCCCAATCACAGAACTCGTTCACGCAGACCTAGAGCTAATAAGAAGATTATTTGCTGGCAAATCAAATGCTCGCACTTGTCGAACTATTTGTGGCGATGCTCGGGTTGCTAAAATCACTGTGCATGGCTCAGTGATGAATACAAATTCAAAATTGTAATCAATCATTTCCTGTTTGCTTTAAAACTTGGGCGGCATATTGTGGGTGGTGTTGATAACTGAAATCAATGTCATACAAAAGTCAAATTCAATTTTTTTACTAATGATTTTAAATTCATAACCAAAACTCATTGCTAGCTACTCTCACATTCTGGGGCCCACCATATCCGGTAATTTCGACAGACAACTCACCCAGCAGTTCAGTACCAAGGTTCTCCATCGTGGAAGTGATCGCGTTGTTTTTCAGAAAAATAATCCTTAATAATATTTTTTAATTTAAAGAACTATCCTGATCAGAGTTGGGCAAAAATTTAATCAATTAAAAAACAATTGAATTAAACCGAAATTTAATTTTAATCATGATTAAAATTAAAAAATTTAATCGGCCAAAATTAGTTGATTAAAATTAAATTCACTTTTAATTTAATCGGAATTTAATCAATTAAAATTTTTAATCATAACTAAAAATTAAGATTAAAATTAAAATTAAATAATCATAATTTTAATTGATTGAATTAAATTCCAAATTTAGTTTTAATCACTTTGGACGATTAAATTTTTTAATTTATTAAAAATATGAGAGATTAAATTTTTAAAACTAAACATTGCCAATGGTTAAACCAGAATCGGACAAATGCATCTTTATTCCGCCTACCTAGTGCCTCTTCTCTATCAATATTATTACTTTTCCCAAACTTGGCACCTTCATTCTACCAGTCTGGTGTCTCATCTATACCATGTTAGTGACTCTCAAGACTTATATAGGACCACCTTACATTCACATTTAACCATGTTTACCACTCACTAGACTTAGATAGGACCACCTTACACTCACATTTCACCATGTTTACCACTCACTATACTTACATAGGACCACCTTACACTCACATTTCACCATGTATACCACTCACTAGACTTAGATAGGACCACCTTACACTCACATATCACCATGTTTACCACTCACTAGACTTAGATATGACCACCTTACACTCACATTTAACTATCTTAACCACTCACTAGACTTAGATAGGACCACCTTACAATCACATTTCACCATGTTTAACACTCACTAGACTTTATATCTTCTAAAATTATAGATCTGTGCACAAAATAACTGTAGTTTATAATTGAGAAAAACAAAATGTACAAGAGAAAAAAATTCCATACCAATACGTGGTTCACAGTGGGAGATATAGAACGGCCATAATTTTATAGAATTTCATGACCCAAACAATTTTCAACCCTTTATATCTTCTACATTTATAGATCTGTGCACAAAATAACTATAGTTTATAATTCAGAAAAACAAAATGTACAAGAGAAAAAAATTCCATACCAATACGTGGTTCACAGTGGGAGATATAAAGCGGCCATAATTTTACAGAATTTCATGACCCAAAAAATTTTCAACCCTTCAAATCATCTACATTTATATATCTCTGCACAAAAAAACTGTAGTTTGTATTTGAGAAAAACAAAGTGTATAAGAGAAAAAAATTCCATACCAATACGTGGTTCACAGTGGGAGATATAGAACGGCCATAATTTTACAGAATTTCATGACCCAAAAAATTTTCAACCCTTTATATCTTCTACATTTAGAGATCTGTGCACAAAATAACTATAGTTTTTAATTGAGAAAAACAAAGTGTAGAAGAGAACAAAATTCCATTCCAATTCGTGGTTCACAGTGGAAGATAAAGAACAGCCATAATTTTACAGAATTTCATGACCCAAAAAATTTTCAACCCTTTATATCTTCTACATTTATAGATCTGTGCACAAAATAACTATAGTTTTTAATTGAGAAAAACAAAGTGTATAAGAGATAAAAATTCCATACCAATACGTGGTTCACAGTGGTAGATATAGAACGGCCATAATTTTACAGAATTTCATGACCCAAAAAATTTTCAACCCTTTATATCTTCTACATTTATAGATCTGTGCACAAAATAACTATAGTTTTTAATTGAGAAAAACAAAGTGTAGAAGAGAACAAAATTCCATTCCAATTCGTGGTTCACAGTGGAAGATAAAAAACAGCCATAATTTTACAAAATTTCATGACCCAAAAAATTTTCAACCCTTCATATCTTCTACATTTATAGATCTGTGCACAAAATAACTATAGTTTTTAATTGAGAAAAACAAAGTGTATAAGAGATAAAAATTTCATACCAATACGTGGTTCACAGTGGGAGATATTGAACGGCCATAATTTTACAGAATTTCATGACCCAAAAAATTTTCAACCCTTTATATCTTCTACATTTATAGATCTGTGCACAAAATAACTATAGTTTTTAATTGAGAAAAACAAAGTGTAGAAGAGAACAAAATTCCATTCCAATTCGTGGTTCACAGTGGAACATAAAGAACAGCCATAATTTTACAGAATTTCATGACCCAAAAAATTTTCAACCCTTTATATCTTCTACATTTATAGATCTGTGCACAAAATAACTATAGTTTTTAATTGAGAAAAACAAAGTGTATAAGAGATAAAAATTCCATACCAATACGAGGTTCACAGTGGTAGATATAGAACGGCCATAATTTTACAGAATTTCATGACCCAAAAAATTTTCAACCCTTTATATCTTCTACATTTATAGATCTGTGCACAAAATAACTATAGTTTTTAATTGAGAAAAACAAAGTGTAGAAGAGAACAAAATTCCATTCCAATTCGTGGTTCACAGTGGAAGATAAAGAACAGCCATAATTTTACAGAATTTCATGACCCAAAAAATTTTCAACCCTTTATATCTTCTACATTTATAGATCTGTGCACAAAATAACTATAGTTTTTAATTGAAAAAAACAAATTGTACAAGAGAACAAAATTTCATACCAATTCGTAGTTCACAGTGGGAGATATAGAAAGGCCACAATTTTACAGAATTTCATGACCCAAAAAAATTTCAACCCTTTATAACTTCTACATTTATAGATCTGTGCACAAAATAACTATAGTTTTTAATTGAGAAAAACAAAGTGTATAAGAGATAAAAATTCCATACTAATACGTGGTTCACAATGGGAGATATAAAACGGCCATAATTTTACAGAATTTCATGACCCAAAAAAATTTCAACCCTTTATATCTTCTACATTTATAGATCTGTGCACAAAATAACTATAGTTTTTAATTGAGAAAAACAAAGTGTAGAAGAGAACAAAATTCCATTCCAATTCGTGGTTCACAGTGGAAGATAAAGAACAGCCATAATTTTGCAGAATTTCATGACCCAAAAAATTTTCAACCCTTTATATCTTCTACATTTATAGATCTGTGCACAAAATAACTATAGTTTTTAATTGAGAAAAACAAAGTGTATAAGAGATAAAAATTTATACCAATACGTGATTCACAGTGGGAGATATTGAACGGCCATAATTTTACAGAATTTCATGACCCAAAAAATTTTCAACCCTTTATATCTTCTACATTTATAGATCTGTGCACAAAATAACTATAGTTTTTAATTGAGAAAAACAAATTGTACAAAAGAACAAAATTTCATACCAATTTGTAGTTCACAGTGGGAGATATAGAACGGCCACAATTTTACAGAATTTCATGACCCAAAAAAATTTCAACCCTTTATATCTTCTACATTTATAGATCTGTGCACAAAATAACTATAGTTTTTAATTGAGAAAAACAAAGTGTATAAGAGATAAAAATTCCATACTAATACGTGGTTCACAATGGGAGATATAAAACGGCCATAATTTTACAGAATTTCATGACCCAAAAAAATTTCAACCCTTTATATCTTCTACATTTATAGATCTGTGCACAAAATAACTATAGTTTTTAATTGAGAAAAACAAAGTGTAGAAGAGAACAAAATTCCATTCCAATTCGTGGTTCACAGTGGAAGATAAAGAACAGCCATAATTTTACAGAATTTCATGACCCAAAAAATTTTCAACCCTTCATATCTTCTACATTTATAGATCTGTGCACAAAATAACTATAGTTTTTAATTGAGAAAAACAAAGTGTATAAGAGATAAAAATTTCATACCAATACGTGGTTCACAGTGGGAGATATTGAACGGCCATAATTTTACAGAATTTCATGACCCAAAAAATTTTCAACCCTTTATATCTTCTACATTTATAGATCTGTGCACAAAATAACTATAGTTTTTAATTGAGAAAAACAAAGTGTAGAAGAGAACAAAATTCCATTCCAATTCGTGGTTCACAGTGGAACATAAAGAACAGCCATAATTTTACAGAATTTCATGACCCAAAAAATTTTCAACCCTTTATATCTTCTACATTTATAGATCTGTGCACAAAATAACTATAGTTTTTAATTGAGAAAAACAAAGTGTATAAGAGATAAAAATTCCATACCAATACGAGGTTCACAGTGGTAGATATAGAACGGCCATAATTTTACAGAATTTCATGACCCAAAAAATTTTCAACCCTTTATATCTTCTACATTTATAGATCTGTGCACAAAATAACTATAGTTTTTAATTGAGAAAAACAAAGTGTAGAAGAGAACAAAATTCCATTCCAATTCGTGGTTCACAGTGGAAGATAAAGAACAGCCATAATTTTACAGAATTTCATGACCCAAAAAATTTTCAACCCTTTATATCTTCTACATTTATAGATCTGTGCACAAAATAACTATAGTTTTTAATTGAGAAAAACAAAGTGTATAAGAGATAAAAATTTCATACCAATACGTGGTTCACAGTGGGAGATATTGAACGGCCATAATTTTACAGAATTTCATGACCCAAAAAATTTTCAACCCTTTATATCTTCTACATTTATAGATCTGTGCACAAAATAACTATAGTTTTTAATTGAAAAAAACAAATTGTACAAGAGAACAAAATTTCATACCAATTCGTAGTTCACAGTGGGAGATATAGAAAGGCCACAATTTTACAGAATTTCATGACCCAAAAAAATTTCAACCCTTTATAACTTCTACATTTATAGATCTGTGCACAAAATAACTATAGTTTTTAATTGAGAAAAACAAAGTGTATAAGAGATAAAAATTCCATACTAATACGTGGTTCACAATGGGAGATATAAAACGGCCATAATTTTACAGAATTTCATGACCCAAAAAAATTTCAACCCTTTATATCTTCTACATTTATAGATCTGTGCACAAAATAACTATAGTTTTTAATTGAGAAAAACAAAGTGTAGAAGAGAACAAAATTCCATTCCAATTCGTGGTTCACAGTGGAAGATAAAGAACAGCCATAATTTTGCAGAATTTCATGACCCAAAAAATTTTCAACCCTTTATATCTTCTACATTTATAGATATGTGCACAAAATAACTATAGTTTTTAATTGAGAAAAACAAAGTGTATAAGAGATAAAAATTTATACCAATACGTGATTCACAGTGGGAGATATTGAACGGCCATAATTTTACAGAATTTCATGACCCAAAAAATTTTCAACCCTTTATATCTTCTACATTTATAGATCTGTGCACAAAATAACTATAGTTTTTAATTGAGAAAAACAAATTGTACAAAAGAACAAAATTTCATACCAATTTGTAGTTCACAGTGGGAGATATAGAACGGCCACAATTTTACAGAATTTCATGACCCAAAAAAATTTCAACCCTTTATATCTTCTACATTTATAGATCTGTGCACAAAATAACTATAGTTTTTAATTGAGAAAAACAAAGTGTATAAGAGATAAAAATTCCATACTAATACGTGGTTCACAATGGGAGATATAAAACGGCCATAATTTTACAGAATTTCATGACCCAAAAAAATTTCAACCCTTTATATCTTCTACATTTATAGATCTGTGCACAAAATAACTATAGTTTTTAATTGAGAAAAACAAAGTGTAGAAGAGAACAAAATTCCATTCCAATTCGTGGTTCACAGTGGAAGATAAAGAACAGCCATAATTTTACAGAATTTCATGACCCAAAAAATTTTCAACCCTTTATATCTTCTACATTTATAGATCTGTGCACAAAATAACTATAGTTTTTAATTGACAAAAACAAAGTGTATAAGAGATAAAAATTTCATACCAATACGTGGTTCACAGTGGGAGATATAGAACGGCCATAATTTTACAGAATTTCAAGACCCAAAAAATTTTCAACCCTTTATATCTTCTACATTTATAGATCTGTGCACAAAATAACTATAGTTCTTAATTGAGAAAAACAAAGTGTACAAGAGAACAAAATTTCATACCAATTCGTAGTTCACAGTGGGAGATATAGAACGGCCATAATTTTACAGAATTTCATGACCCAAAAATTTTTCAGCCCTTTATATCTTCTACATTTATAGATCTCTGCACAAAATAACTATAGTTTGTAATTGAGAAAAACAAAGTGTATAAGAGATAAAAATTCCATACCAATACGAGGTTCACAGTGGTAGATATAGAACGGCCATAATTTTACAGAATTTCATGACCCAAAAAATTTTCAACCCTTTATATCTTCTACATTTATAGATCTGTGCACAAAATAACTATAGTTTTTAATTGAGAAAAACAAAGTGTAGAAGAGAACAAAATTCCATTCCAATTCGTGGTTCACAGTGGAAGATAAAGAACAGCCATAATTTTACAGAATTTCATGACCCAAAAAATTTTCAACCCTTTATATCTTCTACATTTATAGATCTGTGCACAAAATAACTATAGTTTTTAATTGAGAAAAACAAAGTGTATAAGAGATAAAAATTTCATACCAATACGTGGTTCACAGTGGGAGATATTGAACGGCCATAATTTTACAGAATTTCATGACCCAAAAAATTTTCAACCCTTTATATCTTCTACATTTATAGATCTGTGCACAAAATAACTATAGTTTTTAATTGAAAAAAACAAATTGTACAAGAGAACAAAATTTCATACCAATTCGTAGTTCACAGTGGGAGATATAGAAAGGCCACAATTTTACAGAATTTCATGACCCAAAAAAATTTCAACCCTTTATAACTTCTACATTTATAGATCTGTGCACAAAATAACTATAGTTTTTAATTGAGAAAAACAAAGTGTATAAGAGATAAAAATTCCATACTAATACGTGGTTCACAATGGGAGATATAAAACGGCCATAATTTTACAGAATTTCATGACCCAAAAAAATTTCAACCCTTTATATCTTCTACATTTATAGATCTGTGCACAAAATAACTATAGTTTTTAATTGAGAAAAACAAAGTGTAGAAGAGAACAAAATTCCATTCCAATTCGTGGTTCACAGTGGAAGATAAAGAACAGCCATAATTTTGCAGAATTTCATGACCCAAAAAATTTTCAACCCTTTATATCTTCTACATTTATAGATCTGTGCACAAAATAACTATAGTTTTTAATTGAGAAAAACAAAGTGTATAAGAGATAAAAATTTATACCAATACGTGATTCACAGTGGGAGATATTGAACGGCCATAATTTTACAGAATTTCATGACCCAAAAAATTTTCAACCCTTTATATCTTCTACATTTATAGATCTGTGCACAAAATAACTATAGTTTTTAATTGAGAAAAACAAATTGTACAAAAGAACAAAATTTCATACCAATTTGTAGTTCACAGTGGGAGATATAGAACGGCCACAATTTTACAGAATTTCATGACCCAAAAAAATTTCAACCCTTTATATCTTCTACATTTATAGATCTGTGCACAAAATAACTATAGTTTTTAATTGAGAAAAACAAAGTGTATAAGAGATAAAAATTCCATACTAATACGTGGTTCACAATGGGAGATATAAAACGGCCATAATTTTACAGAATTTCATGACCCAAAAAAATTTCAACCCTTTATATCTTCTACATTTATAGATCTGTGCACAAAATAACTATAGTTTTTAATTGAGAAAAACAAAGTGTAGAAGAGAACAAAATTCCATTCCAATTCGTGGTTCACAGTGGAAGATAAAGAACAGCCATAATTTTACAGAATTTCATGACCCAAAAAATTTTCAACCCTTTATATCTTCTACATTTATAGATCTGTGCACAAAATAACTATAGTTTTTAATTGACAAAAACAAAGTGTATAAGAGATAAAAATTTCATACCAATACGTGGTTCACAGTGGGAGATATAGAACGGCCATAATTTTACAGAATTTCAAGACCCAAAAAATTTTCAACCCTTTATATCTTCTACATTTATAGATCTGTGCACAAAATAACTATAGTTCTTAATTGAGAAAAACAAAGTGTACAAGAGAACAAAATTTCATACCAATTCGTAGTTCACAGTGGGAGATATAGAACGGCCATAATTTTACAGAATTTCATGACCCAAAAATTTTTCAGCCCTTTATATCTTCTACATTTATAGATCTCTGCACAAAATAACTATAGTTTGTAATTGAGAAAAACAAAGTGTATAAGAGATAAAAATTCCATACCAATACGTGGTTCACAGTGGGACATATAGAACGGGCTATAATTTTAAAGAATTTCATGACCTAAAAAATTTTCAGCACTTTATATCTTCTACATTTATAGATCTGTTTACGAAATAACTATAGTTTTTAATTGAGAAAAACAAAGTGTACAAGAGAACAAAATTTCATACCAATTCGTAGTTCACAGTGGGGGATAAAGAACGGCCATAATTTTACAGAATTTCATGACCCAAAAATTTTCAGCCCTTTATATCTTCTACATTTATAGATCTGTTTACGAAATAACTATAGTATTTAATTGAGAAAAACAAAGTGTATAAGAAATAAAAATTCCATACTAATACGTGGTTCTAAGTGGGAGATATAGAACGGCCATAATTTAACAGAATTTCATGACCTAAAAAATTTTCAACCCTTTATATCTTCTACATTTATAGATCGGTGCACAAAATAACTATAGTTTTTATTTGAGAAAAACAAAGTGTATAAGAGAAAAAAATTCCATACCAACACGTGGTAAACAGTGGGAGATATATAATGGCCGTAATTTTACAGAATTTCATGACCCAAAAAATTTTCAACCCTTTATATCTTCTACATTTATAGATCTGTTTACAAAATAACTATAGTTTTTAATTGAGAAAAACAAAGTGTATAAGAGATAAAAATTCCATACTAATACGTGGTTCTAAGTGGGAGATATAGAACGGCCATAATTTTACAGAATTTCATGACCCAAAAAATTTTCAACCCTTTATATCTTCTACATTTATAGATCTGTTTACAAAATAACTATAGTTTTTAATTGAGAAAAACAAAGTGTATAAGAGATAAAAATTCCATACCAATACGTGGTTCACGGTGGGAGATATAGAACGGCCATAATTTTACAGAATTTCATAACCTAAAAATTTTCAAACCTTTATATCTTCAACATTTATAGATCTGTGCACAAAATAACTATAGTTCGTAATTGAGAAAAACAAAATGTATAAGAGATAAAAATTCCATACCAATACGTGGTTCACAGTGGAAGATAAATAACAGCCATAATTTTACAGAATTTCATGACCCAAAAATTTTTCAACCCTTTATATCTTCTACATTTATAGATCTGTGCACAAAATAACTATAGTTTTTAATTGAGAAAAACAAAGTGTACAAGAGAACAAAATTTCATACCAATTCGTAGTTCACAGTGGGAGATATTGAACGGCCATAATTTTACAGAATTTCATGACCCAAAAAATTTTCAGCCCTTTATATCTTCTACATTTATAGATCTGTGCACAAAATAACTATAGTTTGTAATTGAGAAAAACAAAGTGTAAAAGAGAAAAAAATTCCATACCAACACGTGGTTCACAGTGGGAAATATAGAATGGCCGTAATTTTACAGAATTTCATGACCCAAAAAATTTTCAACCCTTTATATCTTCTACATTTATAGATCTGTGCACAAAATAACTATAGTTTTTATTTAAGAAAAACAAAGTGTATAAGAGATAAAAATTCCATACTAATACGTGGTTCACAATGGGAGATATAAAACGGCCATAATTTTACAGAATTTCATGACCCAAATAATTTTCAACCCTTTATATCTTCTACATTTATAGATCTGTGCACAAAATAACTATAGTTTTTAATTGAGAAAAACAAAGTGTAGAAGAGGACAAAATTCCATTCCAAATCGTGGTTCACAGTAGAAGATCAAGAACAGCCATAATTTTACAGAATTTCATGACCCAAAAAATTTTCAACCCTTTATATCTTCTACATTTATAGATCTGTTTACAAAATAACTATAGTTTTTAATTGAGAAAAACAAAGTGTATCAGAGATAAAAATTCCATACTAATACGTGGTTCTAAGTGGGAGATATAGAACGGCCATAATTTTACAGAATTTCATGACCCAAAAAATTTTCAACCCTTTATATCTTCTACATTTATAGATCTGTTTACAAAATAACTATAGTTTTTAATTGAGAAAAACAAAGTGTATAAGAGATAAAAATTCCATACCAATACGTGGTTCACGGTGGGAGATATAGAACGGCCATAATTTTACAGAATTTCATGACCCATAAAATTTTCAAACCTTTATATCTTCAACATTTATAGATCTGTGCACAAAATAACTATAGTTCGTAATTGAGAAAAACAAAATGTATAAGAGATAAAAATTCCATACTAATACGTGGTTCACAGTGGGAGATATAAAACGGCCATAATTTTACAGAATTTTATGACCCAAATAATTTTCAACCCTTTATATCGTCTACATTTATTGATCTGTGCACAAAATAACTATAGTTTTTAATTGAGAAAAACAAAGTGTATAAGAGAAAAAAATTCCATACCAATACGTGGTTCACAGTGGGAGATATAGAACGGCCACAATTTTACAGAATTTCATGACCCAAAAAATTTTCAAACCTTTATATCTTCAACATTTATAGATCTGTGCACAAAATAATTATAGTTCGTAATTGAGAAAAACAAAGTGTATAAGAGATAAAAATTCCATACCAATACGTGGTTCACAGTGGGAGATATAAAACGGCCATATTTTTACAGAATTTCATGACCCAAATAATTTTCAACCCTTTATATCGTCTACATTTATAGATCTGTGCACAAAATAACTATAGTTCGTAATTGAGAAAAACAAAGTGTATAAGAGATAAAAATTCCATACCAGTACGTGCTTCACGGTGGGAGATATAGAACGGCCATAATTTTACAGAATTTCATGACCCAAAAAATTTTCAAACCTTTATATCTTCAAAATTTATAGATCTGTGCACAAAATAACTATAGTTCGTAATTGAGAAAAACAAAGTGTATAAGAGATAAAAATTCCATACCAATACGTGCTTCACGGTGGGAGATATAGAACGGCCATAATTTTACAGAATTTCATGACCCAAATAATTTTCAACCCTTTATATCGTCTACATTTATTGATCTGTGCACAAAATAACTATAGTTCGTAATTGAGAAAAACAAAGTGCATAAGAGAAAAAAATTCCATACCAATACGTGCTTCACGGTGGAAGATATAGAACGGCCATAATTTTACAGAATTTCATGACCCAAAAAATTTTCAACCCTTTATATCTTCTACATTTATAGATCTGTGCACAAAATAACTATAGTTTTTAATTGAGAAAAACAAAGTGTAGAAGAGAACAAAATTCCATTCCAATTCGTGGTTCACAGTCGAAGATAAAGAACAGCCATAATTTTACAGAATTTCATGACCCAAAAAATTTTCAACCCTTTATATCTTCTACATTTATAGATCTGTGCACAAAATAACTATAGTTTTTAATTGAGAAAAACAAAGTGTATAAGAGATAAAAATTCCATACCAATACGTGGTTCACAGTGGTAGATATAGAACGGCCATAATTTTACAGAATTTCATGACCCAAAAAATTTTCAACCCTTTATATCTTCTACATTTATAGATCTGTGCACAAAATAACTATAGTTTTTAATTGAGAAAAACGAAGTGTAGAAGAGAACAAAATTCCATTCCAATTCGTGGTTCACAGTGAAAGATAAAGAACAGCCATAATTTTACAGAATTTCATGACCCAAAAAATTTTCAACCCTTTATATCTTCTACATTTATAGATCTGTGCACAAAATAACTATAGTTTTTAATTGAGAAAAACAAAGTGTATAAGAGATAAAAATTTCATACCAATACGTGGTTCACAGTGGGAGATATTGAACGGCCATAATTTTACAGAATTTCATGACCCAAAAAATTTTCAACCCTTTATATCTTCTACATTTATAGATCTGTGCACAAAATAACTATAGTTTTTAATTGAAAAAAACAAATTGTACAAGAGAACAAAATTTCATACCAATTCGTAGTTCACAGTGGGAGATATAGAAAGGCCACAATTTTACAGAATTTCATGACCCAAAAAAATTTCAACCCTTTATAACTTCTACATTTATAGATCTGTGCACAAAATAACTATAGTTTTTAATTGAGAAAAACAAAGTGTATAAGAGAAAAAAATTCCATACCAATACGTGCTTCACGGTGGGAGATATAGAACGGCCATAATTTTACAGAATTTCATGACCCAAAAAATTTTCAAACCTTTATATCTTCAACATTTATAGATCTGTGCACAAAATAACTATAGTTCGTAATTGAGAAAAACAAAGTGTATAAGAGATAAAAATTCCATACCAATACGTGCTTCACGGTGGGAGATATAGAACGGCCATAATTTTACAGAATTTCATGACCCAAATAATTTTCAACCCTTTATATCGTCTACATTTATTGATCTGTGCACAAAATAACTATAGTTCGTAATTGAGAAAAACAAAGTGCATAAGAGAAAAAAATTCCATACCAATACGTGCTTCACGGTGGAAGATATAGAACGGCCATAATTTTACAGAATTTCATGACCCAAAAAATTTTCAACCCTTTATATCTTCTACATTTATAGATCTGTGCACAAAATAACTATAGTTTTTAATTGAGAAAAACAAAGTGTAGAAGAGAACAAAATTCCATTCCAATTCGTGGTTCACAGTGGAAAATAAAGAACAGCCATAATTTTACAGAATTTCATGACCCAAAAAATTTTCAACCCTTTATATCTTCTACATTTATAGATCTGTGCACAAAATAACTATAGTTTTTAATTGAGAAAAACAAAGTGTATAAGAGATAAAAATTCCATACCAATACGTGGTTCACAGTGGTAGATATAGAACGGCCATAATTTTACAGAATTTCATGACCCAAAAAATTTTCAACCCTTTATATCTTCTACATTTATAGATCTGTGCACAAAATAACTATAGTTTTTAATTGAGAAAAACAAAGTGTATAAGACATAAAAATTTCATACCAATACGTGGTTCACAGTGGGAGATATTGAACGGCCATAATTTTACAGAATTTCATGACCCAAAAAATTTTCAACCCTTTATATCTTCTACATTTATAGATCTGTGCACAAAACAACTATAGTTTTTAATTGAAAAAAACAAATTGTACAAGAGAACAAAATTTCATACCAATTCGTAGTTCACAGTGGGAGATATAGAAAGGCCACAATTTTACAGAATTTCATGACCCAAAAAAATTTCAACCCTTTATAACTTCTACATTTATAGATCTGTGCACAAAATAACTATAGTTTTTAATTGAGAAAAACAAAGTGTATAAGAGATAAAAATTCCATACTAATACGTGGTTCACAATGGGAGATATAAAACGGCCATAATTTTACAGAATTTCATGACCCAAAAAAATTTCAACCCTTTATATCTTCTACATTTATAGATCTGTGCACAAAATAACTATAGTTTTTAATTGAGAAAAACAAAGTGTAGAAGAGAACAAAATTCCATTCCAATTCGTGGTTCACAGTGGAAGATAAAGAACAGCCATAATTTTGCAGAATTTCATGACCCAAAAAATTTTCAACCCTTTATATCTTCTACATTTATAGATCTGTGCACAAAATAACTATAGTTTTTAATTGAGAAAAACAAAGTGTATAAGAGATAAAAATTTATACCAATACGTGATTCACAGTGGGAGATATTGAACGGCCATAATTTTACAGAATTTCATGACCCAAAAAATTTTCAACCCTTTATATCTTCTACATTTATAGATCTGTGCACAAAATAACTATAGTTTTTAATTGAGAAAAACAAATTGTACAAAAGAACAAAATTTCATACCAATTTGTAGTTCACAGTGGGAGATATAGAACGGCCACAATTTTACAGAATTTCATGACCCAAAAAAATTTCAACCCTTTATATCTTCTACATTTATAGATCTGTGCACAAAATAACTATAGTTTTTAATTGAGAAAAACAAAGTGTATAAGAGATAAAAATTCCATACTAATACGTGGTTCACAATGGGAGATATAAAACGGCCATAATTTTACAGAATTTCATGACCCAAAAAAATTTCAACCCTTTATATCTTCTACATTTATAGATCTGTGCACAAAATAACTATAGTTTTTAATTCAAAAAAACAAAGTGTAGAAGAGAACAAAATTCCATTCCAATTCGTGGTTCACAGTGGAAGATAAAGAACAGCCATAATTTTACAGAATTTCATGACCCAAAAAATTTTCAACCCTTTATATCTTCTACATTTATAGATCTGTGCACAAAATAACTATAGTTTTTAATTGACAAAAACAAAGTGTATAAGAGATAAAAATTTCATACCAATACGTGGTTCACAGTGGGAGATATAGAACGGCCATAATTTTACAGAATTTCAAGACCCAAAAAATTTTCAACCCTTTATATCTTCTACATTTATAGATCGGTGCACAAAATAACTATAGTTTTTATTTGAGAAAAACAAAGTGTATAAGAGAAAAAAATTCCATACCAACACGTGGTAAACAGTGGGAGATATATAATGGCCGTAATTTTACAGAATTTCATGACCCAAAAAATTTTCAACCCTTTATATCTTCTACATTTATAGATCTGTTTACAAAATAACTATAGTTTTTAATTGAGAAAAACAAAGTGTATAAGAGATAAAAATTCCATACTAATACGTGGTTCTAAGTGGGAGATATAGAACGGCCATAATTTTACAGAAATTCATGACCCAAAAAATTTTCAACCCTTTATATCTTCTACATTTATAGATCTGTTTACAAAATAACTATAGTTTTTAATTGAGAAAAACAAAGTGTATAAGAGATAAAAATTCCATACCAATACGTGGTTCACGGTGGGAGATATAGAACGGCCATAATTTTACAGAATTTCATGACCCAAAAAATTTTCAAACCTTTATATCTTCAACATTTATAGATCTGTGCACGAAATAACTATAGTTCGTAATTGAGAAAAACAAAATGTATAAGAGATAAAAATTCCATACCAATACGTGGTTCACAGTGGAAGATAAATAACAGCCATAATTTTACAGAATTTCATGACCCAAAAATTTTTCAACCCTTTATATCTTCTACATTTATAGATCTGTGCACAAAATAACTATAGTTTTTAATTGAGAAAAACAAAGTGTACAAGAGAACAAAATTTCATACCAATTCGTAGTTCACAGTGGGAGATATTGAACGGCCATAATTTTACAGAATTTCATGACCCAAAAAATTTTCAGCCCTTTATATCTTCTACATTTATAGATCTGTGCACAAAATAACTATAGTTTGTAATTGAGAATAACAAAGTGTAAAAGAGAAAAAAATTCCATACCAACACGTGGTTCACAGTGGGAAATATAGAATGGCCGTAATTTTACAGAATTTCATGACCCAAAAAATTTTCAACCCTTTATATCTTCTACATTTATAGATCTGTGCACAAAATAACTATAGTTTTTATTTAAGAAAAACAAAGTGTATAAGAGATAAAAATTCCATACTAATACGTGGTTCACAATGGGAGATATAAAACGGCCATAATTTTACAGAATTTCATGACCCAAATAATTTTCAACCCTTTATATCTTCTACATTTATAGATCTGTGCACAAAATAACTATAGTTTTTAATTGAGAAAAACAAAGTGTAGAAGAGGACAAAATTCCATTCCAAATCGTGGTTCACAGTAGAAGATCAAGAACAGCCATAATTTTACAGAATTTCATGACCCAAAAAATTTTCAACCCTTTATATCTTCTACATTTATAGATCTGTTTACAAAATAACTATAGTTTTTAATTGAGAAAAACAAAGTGTATCAGAGATAAAAATTCCATACTAATACGTGGTTCTAAGTGGGAGATATAGAACGGCCATAATTTTACAGAATTTCATGACCCAAAAAATTTTCAACCCTTTATATCTTCTACATTTATAGATCTGTTTACAAAATAACTATAGTTTTTAATTGAGAAAAACAAAGTGTATAAGAGATAAAAATTCCATACCAATACGTGGTTCACGGTGGGAGATATAGAACGGCCATAATTTTACAGAATTTCATGACCCATAAAATTTTCAAACCTTTATATCTTCAACATTTATAGATCTGTGCACAAAATAACTATAGTTCGTAATTGAGAAAAACAAAATGTATAAGAGATAAAAATTCCATACCAATACGTGGTTCACAGTGGGAGATATAAAACGGCCATAATTTTACAGAATTTTATGACCCAAATAATTTTCAACCCTTTATATCGTCTACATTTATTGATCTGTGCACAAAATAACTATAGTTTTTAATTGAGAAAAACAAAGTGTATAAGAGAAAAAAATTCCATACCAATACGTGGTTCACAGTGGGAGATATAGAACGGCCACAATTTTACAGAATTTCATGACCCAAAAAATTTTCAAACCTTTATATCTTCAACATTTATAGATCTGTGCACAAAATAATTATAGTTCGTAATTGAGAAAAACAAAGTGTATAAGAGATAAAAATTCCATACCAATACGTGGTTCACAGTGGGAGATATAAAACGGCCATATTTTTACAGAATTTCATGACCCAAATAATTTTCAACCCTTTATATCGTCTACATTTATAGATCTGTGCACAAAATAACTATAGTTCGTAATTGAGAAAAACAAAGTGTATAAGAGATAAAAATTCCATACCAATACGTGCTTCACGGTGGGAGATATAGAACGGCCATAATTTTACAGAATTTCATGACCCAAAAAATTTTCAAACCTTTATATCTTCAACATTTATAGATCTGTGCACAAAATAACTATAGTTCGTAATTGAGAAAAACAAAGTGTATAAGAGATAAAAATTCCATACCAATACGTGCTTCACGGTGGGAGATATAGAACGGCCATAATTTTACAGAATTTCATGACCCAAATAATTTTCAACCCTTTATATCGTCTACATTTATTGATCTGTGCACAAAATAACTATAGTTCGTAATTGAGAAAAACAAAGTGCATAAGAGAAAAAAATTCCATACCAATACGTGCTTCACGGTGGAAGATATAGAACGGCCACAATTTTACAGAATTTCATGACCCAAAAAATTTTCAAACCTTTATATCTTCAACATTTATAGATCTGTGCACAAAATAACTATAGTTCGTAATTGAGAAAAACAAAATGTATAAGAGATAAAAATTCCATACCAATACGTGCTTCACGGTGGGAGATATAGAACGACCATAATTTTACAGAATTTCATGACCCAAAAAATTTTCAAACCTTTATATCTTCAACATTTATAGATCTGTGCACAAAATAACTATAGTTCGTAATTGAGAAAAACAAAATGTATAGGAGACAAAAATTCCATACCAATACGTGGTTCACAGTGGGAGATATAGAATGGCCGTAATTTTACAGAATTTCATGACCCAAAAAATTTTCAACTCTTTATATCGTCTACATTTATAGATCTGTGCACAAAATAACTATAGTTTTTAATTGAGAAAAACAAAGTGTATAAGAGAACAAAATTTTATACCAATTCGTAGTTTACAGTGGGAGATATAGAACGGTCATAATTTTACAGAATTTCATGACCCAAAAAATTTCCAACTCTTTATATCTTTTACATTTATAGATCTGTGCACTAAATAACTATAGTTTTTAATTGAGAAAAACAAAATGTACAAGAGAACAAAATTCCATACCAAGTCGTGGTTCACAGTGGGAGATATAGAACGGCCATAATTTTACAGATTTTCATGACCCAAAAAATTTTCAACCCTTTATATCTTCTACATTTATAGATCTGTGCACAAAATAACTATAGTTTTTAATTGAGAAAAACAAAATGTACAAGAGAACAAAATTCCATACCAAGTCGTGGTTCAAAGTGGGAGATATAGAACGGCCATAATTTTACAGATTTTCATGACCCAAAAAATTTTCAACTCTTTATATCTTCTACATTTATAGATCTTTGTACAAAATAACTATAGTTTTTAATTGAGAAAAACAAAATGTACAAGAGAACAAAATTCCATACCAATACGTGCTTCACGGTGGAAGATATAGAACGGCCACAATTTTACAGAATTTCATGACCCAAAAAATTTTCAACCCTTTATATCGTCTACATTTATAGATCTGTGCACAAAATAACTATAGTTTTTAATTGAGAAAAACAAAGTGTATAAGAGAACAAAATTTCATACCAATTCGTAGTTCACAGTGGGAGATATAGAACGGTCATAATTTTACAGAATTTCATGACCCAAAAAATTTTCAACCCTTTATATCTTCTACATTTATAGATCTGTGCACAAAATAACTATAGTTTTTAATTGAGAAAAACAAAATGTACAAGAGAACAAAATTCCATACCAAGTCGTGGTTCACAGTGGGAGATATAGAACGGCCATAATTTTACAGATTTTCATGACCCAAAAAATTTTCAACCCTTTATATCTTCTACATTTATTGATCTGTGCATAAAATAACTATAGTTTTTAATTGAGAAAAACAAAATGTACAAGAGAACAAAATTCCATACCAAGTCGTGGTTCACAGTGGGAGATATAGAACGGCCATAATTTTGCAGATTTTCATGACCCAAAAAATTTTCAACCCTTTATATCTTCTACATTTATAGATCTGTGCACAAAATAACTATAGTTTTTAATTGAGAAAAACAAAATGTACAAGAGAACAAAATTCCATACCAAGTCGTGGTTCACAGTGGGAGATATAGAACGGCCATAATTTTACAGATTTTCATGACCCAAAAAATTTTCAACCCTTTATATCTTCTACATTTATAGATCTGTGCACAAAATAACTATAGTTTTTAATTGAGAAAAACAAAATGTACAAGAGAACAAAATTCCATACCAAGTCGTGGTTCACAGTGGGAGATATAGAACGGCCATAATTTTACAGATTTTCATGACCCAAAAAATTTTCAACGCTTTATATCTTCTACATTTATAGATCTGTGCACAAAATAACTATAGTTTTTAATTGAGAAAAACAAAATGTACAAGAGAACAAAATTCCATACCAAGTCGTGGTAGGAACAATTCTTTGTTTTCGTATCTATCCTAAGTTTCTAAATTTCAATACATTTAAAATGGAAATTTCGCGGAACACTTGGACCATATTCGCGGAACACCGGTTAAGAACCGCTGGTCTAGAGACTCGTGAAGAAGTCCAAGTCTACAAAAATTAACCGAAATATTTTTATTGAAGACGCTTAGAAAAAGGGCCTCGCCAAAACGTGGTTCGAGCCATTGGTTGAAAAGCCATAAAAGTGGATGATTAAATTAGTTTGATTAACGATTAAATCGGAAATTTAATTGATTAAATAATTGTCATATGATTAAAATTACGATTAAATTCGCCGATTAAATTCTGATTAAAATTAAAAATAAATTCAATCAATTAAAAAATTTAATCAATTAAATTTAGAATTTAATTTTTTTTTTTAATCAGTGCCCAACTCTGATCCTGATGATATTTAATAAAATATTTTAAAGAGTAATGTGGAAGAAATATTGTTATTTAGCGCAGAATTGAGAAGGACATGTTTGTTAGAAGAGAAGTAGAGCTCGGCCGGCCATATGTCGATAAGTATCGATCTGGAATGCCATCTGTTAAGATGTGTTTGAGGGGGCGAGGTAGGGGCTGATTGTGACCAAGTAGAGGGGATAGTTGGTGATAAAGAGCGTTAGTTGGCATGAGTGTGCCAAGCAAGTGGAGACTGGATAGTTCTTACAATCATTTGGGCGGCTTTATGTTCATGAGAAGTTTGAGGAAATTAAGGTTACACACACATATTAATGGCCGTCCTTGAGTATCTTCTCAGCTGGGAACTTGACACGAATTTACCGATAGCCAGTCAGTCTTGACTTCTTTTAGTTTCCCTCACTCCTGGTCTCACGGGTCCAGATTCTAAGATTTTATCAAAATTAAATTTTCCACGGAAGTCAAGCGTATACTGTATTTGGTCACAAGACAGCCAATCAAATAATTTACTAACTTTTCGCTTACTAAGTTTTGAGATTGCTTCACTTTCAAAAACTCCTAGACTTTTGCATCTCTTGAGGTGTCTGCCTTTAAAACTGAGCAGAATTAGACGACTCAGATTACAGATTGCGAAATGATTCCAAACTGTACAGTCATGCAGCAGTACAGTCCTCGGAATGAACTTTTGCACAAAAAGAATTGTTTGCACTATTATATTCTTGAGGTCTAATCAGGTAGTTCATTTTGAATCGGATTAAATTTTTCATTCGTGTTGTGAATTAAGAAACGTTTTGTCCAAAATTAAGAATCACATAGTTAACACCAAGGCAACTTATATTCGTGACTTAGAAAGGTTAGGAGAGTTGCATTAAGGGCCAAAGGAGGAATGAAGGACTTTGTTTTGGGACTTCCTTTCCTCATTATCAAGGTGGGGATAATTGCACCTCACTTCTCGAGTTAGGCCATCCTAGTGTTTACACGCGCTTCTGGACTCCAGTTAACTGCTCCATCCAGCCGTCTCGAAGCTATCCAAGTCGCCAGCTAAGAAATTTTGCTTGGAATCACGACAGGGATCGATTCCAGGGTATTCTGCGTAATGCTGGTTAAAAGTTCTTTTATCCCGTCAAAGTAGGAAGGAAGTCCCACTTCGTGGAGTTGGGCACTCATACGTACGCACAGTATTACGTAATTATTTAAATCAATCCAAAGCCGTTCGGAACATCGTCAGTTAATATTGAGAAAATTGCAACTGAGGCGACCAGCGAACTTTTCTTCACTTTCTATTTTGCATCAGAGTGGACTGAAAGTGTTCAGAGCCTGGAGCGCATCTTTAGTTCCTGAAGCCGGACTTTACAGTTCGTCTAGATTAGATAGAACATGTTCTCAGCTGGACTGAAATCCAAACCGATGACTCACCAGTCGCCATTGAACAATGAAGTTGGAATGAGTCAAACTTTGTGGGATCAGCAGCAAACTGACATTTAAAAATAAATACTTTGACGTGAAACAGACTTTGATGTAACCTTTCTCCTTTCTCTTGCTGGTAAAACAATCGCAAAACGTCCACTTATCAGTTGTGAGAGAAAGTAGAACCAGTTTCGTGAAGTTAATCGACTTGAGTGTTAATAGATCGGTCAAGTTAAATGACAGTGTTTAGTTGATAGCATCAAGCGGTAGGAAATTGAACTACTATACAGACGGCTGTGTATGATGACACATTCTAATGGAGCACATGTGGGACAAGGTTCTCAGCTCACCTAAATACATCACATAACTATGGCCATGTCGGGTCCATCCAGTCTACATTCACTTTAAGTCCACATTTCAAATAATAATACAAATACCATAGCAACCTAACCTAACCTACTATTACCTTACAGTTATTCCCACCCCAGATACGCCCCAGATCAGATCAGGAAGTTATCTTTTCTGTATTATCAATTAAATCTTCAATTCACTTCACATCAGCTGCTTTACTTTTTCTTACTGCTCATCGAAAAGAGAATTATGAACGACGAAAAAGTTGAGAAAATTTGATTTTCAACGGGATATTCAGATTTTGGGATCACTTGATTTCGAAACAGTTTTTTTTTTTGACAGGACGGAAATTAACGTTCGAAATCTCCCAACCAGAAATACCTCCCTTTACTGAGAGGATTTTTTTTTTTTTACTATTTTTGAGATTTTACAATCTTATTTCCTTTTGAATAAAAGATCTGTAACTTTCATGAAAAGTGTGTCTCTCCTGTGAACTGTTTCAGTATTTTGTACGGTTCCATCATCGGTGAAGATATTAAGGGCACCAAAAGTGTTGAAGGGGATATTCCAAGTTGAAAGAAAATTACTTCACCGGAAGTTAGAGGGTTTTCCAAAGCTTTTTGGAGCAGACTCCAAATTCCTTACGTTAGGCCTGTAATGTCATGCAGCTTCGAAACTTTTATTCAGGAAATATTGACTTCACTGGGATTTTAGGCTGATTTTACACTACCCCTAATGGTCGCATTTCATTGAAGTGGAGCTGTATTTAAGAAAACTATTATTTTAGTACAAATTTAATTCAATGAAAACTAGTATTTCCTATCGAAAATCTACGTACCACTTCCTCTTGTGAGGGTACAGCGGTCTCAATACATTTTCTGCAGGATAATATTGAATATTGAAATTCTTCTAGATAGTAGTGTACTCGTATTGCGATAGAATTAAGGCTGAAACGTTCTGGAAGTAACAATACTGAGGTGACGTAACTACCATCCCATATATAAACTAAAGTCTCAAATTTCAAGGCCTCCAATTCACGCAGTTCTAATACAATGCTCAGAATAATTGTGCGCCATTATTTAGAAAAACAATTATAATAATAATTCTCTTTGAAACTATCCTCATCTTTGTCTAAATTTCAATCTTTTTTTTAACGTTATAATCGCCAGGAAGGTTGCTGAGAAAAACTAGATTTTCGGTTTGAATAATTTTAAATTTTTTTTTATTTTTTTAATTTTATTTGTAAAGAGTTAGACCAGCGCTAGACACGCTATAAGTAACAATGACAATAGCTGACATCGAACTAACTAATTGAGGGGAGAAGCTACCCAGCGATAACACTCCCTAAGTCGTCACCCAGGATTGGATTAGCTACTCTCCTCAGAAGAGAGAAAATCGCGAGGCCACTGGCGTTTCAGTCGTCTGGGAGGATGATCTGGATGGTGGTGTGATGATAAGTGGCGGACAAGAGGATTGGAATGAGAGTGCAAGTTCTGATGAAAGCTTTTATAGCGAGTTCGTGCAACCTGATCAACAAACGGAATTTCCAGGTCTGTGTGGATGGTTAGATTTGAAACATAAAATGGAGCGTTAACGATAGTGCGGAGAATTTTAGACTGGAGAGATTGAATTCGTTGAATATTGGAGCGTTTCGTTGAACCCCACAGTTCAATACCGTACGTCCAGGCGGGTTTTAGTATGGAATTGTAAATCAGTCGTTTGTTGTTAAGTGAAAGTTTTGAACGTTGGTCTAGTAGTCTTTTAAGTAGTCGATAACGCCTGTTATCTTCAGTTCGTTTAAGTCGTTTAAGTCGTGTATGCGGGTTCCAAGTCAGTCTTTTGTCTAAATAAAGCCCAAGATAACGGACAACATTGGCAGGAGAAATTTGAATTGAGTCATAGAAGATCGGAGGAAGAGTGATGCGGCGGAGAGTAAAAGTAATATTTTGAGATTTGGTTTCATTTAACTTGATTTTCCATTTTTTAAACCATTCCTCAAGAGAAAAGAGATGAGTTTGAAGGTTTCTGTGTGAAGTTACCGCATCAATGTGAGGAGAAAGTATCGCGGTATCATCTGCATAAGTTATCTCTTCAGGCGGTATGGAGTGATGTAAATGGCGCAGAACGACTCTAAAGGCTTTGTCTTTCTTCAGTTGGTATGTGTGGTATTCAATATTTTTTTCGTGCAGGTACCGAATTGTTGCCCTGAATGTTGCAATGGTGTTGGTTGAAACCAGAATATTGTCACTGCGTGCTTTACATGAGTAATTCTCTGCTCCAAGGAGTTGTCTGAGTTCGTTGTTGAGCGTTATATAGTTGGAGACTTTGTACAAATAGATAGGAGGCGGTTTGTGCTCGGGTTGGTCATTGACTTCTGGCAGTATATTAAATTTATTGTGAGTCGCAAAATCTGATACAAACTGTACCTGTTGTGGAGGTGCTGATGAGGTTGTTTCCGGTAAGTTATGCATAAAAGTTGTTTGGTTTTGTTGCGGAATCTGAGAAAGTCCAGAATTTGCTTGTCGTGTTAAAGGAGGTGAACTGACCTGAGGGATTTTATTTCTTTTTCTTTTTATCTGGAGAAAGGTTAAGAGTGTTTGAAGTTCTTTTGGATCGGTTAATAGAAGAAGTAGTAGATTCGCTACCAGAGATGGATCCTCCAATGTCGGTCTCGCTTAGATCCATGTCTAAGCCGCCGAGGAGGTTAATATTTGTATTTTTCCTTTTCTCTTTGTTTTTGTTAGTAATAAATAAATAATTAGGTTATATCACTTACAGTTGTAATTTGCTTTGTAACTTCTTTCCTTAAACTAAGATGGAAAAGGGTGAATTTATTTAAAAATTAAAAAACCACTTTCAAATTATTATTTAATGACAAAGTTGGTCATTAAAAGTCTTTATAAACTAATAAAATTGTTCTTTAAGCACACACAAAAATTTCTAGCAAGTTGTTTACACAAAGGTTCAACAGCTGATAATTTTAAATTTAAGGTTGAGGTTTATTTTCAAAACAATAGGTTTTACAGGTAGTTTGAAACTAGGTAGTCAGGACCATGGAGGGCGTAAGGAGAATCATTTGAAGTCGTCCTCGAGACAGTGGACGAACTGTCGAAATCATCCAAGTACAGCTGTGTGATAAAATGCCCAAAGTGTAATTCTAGTCCAGTTTCCCGGCATTAAGTCCAAAATTGATTGACCGGGTTGGAGGAGCTGAGGTGGTTTCCCGTCAAGGTTCGATTGTTCGATTGGTTTGAATAGCTGTGAATATGAGGTAGCTCAAGCCTTGGACTGTATAATGGTCTCAAGCTCGATCGATGACCACTTTAGGGCTTCTCTAAGGGCCTTCTGAGGCTTTGGGTAGCCTACACTTTGTTTCTCGCCACAAACAACTAAAAGTGATGGCAGAGGTTTTAAAAATAATTGAGCAGCTATGATGTCGGATTTGATATCGATTCTCTCTGTCGTTAGCTAGATATTTCTGATAGCGTCTATAGAGTTTTAACCAAGGTTTATATTCAATATAATAAGTTGCCAGTATGAGATTATTGGTATTTCCTGTTGCACCGATTGGCCTAAGACGGGGTAGGACTATGTACTGGAATGTGGGCGTTCAGCTGTACAACTTGTTGGGAGTTGGAAGCAGACTGGGGTAACCACTGGTCGGCCCATTTCAGTTCGTGTGGGAGAGCCTGCAGGCGCAGGATTTTTGACATTTACGTAAACGGCCCACCCACCCGCTGAAGACGCCTCCGCATGTACAAGATCAAAGTTGAAAAGGATCCTGGTTTACTTTGCATTCAAAAGCCAAGTCCAGGAAAAATATATACTTACTCCCTGATCCTCTCTCAATGTATAAATTTAAAGTTCCTTGCTCTTAGCGTAACCTTTGCAATTGATAATATTGATTGGGTAACTCCATCTTAGTACTTTTATTCTCTTTCCTGTCTTGAGAAAAAGTATCGTTATCGAGCAGTTTTCCTATTTGGAGTTTTCACCGGAAATACGCGTTTTTATGAATTGACTTACTTCCAGAATAAAGGGAGTTAGAGGAAGCCGTATGAGGGTGCGTCACCATCCATTTTACTGTACTAAAGTTATGTGAAAGGTATCTCAGATGATATTAACCTGCTAATAATATTGTTCGAATGTTTACCCATATTGATTGCGAACGGGCTACTAGTAATCTGTCAGACCGATTCGTTATCGTAATCTTATCTGGCGGTGACACGGGCTGGTGCCTCTGGGCCCGATTGTGCAAATGCGCCTTACGGTTGGTCTTAATTCCAGATTTCATTATCTCGGCTTTTAGACATTCTTTCGCTAATCCAGAAATCGTTTGGCGTTAAATATATTCGCCAAAAGACGTTCAAATATTTGATATTACATCAAACTCTTCATTTTCTTGTTCTTGTGTTCAATCTTGGAGTAGTGCGTACTGTCTTCTTTCTAGTAGACATCCACAACTGGATTTGGAGACAACGGAAACGAAATTATTAATTAATATCGCCAGAAATGCGGCTTTACTGAATCGCTTTTCCAGCAGGCGATAAGCCAGGAAATGGGTTTAACAATATTTATTGAACCTGGTCTAGTTACTACGGTAACTCTTAGGATTCTAATTTCCCAGGGAAAATTGGTTTTAATCCTCTTAAAGAGGGAATTTCGAATTTTGAGTTTTCACGATTTAGGGCAAAGAGGGGTATGAAACTGGATATATCTCAAATGTGACAGATCAGTTAAATATACATCCTGTGCAACAGTATTAGGAATTGGTTGACCCGAAGTGTCACTCTGCCAATCAGCGTTTTCAATATTTTGGATAACTTGCAAGCTAGTATCTAGTTTCCCTCTGAATTCCTGCAGAATTATCACTCCGATCGCATTTTTTCAAAATTTGTAACTTTTAAAAATTGTTATTCTTCCAATTATATGTAATAATTGAAATAAATTTATTTTTTCAAATAAAGTAAGCTATACGAGACAGAATTACATCTTATTTCTAAAATCTAAAACAGCCCCAGATGGAGGACTCCGGTGCCAGCTTCCTGTGGCGTGAATAACTGATCGAAGTTTCAGTGTATTGAGCATCTCCAGTCTATCAACTAGTAAAGTCTATGTTGGCTGTGGGTTTGAGTAGTATGTGGGTGGCCAGTTCTACAAGTGGTCGACCATTAATAATTGTCCGCTGAAACCCTAGCTGGGCGTGGTGGTTCCATTTTGGTAAGTACTGTTTGCACAGACGTGTGGGAGTCTGTAGGCGCGAGATTTTTGACGTTTACGTTGATTGAAACGCCCACACGGAGTCGGCTGTTCCAGATAAACAGTCGCTAAATATTATAGCGCAAAGTTAATTGAGAATTCTTCACTGCCCCAGAGGGTGTTCTTACCCAGAATGATCGCCGCCATCACTGTGGCCGTAATTAACTCAGATTGTGGAGGGTTACCTTCTTCTCCTTGTGCCCATACCCGAACGATTTCTTCTTTATTAGCACTATTTTTACCTTCTCTCCTGGAAAGCTTGCATCTTTAATCTGTTCCTCCCATGCCTTGCATTTTAGGCCGAACTGGCTAGTAGTACTGGCCTCTCCTTGGTAATGTCTTGATTGTTAGGCTGGTCGCGTTCTCCAACTAGTCTGTACATTACATGAATGAGGAAACTCATTTCCGTCCTCTTCTCCACGCCTTCTTTACTATTCCCCTCTCTATTTTTGATCCTACTCATATTGATTACTCCTAACCCTTGATTTCTACATAGGTAGCACAGGAGCGATATTGGTTTTGAGGTGCACTGAATCAGAAAAAGTAATTGTTGGGAAATGAATGTGTTTGTGTGAACAAAGTTTTCCAAAAAGAAAAATCGTGGGAAACTGAGTCTTGAGAGTCCGATTAGTTCCGGTTACTGTGACTTAGGTTGAGCACTTTCAATAGGAAGTGACATTTTCCTGAATACATTTTTCACTCCTTGGGAATTTTCTCTGAAACTGCTTCAAATTGACCTTCTTCAAACCCAAAGTCACTCGATCGGCTCTCCGAATGAATTATTCTGTGCTTTTTTTTATTATTAACCTGCAGCAAATGTTTGCGGATTCTCAGAGCGTTAGGTTTGAACTGTACTCGGGATTAGATTCAGCCAGAAGTTGCCACCTGGAAATCTGAACTCTTCTCCTCACATTTCGCCCCCCTCATAAAGCAGATCCATACATGTACAGGATTTGATCTCGGATGCATCAACGAGTGTAATCCATGCGCCAGATGACGTATTCTAGACCAGTTTAAGTGTTTAATGTTATTATGAGAAGAAAACAAGAAAAGGATGGAGGGTTGGTCGTGTAGGTTACATTCAAGGTTATAATGGATAGTTATGTCAGCAGTGGACCATGACTTGTTCACTGACCACAATGGCTGCCCTCGTCCTAAAGCAAAACCTTTTTAAAACTGCTCTCACTTCAAGCTCGCTCTTTGCACTGCTCGAAGTGTAAAATAAATAAGTTATGGATGAATTTCCGAAGATATTTTTTGTTTAGAGATAATACCTAACCTTGGTCCGTAAAAGTGGTTTCCGGAAAGGATTTGTTCTCTTTGCTGCAAGCACTTTCGCTATTGAACTGCAACATTTGCGGCTTCTGATAAAGAATTCTAGTTTTCATTTTAAAGCCTTTGATGCAGAATTTTTAAAGCAATTTCATTGACACCAAGATAATGATCCAGGCGAATGAAAGCGAAACTCTTGTTTGCATTAAATGTGGAAAACAAAAAAGTTATTTTGCATATTGTTAACAAATTAACATAATTGTTTATATCGTGAAGAATGTTGACTGAAATTACATGGGACCCGTTCTGTTCGTTTACTGACCGATATACATACCTACACTACGTATCGTCTAGTTTTGAGTTATGGTGGGTGACTTCCGTTCTTAAACTCAAATTATTGTTTTTATTTTAGTTTCCCACCCAAGAAGAAAGTTCCAATTTTTCCATTTTTAGTTTCCACCTGAAAGGAACGCTCTGAAGCTCTTGCTCAGAAAGTTCAACCTTTCCTTAGGGTCCAACTGAAACTTAGCGAGCAAAATCCTCAAGGTTTTAAATCTCAAGATCTACAAAACAAGGCTTCCATCTTGAACGAGGAATGAAAGCTTATGCGAACTAGAAACATATTTGAACATTAGAGTGCGCATTAATCGCAGTACTTTGAGCACTAGAGGTTGCAACTTGGTGTGATGTGGCGGGTACTTGGCGTGTGACAGCCACTCGAACTGGTTCGGAGGCGCGCCTCTAGCCACTCGATCGGCTCTCCGGTCACATAATTTTGACCAACTTTCATAAACTTCAGTTTTCTCCATAAATGTTTCAAATAAAACTATGTCATTAGTTTAATGAGTTTAGTGCAACTTTTTTGAGGGAAACTTAAGCAAGAGCGATTGGTGTGTTAACCATAGATTGTGGAAAATGCAATCCTTCAATAATGGAGCGAACAAAATGAAGCAGTTGCGAAGTAAACCAAATATTTCAAGTGTGTGTGCAGATATTCTGAAATCAAGATAAATGTATAAAATACTAGAAATACAAGAATTCAAGACGAGTATTGAGTGCACATTGTTCTGGATCCAGGCAGCCGTGTCGCGGTTACATAACCTGCCTGTGTAACAGGCTTTAGAACGCAATTACTCGCTGTATCCTACTTACTCCCGTAGTTGCTTTTACTTCTGTACTTTCTCTTACTTCTGTAATCTATTCTACGTAATTACAATTGTTCCTTTGAAGAAAAGTAAAATAAAATAATACTTTAAAAATACATAAATCCAAGGCTTGGGTGGGAGCATTCGATGAAATATTTGGAAGGCTGTGTAATGATTATAAATATATAGACAAGATATCAAAATATTATCGATTATTAGTGCAAAATGAATAATGTCCGGCCATCTGATTAGATAAATTAGGAGTTAACTTTGTGATAACTTTCGAATTTTTTTATTATTATTTTTTAGTTGTTTTGGCTCTGTTTATCAAGCAATCTTGCTATTAATATCAGTAGGGTCAAGTGACCAAAAATGAAGCTGAGGATCCAATGCTCATATTTTCCTTAAGATATTGTGAAAACATTTCATTAGCTCTAGTGCAATATCTCTGAGGCTAGCCCTAGTGCAATATCTCTGAGGCTATTATATTACATTTTATGATTCTATTGTTAACTTATTAAGAATCGGCTCGTACGGTTAAAAATTGTTCATTGTTGAGAACCTAATGAATGAATCCTCAATGGGAGGGTCTGATTCTGTAGTTTGATTAAGGGATCGACTTGCTAACTGAGAAGGGTGACCCTGCGTCATCCCCTCTCTCATTCTCCTATAGAGGGTTATCACCGCCTAATCGCCCTCGCCTATCAGACACACTAAACATAACTGTACTTATATTTATTCATCCAGAACTCACTAGCTAAAATTCCAGCAAAGTCTAAAACTGGGAAATAACTGGGAGCGTAATTCGGAGAATTCGATTGTTTCATTCAGAAATCTTGTAACAGGAAGTGGTCCTTTTATGGAGTTGGCTTTTATAAATGCGGAAGCAGCATTATGTCAAAATAGCTTATTCGAAATCCTTGTTTCCAAGAAAAATGTGTATCTGTTTTGTAGTCCCCAAGTCAAAGTTGTATTAATCATTCGATATCAAGGAGGGGGAATGCCGTAAAATCGATATGCCAGTATGATCAATGTTTTAAACATTTAAATAATTTATTATATTGTACATTTGTCAATTAGCAAGTGACAGAAAATAAAAAGCGAGAAATATTGTAATACGAGTGATGAAGAACGTCAGGTGTATTCCCTGACTGAGTAGCTAACAGAGATCGGCGGAAGTGCAAGTTTAGTGCACCGGAAGGAAGTAAACTTCGTCAGTTTAAGTTCATTCTTTGATTAAATTGATTGTTACATCACTATATTAAAACTGTCCGGTAGGACAGTTGTATAAGGGTTGATCATCAAAAACTGCACGAAAAAGTGTAACGTTGAAAAACACCCAACTTTGACAATTTTTTTCTCTTTTTCTGTAAAAGATAAAATTCTCAAATTTTCTTTAAATTATAGGGCAAATCCTCCTTTATAACTGTAATTTTTTTGGCAAAACCCAGATTTAATATATTACGAGAAAAAAGTTGCTGAAAATGAGCAAAAACGGCATTTTCAAAAATTGGTCTTGTTCTTGTTGTTGTTGTTACCTTTTTTGTAAACAACGTAGCGCCTAAACGCGCGAACCGATTTTCATGAATGAGGTGTCATTCGATTCGGAATTTTATGTAGATGTGCCTTTTGGGGGTCTCGACGCTGCACATCGAATGGGAGAGGAGTTAGCCCCCTTTATGTAAGGTCCCCTCCAAAATTATTATTAATTACTAATTACTCTGTAAATCTTGGCCCGATTGTGATAAAATTTGGTAGGATGATAGGGTTAGGGCTCCCCTGCGTAACATCAGAGCGACGTTCAGCTCTTACACTTTTTAAGGGGAAGTACAGCAATCGTTTTAAATTATCGACTTTCATGGCCAATTTTCATGAATGAAGTGTCATTCGAATCGAAATTTTGTTCAGATTTGCACTTTTAAAGTCTCGACGCTATGCCTCATAAGGAGGGGAGTTTCCCCCTCCCAAGTAAGGCCCTTTCTAAAACTATTATTACCAATATTTCTAAAACGCTTAGTCCGATTTTGATGAAATTTAGCACGAAGATGTGGTTAAAGCTCCTCTTCGTGGCTGTGAAGTGCCATCATGATCTTACCCCTACTAAGAGAAAGTATAGCAATCGTTAATATTATCAATGAGTGAACCGATTTTCATCAATAAATTGTCGTTCGATTCAAAATCTTTGCCTCTTTGCCTTTTAGGGAGCAGTACTGTAATTCGGTTTATTTTTCTTACTCCTCTTAAAAGGAAGTACTGAAATCGCAGTTTAATTTTGTTACTTACGTACAAATACCTTCCTATTTTATTCAAAACGCTTTCTAAAAAAAAAATTGTTATAGAGGATGGTTTGGGCACCGCAACTATAATCATTCTTTAAAAAGATCTGTCCAGTGGAAGTTACGGTTACGACTTAACACCTTATCAGGTTATAATGATAGAATAGCTTATTCCAATTTTAAAATAAATCTGTAAAGCAGATATGTAACTTTGTAAAATAGACAAAAAGGAAAATCTCTCCAAAAGGTACAAAAATCTCCTTAACAAAAACTTACAGTTTAAAAAGTTAAGTATAAGGGTTGATTGAACGCCAAAAGGTACACAAATCAGCAAGTACCCAACATTTCATTAATACTGCATTGATATCATTTAAGTAATTTTACTGCATTAATTTTCATTCATATTTTTTTAAATTTATTAGATGTCACAGACCCTTATGCTGGCCAGTTCATTCATAATATTTTTTTGTTATAATGATGATAAAATGTATAATATACATTCCTTATTAAATAGGTACTTTATTTTAACTATATTCCAAATTATTCTTCTGATTTATCTTTAATATGCCCTTTATTCTGAAGTTGTCACATACGTATATATGCATGTTAGGGTAGAAAAAGAAAAGTTAGTTAGAGTCGGCTACTGTTTAAAATTGAACCACTGATTTAAAACAATATTTCAGTCTAGAATTCGTCTCACCGAAATATTCGTGAGCACAAATAACACACAGTTAATAACAAGTAGATTATTCAACAACAATTATTCATTTCTCAATTGTAATTTAATTTAGTCTCCCTAATTTTACTTATAATAAAATACTGGAATAATTAGCTGTCCTAAAAATATGCAAATCTTATTTATTTTATATTACTTATGTACAACATTGTGGGAAGAAAACCTAGATTGAAAATGTAATTGAAGAAAACTATATTATTTATGATAAAGTCAGATTAATTATTATCTATAATCTCCTTAACAAAAACTTACAGTTTAAAAAGTTAAGTATAAGGGTTGATTAAACGCCAAAAGGTACACAAATCAGCAAGTACCCAACATTTCATTAATACTTCATTGATATTATTTAAGTAATTTTACCGCATTAATTTTCATTAATATTTTTTAAGAATTTATTAGATGTCACATACCCTTATGCTGGCCATTTTCATCTACAAAATATTTGTTCAAGTAGCACACCATTTAACTTAGATTGACTGTAATATCTATTTATCTATAATAATCAAACTATTGATTACAGGTGAAAAAAAAAACGTTATAAAAAATAAAAAAATATGAGGCTAAAAAATTCATAAACGTTTTTTAAAAATTGCTTACACCAACATACATCAATGATTTTATTTATTTATTTTTATTTTTAAATAAAAATCGTCGGTTTAAGTTCATTCTTCGATTAAAGTAATTGTTATTACATGTAGTAGTCAAACGTTTATAATAATAGATAATAATTATCTGGCTTTATCGCAAATAATATAGTTTTCTTCAATTACATTCTCAATCTAGGTATTCATCCCAAATGTTGTGTATATGTAATATAAAATAAATAAGATATGCATATTTTTAGGACAGCTAATTATTCCAGTATTTTACTATAAGTAAAATTAGGGGAACTAAATTAAATTACAATTGAGAAATGAATAAATAATGTTGAATAATCTACTTGTTATTAACTGTGTGTTATTTGTCCTCACGAATATTTCGGTAAGACGAATTCAAGAATGAAATATTGTTTTAAATCCTCCGTGATTCAAATTTAAACAGTAGCCGACTCTAAATTTGTCTTTTTCTAATTTAACATGCATGTATATGTGACAACTTCAGAATAAAGGGCACATTAAAGAGAAATCAGAAGAATAATTTGGAATAGAGTTAAAATAAAGTACCTATTTATACGAAGATATAATATACATTTTATCACAATTATAACTATTATGAATGAACTGGCCAGCATAAGGGTATGTGACATCTAATAAATTCTTAAAAAATATTAATGAAAATTAATGCGGTAAAATTACTTAAATAATATCAATGAAGTATTAATGAAATGTTGGGTACTTGCTGATTTGTGTACCTTTTGGCGTTTAATCAACCCTTATACTTAACTTTTTAAACTGTAAGTTTTTGTTAAGGAGATTTTTGTACCTTTTGGATAGATTTTCCTTTTTGTCTATTAGCAAAGTTACGTCTGCTTTACAGATTTTTTTAAAATTTGGAATAAGCTATTTTATCATTATAACCTGATAAGGTGTTAAATCGGAACCGTAACTATCACTGGAGAGATCTTTTTAAAGAATGGTTATAGTTGCGGTCCCCAAACCATCCTCAATAACCATTTTTTTGAGAAAGCGTTTTGAATAAAATAGGAAGGTATTTGTAGGTAAATAGCAAAATTAAACTGCGATTTCAGTACTTCCTTTTAAGAGGAGCAAGAAAAATAAACTGCGATTACAGTACTTCTCCCTAAAAGGCAAAGATTTTGAATCGAACGACAATTCATTGATGTAAATCGGTTCACTCATTGATAATTTTAACGATTGCAGTACTTCCTCTTAGTAGGTGTAAGAGCATGATGGCACTTCACAGCCACGTAGAGGAGCTTTAATCACTTCTTCGTGCTAAATTTTATCAAAATCGGACTAAGCTTTGTAGAAATATTGGTAATAATAGTTTTAGAAAGGGCCTTATTTGGGTGGGGCGAACTCCCCTCCTTATGAGGCATAGCGTCGAGACTTTTAAAGTACAAATCTGTACAAAATTTCGATTCGAATGACACTTCATTCATGAAAATCGGTTCACGTGTCGATAATTTGAAACGATTGCTATACTTCCCCTTAACAAGTGTAAGAGCAGATCGTCGCTTTATTGTTAGGGAGGGGAGCCCTAACCCTATCATCCTACCAAATTTTATCAAAATCGGGTCAAGATTTACAGAGTAATTAGTAATAATAATTTTGGAGGGGGCCTTACATAAAGGGGGCTAACTCCTCTCTTATTGGATGTACAGGGCCGAGACCCACAAAAGGCACATCTACATAAAATATTGAATCGAATGACACCTCATTCATGAAAATCGGTTCACGCGTTTAGGCGCTACGTTGTTTACAAAAAAGGTAACAACAAGAACAACAAGAACAACAACAACAACAAGAAGAACAAGAACATTTTTTGAAAAAGCCGTTTTTGCTCATTTTTGGCAACTTTTTTCTCGAAACCTATTAGATCTGGGTGGTTGCAAAAAAATTACAGTTATAAAGGAGGGTTTGGAGTAAGATTTAAAGAAAATTTGGGAATTTTATCTTTTATAGAAAAATAGAAAAAAATTGTCAAAGTTGGGTGTTTTTCAACGTTACACTTTTTCGTGCAGTTTTTGATGGTCAACCCTTATACAACTGTCCTACCGGACAGTTTTAATATTAAATTTAACAAAAACTTACAGTTTAAAAAGTTAAGTATAAGGTTGCTGATTTGTGTACCTTTTGGCGTTTAATCAACCCTTATACTTAACTTTTTAAACTGTAAGTTTTTGTTAAAGAGATTTTTGTACCTTTTGGATAGATTTTCCTTTTGTATGTTTTGCAAAGTTACATATCTGCTTTACAGATTTTTTTAAATTTGGGAATAATAAATTTTAATTTTATCATTATAACCTGAAAAGGTGTTAAGTCGGAGTTACTACCACTGGTGAGATCTTTTTAAAGAATGATTATAATTGCGGTCCCCCAAACCATCCTCAATAACAATTTTTTTGAGAAAGCGTTTTGAATAAAATAGGAAGGTAATTTGTACGTAAATAGCAAAATTAAACTGCAATTTCAGTACTTCCCTTTAAGAGGAGTAAGGAAAATAAACTGCGATTATAGTACTTCTCCCTAAAAGGCGAAGAGGCAAAGATTTTGAATCGAACGACAATTCATTGATGTAAATCGGGTTCACTCATTGATAATTTTAACGATTGCAGTACTTCCTCTTAGTAGGTGTAAGAGCATGATAGCACTTCACAGCCACGTAGAGGAGCTTTAACCACTTCTTCTTGCTAAATTTTATCAAAATCGGACTAAACGTTATAGAAATATTGGTAAACATAGTTTTAGAAAAAGCCTAACTTGGGTGGGGCAAACTCCCCTCCTTATGAGGCACAGCGTCGAGACTTTAAAAGTGCAAATCTGTACAAAATTTCGATTCGAATGACACTTCATTCATGAAAATCGGTTCACGTTTCGATAATTTGAAACGATTGCTATACTTCCCCTTAACAAGTGTAAGAGCAGATCGTCGCTTTAATGTTACGTAGGGGAGCCCTAACCCTGTCATCCTACCAAATTTTATCAAAATCGGGCTAAGATTTACAGAGTAATTAATGATAATAATTTTGGAGGGGGCCTTACATAAAGGGGGCTAACTCCTCTCCCATTCCATGTAAAGCTTCCAGACCCCCAAAAGGCACATCTACATAACATTTCGACTCGAATGATACCTCATTCATGAAAATCGGTTCACGCGTTTAGGCGCTACGTTGTTTACAAAAAAGGTAACAACAACAACAACAACAACAAGAAGAAGAAGAAGAAGAAGAACAAGAACAAGAACAATTTTTGAAAATGCCGTTTTTGCACATTTTCGGCAACTTTTTTCTCAAAATCTATCAGATCTAGGTTGTTGCAAAAAAATTGCAGTCATAAAGGAGGATTTGCCCTTTATTTTAAAGAAAATTTGGGAATTTTATCTTTTATAGAAAAAGAGAAAAAAATTGTCAAAGTTAGGTGTTTTTTAACGTTACGCTTTTTCGTGCAGTTTTTGATGATCAACCCTTATACAACTGTCCTACCGGACAGTTTTAATTACAAACGTTTGACTATTACATAAAGTAACAATTACTTCAAAGGAAGAATGAACTTAAACCTACGATTTTTATTTAAAAATAAATATAAATAAATAAAATAAACAAAATCATTGATGTATGTTGGTGTGAGCATTTTTTAAATAAAGTTTTTGAATTTTTTAGCCTCATAATTTTTTTTATTATTTATCACGTTTTTCTTTTTAACCTGTAATTAACAGTTTGATTATTATAGATAAATAGATATTACAATCAATCTACAGTGCTACTTGAACAAATATTTTGTAGATGAAAATGGCCAGCATAAGGGTCTATGACATCTAATAAATTCTAAAAAATATGAATGAAAATTAATGCAGTAAAATTACTTAAATGATATCAATGAAGTACTAATGAAATGTTGGGTACTTGCTGATTTGTGTACCTTTTGGCGTTCAATCAACCCTTATACTTAACATTTTAAACTGTAAGTTTTTGTTAAGGAGTCTACTATTTAAGCGTTAAAAATAATTATTAATCTCATTTGTTAAATTAAATTTTAATTTAGTTATCTACAATTTTATTCTTAATTCTCACCGCAATGTTATTTATACTATGTAATATTTTTCAACGTTGCGCTTTTTCGAGCAGATTTTGACGGTCAACCCTTATACGATACATCTGTTCTACCGGAAAGTTTTCATAAATTGATAAAGAGATGCATATTTTTAGGATCGGAAATTATTATTAAAGTACTTCACTATTATTTGATTTTGAAACTTCTTTTCTAATACTCAATTAATGGGACTTGCGTTTAATTGTTCTTTAAGAATGAATTATTGTTACTATTAATTATTTATCTGTCTTTGGTTAAAATTGGCTAATATTTCGTTTGTCAGAAGTAATAGAAAGTAAAAAAATTGAAAAATACAGATCTTCCATTTTATTGCAGGCCAAAAGAGGGCGTGGTGTGACATACACGAGAAGTAGGCGTGGTTTAATAAACAGTACTTGTTTCTGATTGGTTCTTCAATCAACCTACTTTTCACAATTCCATTCTTCACTGAGATTGGCCAATTCTTTATTCGTAATTATTTCCATTAAAAATAAGAGATTAATTTTGTTCACTAATTTTCTCCCGTAGGTATTTGATGAAGAATCAAATTATGTAATAAAAAAAATTTCTCAATAAAAACATAAAAAATAAAAGATTTTTCTCGCCTATTGACTTGTTTTCCACAAAAATAATGTAAGGCTAAATAGGAAATTGGGAGTAATAGTTATTTTCTTGGGAAGTAGGTAAAAGAAAATTGTGGGTCATGTTTCTCTTTTTGCTCCCCACCATTTTGTATGTTTATCTGCTTAGGGCTGTTATTTATCGATAAATGTTATTTAAAGATTTAATGATCAATAGTTTGATACCTCCTACTACAGTCAATCTAAGTTAAATTGTGTGCTACTCTTTACTGAACAATTATTTTGAAAATAGTCTTGTGACATGTAATAAAGACAACTTTTGTCTCGAAATCTATTAAATCTGCGGATGTGGCCAAAGGATTACTCTGGTAAATGAGGATTTGCCACATATTTTAAAGAAAATTTGGAGAAATTTTTCTTTCACAGAAAAAGAAAATGGTGTTTTTCACCGTTACCCTTTTTCGTGCAGATTTTGACGATCAACCCTTATACAACTGCCCTACCGGACAGTTTTAATTCAATTGTAAAAAGCCTGGAATCCATATGATCCTCGTTCAACTCCCTGTTACGAGAGTTTCTCATTCACTCTCCGTTTCTGAGAACTGCTGAGGAGAGGAAGGGCGGATGCTGTCCCCATCACAGGCTCTCTCTGTCGGCGGCCTGTTATGAATGAAGTCGGAAATCACATTTAACAGCGTCTCTCTCACTCCTGTTCTGTTCCCTCAACCAAGTCCTTTGGCACCCCCTGAAGAAGGAACCGGTTCGGACCATTGTTTACTGATACACAACAGCCTTCTGCATTCATCACCGCTGTTGCAGCTCGACCCCCTTCCCTCATTAAACTAATACAGTGTTCCGGCGAGTCAGATATGTCCGTTATGTATTGATTTTTAATAGAGTTTGTTTTTATTTGTAGAAATTAAACTCCATTTGAAGTTTATGCAACATCATAGTTTTTATGTTGGTTATTTTGGATGTTGTTTAGTCAAATTACAATAAATATCAGATTTTCAGTGCCGGAAATACACGATTTGAGTGCCCAAGAGTCGAACCAAAACAATGGTTTTTAGTAAATGGTCTGTCTGTGGACACTTAGATCAAAAATGAAAAATCACTGCAAGTTCAGTTGTAAAACCAGTAATTAGTAAAAATGCCGAGTTTATAGGAAATTCGATCAATCGTTTGACTTTTAATAAGAGGAGCGTGGGTTACCAGAGTACGTACACAGGTGATTGCTCTTCATCTTTGAAGGCCCAATTTCCTTTTCATCTCGTACTTCCGAGGAACATTCCCACATTATCTTCCACCAATTAGCATGCTTATCGGATAATCTTGGAGCCTTAAGGAAGAGGAGGAGATTTTAAAAGATCGGTCAACTCAACTGGCCTGTGACGGGTCTCCACCCACCCTGTAGGGGGTGTTCCCACATCTCACCTAGTCAGGTCGATGCTCGGTAGTTATTTTTAATAGGCTAATCGATACGTCCCGCTTCCGGCCACAAACCAGACAGGAAATAGTTACGGTCACATGGGCTTTTAAAACGTCCATTAATATTTTGCAATAGTTTGTAACTTTTAACTTCTCGTTATGTGAGTAGATATCACATTCGGTTACAGTTGGATTTAGCGATCTGATTATATTCACTGTAACTAACGCATTCTAGAATATACCGAGTGGTTGTTGGGTGTGTTTATAAAAAAAAAGCCAGAACCCGCAGGAACCTCAAAGAAGCTGTGACTAAGGTGCGCCGCCAGGTAAGATTGAAACACCGTTATTGCAAAGACAAGGGGCGCTTCCTGTTCTACGCTGAAAATTCTGAACCTGACGTCCCCTGAAACTGAAGTTGCCGCCATATTGATCCAATATCTCACAGACACATATGCACCTCTTATGTACATACATACACTCACATAGTTCTACACAGAATACAGTTGTCAGATAATAAAAGTTTTAAATGTTTTTTAAACTTGAGAGTTGTAGTACTGAAATACAGATCTGAGTACTTTATTTGCCCTTTAAAAGTAATCCACCTATTGGCAGAACAGCTGGAGGGAGATTACATTGAAACTTTGATTGGCTCAATTAGGTGAAGCTTATGTTTGTTGGCTAGAAAAGAAACAAGTTACGCGTAAATAATATCTAGAATCGTGCAGAGACTTGATGAACAGTTGAACTAGGAAATGGACATCAACTGTCCATTGTTATCGATGATGTTTTTTTGGACCTTTTCCTTCTGCTAGTCGAAAAACCTTGTATTTGGGCAGATATTAGACTCCGAGTGCATCGACCAGCACGTTATTGTGGTCATCTGGTTTTTTAAAAATAAAAATTCCAATTTTCAAGAAAATTAATTTCGTAAATTGAGAAGAATATGGAGTGTTCTTATCAGGATTTCAGTGTTTTTGTCGTTACATGATGATGGGGTATCAGTGGTGGCGATTGGTGTAGAGAGGGAGGAGGGACATCTGGCAGTGTGCGCGTCGTAGCTGCAACCGCCATATTGATCCAATATCTCTCACAGACACATATCCACCTCTCATGTACATACATACACTCACATAGCTCCACACAATACAGTTGTCAGCGTCACTAGTTCATTGGGGCAGAATGTGTGTGTTAATAACGGTGGATAATACCCGGCAGGGCGCACTATTCCTGCCAATGGTCGTAGCAGAGTCCTCTACAATGTGGCTGCTACAACAATACCCTTAACTTTTTCAGCCAGCAGAACTGCAGTCTGCTGAAGGGATGATGTACGCTAGGGATGGTTGGTTTCGTTTCACATTTCGCAATTTTAGTAAAAAAAGAAATAAAAAACTGGAAATAAAACTTTATTTTCGTAATTAAATTTTGAAATAAGCCGAAATCACAATGTTTTAGCTGAACGGTCCTTGATCAAAAGAAACGCTTTGCCGAACGTCTGGAAAAGAACAGAAAACTCTATTGAACAAATTCAGGTTTACCGGGACCACAATACCTGAAAATCGATGTAGCATATTATCCTCTCAGAGACGAGCAATAAAATACAATTTAGCAATTTCTAACTTATATTTGTATCAAATTATTGGCGGGGATATTGTTTGATTGCATTTTTACTTCCTTTATTTGACTTCCGGGAGTAAAGTCTACTTGTAGCTAAAGTATTCCAGTGTGTATCGTTAATATTGAAAGAATTTATATCGGAAATGGCGCTTTGAAGGGAATGATGGTTTCTGCTTTCACGGTAGAAGTGCCACCGCCACTTTGATTGCAACGTTTCTCATTCTCTCTTACACAGGCTGAGCCTGTGATAAACATTTTGTTCGTTAAATGATGCGATTCCAAAACACCAAGTGTTGCGTTCGTAAGAGAATTCCATTTATCTATAAATTGAAACCATTTTTTTTTTGTAATTTGTATGACAAAGAAAGAAGTTGAATAGCTGGGACAAATATGTAGAATACAGAGAGGTTGGCAAGCGTGCTAGTTGCGAGACTATTTGAGGTTAAGGTCTGAGTGTGTGAGTGTGACCCTCCCCTCAATGCTACCAACACGACAACACTAAAAATAACTATTTAATCTCCCAGTTAGTGCACAGATAAAACTATATTTTTATTTATAGTTTTTTTTTTTCCTCAACCATCTCAAATAAGTTCCTTCGTTTTGCGTTGTAACTATTTCCCCCACGAATGATTGGAGACAGTGTTGCCATTGGGTTTAAATTCACCAAATGCCCAGAGAATTTTGTTAGAGCTACTGGTTTGAAGACACGAAGAACTTTCTCTTAGCTCTAGGGCAAATTATTACCTCATGCAGATATTGAACTGTGAGCTTCACCAGAAGTTTGCGGATAAAGTGAAAGTGGTTTTAAAAAAATGGTCCAATCTCGGTCCATCTGAGTGGAGTTTCACTCTAAAGTTGCAAAAGTCCGAAAGTTCAAATTTAATGTTTAGCTTTGACGCGACAATTAGCTTTTGGTTTAAGTTCACCATTTTACTGAATCGGTTTCCAGTTTCTTTGATGGTTGCTGCAGTTTTCCGGTGGTCAGTGTGTACTTTGAACATTTCTTTGTTCGCCAGCCACAATTAACTGTCATTACATACAATGTTACATTGCACTTGGACAAATGTATTTGTTTATAAAAATGAGCAAATGTTTGTAATTATTTAAATGTGAATATTTAAGATTTCTTAAATTTATTGGTCTATTAAGTGTAAGAGCCGCCACTGCGCCACCACTCCACCGAAATGATCAGAGTAAAATGAGATGTATATATTGTGAACAATAAAATCAACACCTGCTACAAAGAAAACCCGCCCAAACTGTGATATGAAAGTTTTGTTCAGGCAATAAATTAGCGGGCAGAGATCAGCTGTAGGAAGGTGGAAGGATCTATTCACTCCCTCACAGTCTAGTTGGCGTTTAAATTTCCCATATCGGAAATGTCTGTCTTTAAGATCCTTGAGCAGAACCAAAACGTCGGGTGTGGTTCTTACTCCAATTATTACAACACTAACTGAGTCGCTTAAGAAAGGAATTAGCTGATTGGTTAGCGCATAATGAAATCCGACGCGTAGATCCCGGGTCCATTATCCAGCTGCTGGCTCTTAGATTTTCTCTTATTAGGATCTTCTTACAGCTCACTGATCGGTGATAGAGTAAAGAGTAGCGTTTAACGAGTAAACACTTTCCAGGGGGCCGGCAATGCTCTAATAAAAGTTCCGGGCGCCAAAGACCTCAGATGTTGACGCGCCTTAAATCATTAAAAAAAACGACTCCGAAACTATAGATTGTTCTGATCTGGCGCTTTAGAAGTAGCGGTTGCGAAAGAATTAGGTAAACAACCAGAATTCCTGGGATAATGTTTGATTTGTAAAAGAGATAAGTTTTTAGATACATGAGAGCTATCCATTGCTTTTCGCTACCATTGCAGTAGTTAAAGAGGTTTTCCAGAGAAGACCGAGTCTGAAGGAAATGAACGAGTTGGATTCTCGAAGATGGTAATAAAAGGAAGTCGAGTGAGTGGTCGACCCAAATTGTGGTCAATTTTGGTTTATATTGAGTTGAGCTCGTATTTAGCGAATACCAGAAACTAATTTTGTTAAAAGAACACATGTGAACGTAAGAACAGAAACATTTAGAACGAACATTGAAACAGACAGACTGGACAGGGGACGACCAACTTGCCGAACCGGTCCCCACTCACTCGTACCAACACAACATACATATGTATGTCCGGGGCGGCCTCAGAGGTCACGGCGTGTCTCTAGACGGGCTCGTTAGCACTTGCAGCCTACAGTGTGTGAACTCCCAGGCTGGCTAGTTACAAGGACCCTGCCTGTAGCCCATCTTTCTGGAATTCTTCGACCAGCTAAGTTCATCATGCCCTCAACAATAATGAAAATGTATACTAGATTTCTCTATGGAAATGTACATTTTTAGTTGACATGAACATTTAGTATTTCCCCATAACTTGCTACTGTGGTTCCCCAAGGAATGAAATAGCTCTTTCCACACGGTAACTTAATGTGCAGGACCCTGTGCTCCACACCCTATCAAAACCTACTCTGGCTGTACGGATGTCAGGCATACGCGTTGCTCATGTTTCCTTGGTCTGAAATGAGGCCTACGAAATACAGTTGGCTGCCAGGGTTTGTTGGGAGCAATACTGTAAGGAAATAAGACGAATTGCTATTCGGGAAAATGACGATCCAATCGAATGCAAAGTTTTAGCTCACGTTTAGTTGTTGTGATGTTATATCAACAAGTGCGCAACAAATACTACTCGTATTTTCGGCTTTATAAGACCACAAAACGGTAACTCAATTTTGGAACTTTGGCACGGCCAATAACAGCTCTTATACGGCAGTAAGAGATTGGGGAAGTAAATATAGTTCATTCTTTCTTGTGCTGATCATCAATCAATTATTCTTCATAAATTGATACCATTCTGGATTCAGCTGGTTTGTAGATAAAGGAGCAAAAAAATTGGGCTGTTAGCTTCGAATTCTCATACTTTCTTTGATTAGCTGATTGGAGCAGGTAAAATCACCTTCTTGCGTTACGAATTGTTAACAAAAGTGGTAGATAACAGAAATTCTTGATTATCGATTATTGGAGAGTATTTACTTTGAAATATTTCATTAGAACTATCTAGAAGGCAGACATGCCTACGCAATATTGATCATGTTTGGGTTTGTATAGACAATGCCCCGTAACGGCAAGGTGAACTAGTATCTCGGCCGTCACCTTGATGGCATCCAGCTTTCCAATCTGTTGAAACCAAGTTGAAAGGGCACAGTCATGTTATTCTGATTTTAGTAATATTATTGAAATCGGCATAATATTTCCAATGTAAGTCTGTTTCGGAAGATTGCTGATCACAAGTTTTCATTCTGATTTCCGCATATAAATATGTTTGGAGGCCGCTACTTTTTCAGCCTCCATTTTTTTTTTTTTTTAACTTAAAGAAAATTAAGTAAAGGAAGAAATGTGTTCAGTTGAGGAACCAGTGGTTGGGAGGGGGGTAGAAAAATTTAATTGATTAATTCAGATGTCAGAGGAAGTGAAAGAAATTATTGTCAAGTTGTCTAAAGTGAATGTACGGATCGTGATTAAAGGGAATGTATGGTTTTATCGATTAGTATCAGGAAGTAGGAGTTCGTAGGTAATCCGGCAACCGAAACCACTGTACTTCGCGGAGTTTTTTCTTTTCTCAGAAAATCTGGAGAAGAGCCACCTTCGGTTTTCTTGAAATTTCAAAGATGTTCATTATATAACACTTTTGGGTATTTAAGTTTTTGTGATATTTTGTTTTAGTAAACTACGTATAGGATTGTAAAGGGTTCATGAGGGTGACGCCTTGTTTCAGAAACTGGATCATTTACTAGAATTAAATATATCTCACAAATTCGGAGTTTGAAGCGAATCCATGAGTTTGCACCGGAAGAACTTACAGAGTCTTGAGAGGGGCTCCCACCTTGTCGCGCGTAAACTTCCTTTTTAGCACAAATTCTAAATTTAACCATTTCTTTTTAGTTATAAAATTGCTGTGTACTTAAAAAGAGTAGTGAATGAAATAGTATCAAACTAGAACTGTGTTGACAATAGGGGAGGTTGTAAAACTATATATTAATGAGCTATTTATGTGCGAAATGATGGAAAGGAATATAAAATAGTTGGTAATAGTTGTGATTAAAAAAAAGTTGAGATGCAGCAAAATTCCTGGTATCACTATCTCGCAGCCTACTATCGATTCTGCAGAAGTTTGTCGTCAGCGGTTCCCCTGTGACAAGAATCCCCCCATAGTTCGCAGTGTCTTCTCCATCTAATACTCGCATCTATTTAGTTGGTACTTTGCACTTCACTTGCATTTTGACTCATTCTACTTTACCTAACTTCTGGTTAGTTTTCGGCAATTGTGAAGATCTTGAACGTAACCTTTTTACCAGGAATATCCTTTTGAGTTCCCCCCTCCTGAGCATGAAATAGGTGACTCAGTGGTCTCTTTCTCTCAGTTATTTTCAATCACCCTTTGAGTCATGCTACATTTCCTTCCTTACGGGAATATTTCTTAATTGGCTCTCCTCCTAAAACTATGCTTCCATCCTCTTTAAATGAACTACTGCGCACTATTTCATTGCTGTCTACATTTTCTAAACCCTTGGAAGAGATTATATTTTACTTTTGTTGAAAGAAGAATATATTTGAAACATAATAATATGCAGCATCCTCTTCTCTCAGGTTATCGGGAAGGTTACAGCACACATAGTTAGTTGCTAAAAGTTGCAGAACTAGAACATGTGGTTCTAGTTCTAACCGTTCTAGTGATTTTTGCTTTTACAAAGGTTTTTAAATCTGTTAGTCATACCCTCATTCTTCCAAAACTGAAATCCCGACACAAATCAAGTATTTTAAATCATATTTATCTAAAAGAAAACAATCAGCGAGGTAACTCCTCTTCATGGAAATCAGATCTTTCAGGGATTCCTCAGCGATCTGTTTTCGGACCTCTTCTATTCATCTTTCCCTGGACTTTCCAGTACATATCTATTGTCTACGACTTTCAAAACAAAATTATTTTAATCTTTTTTTTGCCAAAAGTTGCACGGATGAGATTTTTATTTTGAAGAAGCCAAAGTAACTGGGAATGTTTACTAGATACCAGTTTATATCTATTTCTCTCAGCGAGATCATAATGGCTGTTGTAATCGTGAGAAAAGAACTTATCGATAGTAAGTAAAGATTGTGTAGAGAGCGATTATACAAGCTGGCCAGTCTGCAGTGAAGCTTGTACGGATTCCAAAACAAAAATATCGTACTTAACAACCATGAACTTGTTCTGCACAGAAAATATTCCCATAATTTTCATATTAATTAAGTTCACACGAAGATATTTATCTGTAAAATTAAACAAGTTGGTAAACTATTTTTTGTTGTTGCTTTGTTTTGTATTGTTTATTATTTACAAGTTGTAACAATATAGAAATGATGCTGTACTACTCTGGCACTCTCTCAATACAAAATTATTTGGGATTCTTTGGTTAATATCGCTAGAGAACAGTTAATAAAAATTAACGTCTAAAACACGGCGATCTAATACATCTTTTGTTTTCTTGTTTTTGAATCGCTCCCAAGTTGGTTATCGGCTCCTTTATTTCCAACAGATATAAAATGGGCGGATGACTTCAAACTTAGTCGTTTATCTCTTGAAGGTGATCCACTTGAAGGCCTAGAACAGAGGTCGGCGAACCGCGGCTCTTTGACTCCTTGGTATAGCTCTGCCACTAAATACCTTACTGTTTAATTCTAACAATAAATAATATCCAGTTTTATTCAACGTACCTACAGTTTATCCAAGACTTATACAACTTTAAGTAAAGTTTATTAAGTTAATTTTAGGAAGCGTAGTGGAGTGAAAGAAAATGTCGAGGATTGAGAGAGGTATGTTGAGATGCTTTGGACATTTAAAGAGCTTGAACGAAAGGAGATAGAGAAGCCAAGTCCTTATACAAGACGAGTTTGGATGGTCGACTTCTTCGACCTCAGCGAACCTCAGTCAGTTTGAGTAAGATCTTAGCAAAGATCATTTTATAAGTTTTAAAAAATTTGGCCCTCAAAAGAAATTCCTCTCGTTGGCTGGTGAGTTTGCCGGCCACTGGCCTAAAACTGAGGCTACAGTAGTAAAGATAATTTAATTATAGTTTATTATATAGTTTTGTATTGGAAAATTCGTTCCAGATGCAGTTTTTAGGAGGGATAAGTTTAGTTTTCACGTAAGGGTATCATTTCTGTCAAAGTGGATTTTGAACTCTTTAGTTGAGAAAATAAGTAAGCTAGGCGCATTGAAATTTGCCGTAAGAGGAAGTCGCGTGAGTGTTCCCTCCAGATTATATCAAATTGTGAAGACTTCCGATCAATACACAAATTAGAAAATCGTCAATTATCGAATACTTCCGCATACAAAAAACGAAAATTAGAGAAACTAAGATAAAATATCGGGTTGAAGGAACCGAAGGCTGCGAGGAGGTGCCTTGATAGTCTTCTGTTGCCAATATCTGTGCGAGCAAGCGTAGAGGACTAGCTGAGTTACGTCAGACAGTGGGAGGTAGTATCCACTGATAGCGGCATGTGTGCGAGCGTAGTTCCTTGGCCTGGTTCCTTATCAACGCCCCATGTAGTCGCTACAGCCATTCTCAAATCCGCTTTCCATGTTTCCTATTTATTCCAAACTGGTCATTTTTTCTATTTTATAAATTGCTTTATTTTACCTTGTTGTGTTTACTTTCCTTCCTTCCTTATGTCTATTTTTAAATAAACAGTGCGCTGAGATTTTCACTTAACGTATTACTATTTCTTGCGCTGAAAAGTTTCTTGATATCAATATTGCTCATGGGCACCGACACATAAAGAGATGCTGTTGAAAATGCGTGACGAGAAATAGTTTTGAAATCAAAGCGATACATGGAAATCCCTTAGGCTTCCGCCTGGAAATCTACAGAGAACTGTAAACACTACGCCACCATTTCCGGTGGACATTCCACCGCTTAGATAAACTTTCAAAATAGTTCTACCAAGTTTACATAATATTATTACAACTATTTTTAGAAAAAGATACAAACAAAATCATAATAAACTGAATATTTAGCAAAAATATTACATTTGTACGCAGATATTCCTCAAAGTTGGAATTTTTGTTATGTAGTTAATTTCCATTAATAGTTAATTACCTGGTAATTTGCCCACATATTTAACCGAAACAATTCTAGAGTGGATGCCACATAACAGGAAGTTGGAATTGCAGTTTCTGATTTATGACAGGACATCGTCCTTATTTCCGCCTCGTAAAGTGCCGAACACTTTTGATTTCTGAAATCGTTCTAAGATAGTATTTCCGGTTAACTACTTTAGTTCATGTTTAGACTTCGGCCACTGTTTTTATTGGTTTCTGTAATTACATAGGCGGTAAATTAAGGAAAAGCAGCACCTTCCGGAAATGCTGGTCATTTCCTTTCCTTGACGAGGCGCCTTCAACAAAATATCTTTCCGGATAATACTATTCACAGGGCGGTCTATTTTTATCGCAGGGAAATTCCGCTGCTGATCGCTTTATTCCTCGACTTCTCTTTTGGAGGTTATTCCATTTCCCAGAATGCTGTCTGAGATCGCAACTATTCATTTGGCCCTGACAGATTATGCATAGCAGCCTAACCGGAATGAAAATTGCAATTTATTTTCTAAATATAAATACGAAAATAATAATATACCACTTAGTGTACAGATATTTCAGATAGAGTGCACTAAGTATGCAAACTGATTATAAATATTAAACTGTTAATTGATAATGGGGATTGTATCAGCAGTCACTTACATCACGGTCTTGAATCAGTTGATCCCTACTTGGGACCTATCTCGTACTAACCACCAAAACACTTTAAAAGATATCAAAAACGGACACGATCTTAAATATCGAACACATTCTTTGTTGATGACTTCATTCTCTCGAAGAAATCTGCAGTCTGCTATATATTACTTGGTCCTCACATCCAGTATCATTTCTGTTGTTGCAATTCCAGCGTTGATATTTCCCTCATTCCTAGAAAAATTACTAAGCAATTGTAGAAGCAAAATTACATAGAGTTCTGAATTACGTACAGATTTCAAGAGCGAGTTGTTAGGAATAAAAAAAATTAAGTGTGTAGAAAGATAGTTAAATTTCAGTATCATATATTATCCCATCTTTGCCACGATAATGCTAAAGTACTCTCATTTTGAAAAATGGTGCTCCATTTTGAGCAAAATTACTTAGTATTGCAATAACTACCAGGCGAACTAGTAAGGCTATAAATTTCAGTGAATGGAAGATCGATATTTAGGACATTCTGTATTTTCACTCCTGGTGCTACTTTAACTCTGAAATTTCTCTTATTTATTTGCTACATAATTTACTCAAATTGTATAGAGTTTCCATTATTTTTAGTCAAGAAATTTGGACTCTAAATTTGACTTTAAGAACTTTGAAACTAAGTTTTGTTAAATTTCAACATCCCATATCTCTTCCAACTGTATCATTAAAATTTCCGACATATGTAGAGAACGATTATGCTTTGATTTCTGTAAAATTTTATTAATTTCTGATGATTACTGAGCGCGATATTACCACTATAATTTGAGTGCAGTGAAAAAAACGTTAATGTTCAACATTCTGTATTTATACTCCGACTTCCACTCGAAATTTCTCTTATTTGTCTAGAATAATATTGATCAACAATTATGTGTATATTTGACCAAAATTTTATTGTGTTTGGATGATTATTTCGCGAGATATGAGGATGCTGATTTTAAGTTCAGTTCAATATCGTTGCATTTCGTCTTCTATTGTTTTTATGGCGATACCAACTGCAACATTGTTATTTCTCGCAATATAGCGACCGATCTTTTTCTAATATACGCAAATTGCATTGATTTTTATTGCGTAATAAAATAATTACGTGTGATGTTATGGTTATCAATTTTTTTTGTAATGAATGATTGTGTATTTTTTGTTACTCTACTCCATTGTTGATGATTTTTATAATATTTGGTTTGAATAACCTTTTTACTTATTTGTTGCTGATGTTTGGTTTTATTAGAAGTTTGCTGGTAGATTTTCTTAATTGTTGTTTTAATTTTAATTTTTCGATCCACGAAAAATGTACGCGTTGTGTGGAAGTTCGGAAACTTCTTACATTGCGGGGGTGTTTTAGGGGTGTGTCTTTATCTTCCTGAATGATTGGAGGCGTCATGTGTAGAAGTTGTTATCCTGAAGAGGGTTTTTAAGCCGATTGTTTGGCTATGGAGGACCCCGTTTATTCACCCGTGGACCATGGATGTTCATCATTACAAGTATTATTTGTGATGTTCTAATCTGATAAGAAATGTTACAGTACTTTATTAGGCTGTAGGCAATACTTCTAAAGTCAAGGTTATCTCTACAACTGTAGCTATTGATTCATACCCTTATATCTTGTATTTATTTCCCACATTCAGCTGGGATAATGAAACTGCATTGCTCTGCGAGTTGAAATCATCATGTAGCTGACGCAACAGTATGTAATGCGTTGCCTTCTACATCTGCGCACGGTATTAATATAACTATTCATATTAATATATTTTGTTTCTATCTTTATTGTAAGTACTTACTTCTTCTTATACCTCAAGACGAAGTATTGGAATCGGGCGGATTTCCGGATTTAGATTTTCTACTTACAATTTCTTATTGAAATGAGTTTTTGGTAGTTTCATTGTTTGTGAGTTTGTGCTTGTGTCCTGGTGGGGGCCACCTTTGGAAAATGAAATTTGGGGAGCATACTCTCACGACTTCCTGTTGCTGCGTCTTCTTTCATATTTCCTTTAAACTCCTGAATATATTTAATGTTAAAAAAGAAGTTACTCGTTACTTTTCATAAGAACTAACATTACCCGGAAATGATTACCTCTTATCCCCACCCAAAACAAAAGTTTTACCCTCTCGAGATTTTTAGTTTTCCATATAATTTCTATCCTCCCTATTAAGGTATTAAAAAACTCCTTTTCTTGGGCTGAGGAGATCTCGAAACGAGAATTTCTGGCAGTATATACTCTTACTAGATAAGAGTTACGTCCGGTTTAGAGATGAAATTACTACTTTCTTGACGAGGTCTGCAGATGTAAGGAAATACAAAGTTTTTTGAGAGATGTGAGGGTGTACTTCCACGCGCACCCCACAGACTTCCAATTCTGTTTCTTATAACCAGATGGGCCCTCTGTTCAAGGTCACAAACGAAATGTTGTATGTTTATACTACACCTGTGACGTCACGCTTCCTCTCACACGTTTACTTTTAAGACAATTGAAATGGCATGTTCCAAGGAAATGGCAGTAAGAGAAAGTAGAGAGTGAGCTATTTGAGTTGGATCACTTCAACTTGAGCTAATGAGGGTGAAAAACTGCTCATGTAACGGTGCCAATTTCCACTGCCCGCCCCTGGATCTGCACGTAATGTCTCACGCAATCATACCTTTATGGCAACCAGATCTGTTCCGCGTGCACACGTAACAAATGAACACATTTTCCACCTGCTCACTCTAAAACGTCATTTGTCCACGTGGATCTCTCCTCTTGCTTCAGAATATCTGTATTAAAATCTACACCTTCGCCATATTTGGAAGTAATAATAATAATAATAATAAACGCCTTATTTAAATTAAATTATTCTGTTCACAATATTTAAACGCATAAATCACTAAAGCAACAATGGCTAATTTTCTCTAATTATCTCTCAGCTTACTAATATAGCAACGTATTGAATCTTCACTAATTATGCACAGATAGTAGTTCTGTACAAATCAGGAAATGATACTTTAGAGGAGAACCTGCCAACATCCTCCTTTCAACACTACCAACTTCTTTAAATGAATTTAAAAAAAAAAACAAAAAATCCAACACAGTTTGACGTGAGTGCGTGCGTACCACGTTGATAGAAATCGGAAATCAGTCGAAGAAACCATTCGGATAAGCCTATTTCCTGCCATGCAACCGTAAACTTGGAACTTTAGGTTCACAAGAATACACTTTAGTATGACATAACAATTAAGTTTGCAATTTGAAAGGAAGCCTTAACAGTCGCTTCTTGCCACGTTTGCTTGATACCCATTTTGAAACCCCCCTCCCCCCTCAGCGCAAAAAAAGGTTTCTTATTCTATTTTCTTAACTGTTTCTGTGTCTGGAAATATGTGTCAACCATTATTACCCTAAAACCGGAAGTGATGTTTTGCTTAAATTTATTTCCAGTTTTTTGTTTTATTAAACTTTAAATTTGTAACGCAAATGCGCAAATAAATTTTATTTGCGAAAATCTCAGAATAAATTTTATTCAAGGCTTTTCCGTGGAAAGATTGGGGTGGGGGCAGGTTTTCCTCTGAAGTACCATTTCCAAATATTTTGCGAAAATTCCTAAATTGAAGATAAACATCCTCTCGAGGTGTTTCGGTTTTTTCTACAGCTCGGTAATTTTTCTGCCCCAAGCGGTTTCACTTTAACTGGGTCGTGACGTTTGTTCGAAACTATTATAATAGATCCATAGTGTAATAGGAGCCAACTGTCCTTTCAGTATAAATTCTAAGATTACATAAACATTAATCAGTAAATAGAGGTAACAATATGTTGATTTCGTATTGTTCTAAAGTTCTACTACTAGGAAAACTGTCACAAACTAGGAAAACGAAACTAAAACGTCATATTTTGTATTTTTGTTATAAATATTTATAGAAGGAGGAAACCCTATTGTTGTTTGAAAATAAATGCAAGGGCAGCCAAAATTTCTCATTGTATAGTTTTTGTTGTTGAATAATATTCAATTATTGTTTTGTTCAGTTGGCGACATTGTGACAGCTTGTTAGTGTGGTGGGAATGCTACACTCAAGGTTATAATTCCCTTGTTTTCTAGTTTTTATTTTCCTCCTCATTAATTATGTAATAAAACAAACATTAATGGCAGCCATTAACTGCGATCCTGTTCAATTTGTTCAATAACAATGCACTAAATTTCCACTTGTTTGAAATACGAGTATGTATATTACATATTATTGTCAACCGATTCGATCAAAGGCTGTAGCGATTTTGCCAGGCTTGCAGCTTAAATATTGTCCTGCTCTGAGATAACATTTAAGATGTATTTCCTCAATACGTTTAATTACAGCTTAAATTTGGAATAAGTTTCTTGGAAAGATCCAATTGAGTGTACAATGACAATTCAATAGTGATTAGGGTTGTTTGTAAAAAGTCATATTAGTGGAGGCTGTAGATTATATAAAATGAGGGTTAATCAATTTAAAGAGGATTAGTTCATGATTCGAAGAAAATGGTGTTCAGATGGTCATCTGAACTGCTCCAGCTGATTTCGTTAAATTGGGTTAACGTCATCTAAAAGGATGAAACATTTATTTGAAACTCATTTTCCTGGAAATTGATTTCTGTAGAGTTAGTGACGTTGCACTTCGCTTTAAAGTGCAACACTGCATTGCACCGTTTTTCCAACTGTATAATTTACAAGTGAGCTTTAATGGAACGAAATCCCTACTAATGGGTTAACAAGACAATTTAACAACCAGCCCCAAAATGGTTTAAATAGAAGTTGCAAGGAAAGCGTTCACAAGTTGAAAGGAAAACTAATGATCCGCTGCTAGTAGTGGAAAATACAATCACAATCCTCTAAACGAAATCAAATATAACAACCTTCAAATAACCTCGAATTGTTTACCATAATTGTTGAGAATTTTTTCTCCAACAGGCTCATCTTGACAGAACCTGATTGGGTGTGAGTAATAATTAGAAACACGTACCCACTCTCTTGGGAAGACGTAACAATAATATTGCTGCTCACACGTGCCACAGACGGACTGACCTCGAGTGACGTCGCCGTGCGTTGATGTTTACCGCAAATATAATCGACAGTAGAGGGGGTCACTTTCCATCTACACCAGATTTTTTTTCTTCTTGTCTACAGTTCTGACCAAATAAATGTCGAACAGCATAACTGGTGCAGCCCGCGACTTCAGATGACGAAGGTTTTGATTTCAATTTTCATCAGTTGTCAGAGCTACTCTCCTAATGATTTTCTTAGTTTTTCACGATTCTCTCCCTTCAAAAAAGATTTTCTTTAAATTTTGAATTGTCATCAACACTTCTCACTTCATTTCATAGCATCGTCATTGTCCAGTGGTTTAAAGAGTGCAGGGTAGTTCTCGGGAATTCGCCGTCTGAAGCCTCCAATGCCATTCTGCTCTTGCGGCAGAGCGAACTGTACTCTCTTTACAGGAAGTGATGGAATTGTGTCCATAGACCTAGACGCGCCACAAAGTGGTGAATGACTGAATGAATGAAGAATGCAGAGCGAGTAGACTGTCTCCAGACGGGAGCTCCATGTGTGCAACCCCACTCCGGCGTCTTCTCCAGCCGGCAGCTCTAATTGCCCCAATTAGAGGTAATTGAGTAATTGTCTAGGTACAGTGCTAGGGCAGATATGTCTTTGAAAGCAGCCTAACCGGCTGTGTCTCCTTATCACCGCACTCCTCAGATCATTATCTGGACAATGTTTCTTTGTTTCCACTCCCGTGTTCCCCCGATCTTGCTAAACAGTGAGCGTTTCTTTTACTGTAATTTAAGAGGAAGCATTAAGATGTTGTAAATTTTTTGAAATCGATTTTTCCCCCGGAAGTAAATATTTTAAGATCCCCTGAATTAAAAAAAAAGACTACGTGGATGGTGTTAAAGGGAAAAGTTTCGGAAAGCTTGAATTTGTTTTGGGCTCCGCTTTTGGGGATATGGGGATACACTCTGCTGCCCCAAATCTCGAACATCGAGAGATTGTTCACTGATACAAGCTTTCTGTTTTTTTCGGGTTTTCTCCTAAGTGAGCTTTTCCTTAAATGGCCGCTTTGTTCCAACTATTTCTACTTATTTATTTAGACTAGTTAATTTTTTTGTCGAAAATAGCCTGGAAGATTTTCCCTGAATTTTTGTAAGGAAGTTTTTTTAGGGCAGTCCTGTGGGTGTTGAGGGCGGCGCGAAGTTTTCAGCGAAATGTTCGGTTTTACTAACTGTAACAGTCAGAACCAGGAGATATGTAGCGCGAGTTTTGGTTTCAGACGTCCTGCGTTCTGTCAGGAGATACTCTGCAGAACATTCTTTTCTGAAAGTAAAAAATAAAAATAAATTAATATCTTTTACGTACACAAGATGGAGAATACAGTTACTCCAATAAAACTAAGATTTCACGAGGCCAAGCAGCGGATGAAGAAGAAATATCCGGAGCGACACCTAGTTAGAACGTCAGCGAACGGAGTTAGTAGCGAGGATGACTGTGGACTAATTTGGGCAATATAACGGGAGTGGGGGGCAAGGGTTGGTTGACTTGTGCCCACTAGAACATCGACTGTGGCGTATCGACACGCCGCGGTGTGCGAGCCAGCCAATAACGTCTAACTGTTTCATCGTAGCCAACAGGAAAAATGAACAGTAGCGCCAACTGTACTTTTTTTCTATCTTGCAATGAAACAGTGTGCTACGGCCGTGTTACTTGAACAGGACGGTGTGTGAGTTTCAATGTTCACATTGTACCGAACATAAAGCTAACACGTATTACACAGCTAACAAAGAGAGAATCTGCTGCGGATAGCTTTAAGCGGGTATCTTCCGGATAAGTAAGACCACGGATGACATTAAAGTGCCATTTCTTCCTCTGGACCAGAGTATCGAAATCTTTGTTTTTATTAAAAGCACTGTCCATCATACAACTTTTTATTTATTTTTTTTACCTTTAAATTATTTTGAAAATATTCCTTTTTTTGAATTAGATGCAAGTTTCGGACTAAACATTGGGCTTGTTTACCTTCTAGAATTAAGATGGTGGTTAATACGGTCTAAATCTTCTATTGAACCTTTCTGGGCGGAGGTTAAAAAAGGATCATCTTCTGTGAGATTGCGTCCATTTCTCAAGAAGACTAAAGATTAAAGATGCACTCGAGTTTCGTGTTTCTGTAAGATTTATAAATGCGACATCCTTGACATTTCGCGCTCCTGACTTGCTCCCAAATCATGATTTAATGATTGTCATCATCTGTATCATTCCTTTAAATTTAGAAAATTTAACTCGATATTAAACGTTTTTTTGTTAGTTACATTAAGTGAAAATTGTTTTTCGAAATATAATCATGACATTTTAAAAATTTCTTATTTTAAGGATGACTTTTCGTGGGGAAATAGAATAAAAATGAATCTCGAGAGGAATGTATGGAGAACTGGAATTAAGAATGGCGGAAAACAAACTACACTGATTTCCAAAAACGCACGGTCACAGTTCCTCCTGTGATCCTGTGAATAATTACAACCAAAGTCTAGGGCCTACCCTAGTCTTAACTTCGCCATTTTTCCAACAATATCAGGATTACATGAAAGCGTCCAATATCAGTCTGAAGCTGTAGGTTTATCGCAAGTAGAAAGCAGGTGCGCAATATTTATAAATAACCAGTTTTTCCGCTTTCCCTAAACTAGATTTTCACTCCCGTACTTTTTCCTAACTCCAAATTATTTGTACTTACGCCTTTTCAAAAAGGAAATTTACCAAACTTTAATCATATTTGAAATTAACGGATGAAAATCTGCAACACCAATTATGTTGTGCAAATACGCGGATTGCGATCTACTTGCAAGTAATAAGTGAAAGTGTTCAGAAACAAACATCTCACTGATTTAATAAATTAAATATTATTCGACCTTCTTATAATTTTCATTAATTTATCTGCGTTTATTTGTATGAATAATAACAAAAACAATAATAATTAATTGATTTGACTTTTCACTGCTAAAAGTTTTTGTAGTCGGTCCAATCTAATAGTGTATAATTTTATTAGTGGCCCGTAGGCTTTTAATGAATTTCCCAAGTGGGCCACAAGATCGTTTGGGTTGGCACCCCTGGTCTAGAGCAAGACAGTACTTAGCATACATTTTCATCAGCTTCCCGTTTCAAAGTGAAGGTGTTCCTCTGCTAACTATTAGCAGTCAGAAAATGATTTCTTATTGAATAAAGTGAAATTTTTTGAAAGCGCTGCATAGGAAGAAGGTAAATGACAACAATGTACTGTGAACAGAGGGCGGACAGATGGGCTTCCAGAGAGCTGACCTCCTAACCTATATCTGATGGCGGCCACCTTCATATCAAAATGAATAGAAAAGTTAATAATAATGGGGCGACTCCGGCTTCAGGATATGTTCTCCTTATTCTTTATAGACATTCACTAGTTTCTAATGTCGCTGCCGGGAACAGCGGGGTCACCAGGATGCGCGCACACAACCATCTGTCATTACCATCATCATTATTGCTTCATTCACACTTCATCAATTTCCTCGATTCCAACTTTCTGTCATCACATTCTTCTCCAGTGTTAGGCGAAGTAACTTGATTCTTTCCAATTTGAGAGTCGTGCTAAACAGAAATTTAAAATATATTTAGGAAATGCTCGCTTTTTAGCCATTTCCTTTAAACTCATAATTTTATCAACTCTCCCTAGAAGTGGCCTTAATCGATTTTTGTTTGTAAAAATGCTAAGCATAATGTATGCCAGGTTTAAATTAATTAAATCGAATTAAAGTAAAATAAAAATCGTAATTTTCAGATTAGATATTTGGCTTATGCGCCATGATAGGATCCGGAAGAGGACCTTCCACTAGATGAGCCTACTGGAAGTGCATCTGCATCGGAACAGTCAACTTTGGAAATATTGTTCAAAAAAGGCTCTAACGATTTAATTTTTTAACGTTTTATGTAATAATTGCGCAAAATGGAGTTCTTCATAACTTTTCTTTAAAAAAAGAAAAATTCATGAAAATTCTTGAAACTTTTTGGGAAAAATTCTTTTTGTTTTGCATTGAAGAGTAATTTCAGTGCTGCAGACTCATAGCCTGAATGAGATTAATGAAGTGCCACTTTACCCGCCAGTCCAGCCAAGCTAAGATATATTGTGTTACTGAGATTCGAATCCCGATCTGGGCACGATCTTGTATTTCATTTAATTGTTACTTAAAAGAAATATTTAATGAATAAATAACTTTCTTAATCGCCTTCGTTCCCGGCACCTATTTGGCAGTTGGACGTAAAGTGCCCGGAAAAACAGACACTGCTTTTTATAAATCTTTTTCTTCATGCCTCATATACCACTTTGGCCTTGAAACTTAATTTAAGAGGGTTGCTTAGTGAGAAGAGAACTTAAAGGTGCCCTTCTTAGTGTCGTTTCAGTTTCTTGTAGTGATTGCCCAGAATCCCGAGATTGAAGAACTTGTGCGTCCGGAAGTTGGTATGCACTGAATGAATTTCCACATTTACGAAGTTTCCCTTTTGTGTTACGTATGTAATCTAAACTTCGCATTTATTAGGTCACTCCTTGATTTTTAACCTTTATTTGAATAATTATTGGTTTTAGGGTAGATCTGAAGGGGGGGAGTTCGGTTTTACTCTGACTTGGCATTTCGGACTATTCTACAGTCACAATGTTTAATGTAATGACTTTTAATGTGTTCTATAATTCTGTGTTAGAACTTCAGAAATGGTGGTAGTATGAGAAAGTCGTCTGAGTGAATATTTGAGAGTGGCTAATCTGTGGTGGCAACACTGCCACTTATCGAGTCGCGGAGTAGCAATGGCCACACAAAGCCGGAGATGTGTGTCAACGCGCGCCGCTTTGTGTGCCAGAGATGTGTACAGTAGCTTTATGTAACAGAACTGAAACATTACGTGTACTGGCCAAACTCGCCCGTTGCTCTTGCACAATACGACCGCCTGTCGTCGTCCTATTTATTCTTGTGCGCGTGTGTGATGCGAACAAGCTTTTTTTTTATCCAGCTCAAAAGAAGAAGAAGAAGAAGAAGAATGTTGGTACTCTATAATCCAACATGGCTATGTGCGTGCGACTGGGCTGAATGAAGAGGGAGCTACAGCTACAGCCTCACGCTGGATTATCCACTTTTTTTTGCTTTTCCTTTTGGCGGAGACGAGGACAGTGGAAAAACCGCTGGCGCGCATTCTCCACGGACGACGTACAGAGATTAGCGTCGGACTATACCGCTTTCCTAGCGGTTCTGCATTCTCGGAGAACTGCTCAACTGTTCCACAATAATTCGCAGAGATCTGCTGTGAACACTCACACGACTTGCTGCAAAGCACTTAATTCATTTTCCTGAAACTTGGAATCTTTACTGCACAGTTAGATCAGTTTATTGTTACAGAGGCAGTACGGACATAAAAATGATCAAAGCCGCTCCTAGCATTCAGGGTGCTTGGGGAGCTCGTGCCATAAATTGTTTTGCATTTTGGACCAGTTGGTCTCTATTTTGGTTTATTATAATACGTGCATGATATTAAACAAATATTTTTGCGCTCTTAATTTTTCGAACCAGTGCTTCAGTGCAGTTAATGGTTCAGAAGCTTGATTTTTTTTCCCCAATAATGAGAGACATTTAGGGTACTCAGATACAATAAAATTGTAGGATTAAGAAGCTTTCCAAACTCAGTGTAAAAAATCAGGATCAGGATGAACTCATAATTTCCGCTTACAGGAATCGTTCAGGCACCTCCGTCCAACGATGGCACTTCAACAGCAGCTATAGAAGCACTCCGAACTTCTCGATATTCTTCAAACTTGGAATTTCAATTGCACATGCAATTTCTATTAATCTCATTCAGGCTATGAGTCTGCAGTAATAGAATGAAATTACTCTTCAATGCAAAGCCATCTTTTCTCCCAAGAAGTTTCAACTTTTCGAGGAAATGTGCTTCTATTGCCCTGGGAAAGCAAACGAAGGCCAGTCTATTGCAGATCGTATTTCTGTTGTCGCAAGAATCCAACGAAAGTGAGAGTGAACTACAGTCAATTCCTTAATTCACAGTTACTAACGACTAAAGTAAAGTAAAGTAATCGCCTATTTTTCAGGCGGGGCTTAACGTCCAACTACCATTTACTAGGTGTGATGGACGGAGGCAACTAGCAAAACGTCCTTTACTATTTCTTTTATTAACCATTAAATAAAATCCAAGGCCTAGAGACCGGGAATCGAACCCAGTACCACAATACATATTAGCTTTGCACGTCTCGCCTCTTAACCCGCTCGGCTACCGTGGCGCCTTTACTAACGACTGTAGTTATCGTTTGTTATTGTTTTTCAAAAATCGACGTTTTTGATTTACTTATTTCTACCTTCCGGTTACCAGTTTTACAATTTTCCATCAATGGATTACAGAAAATAATTTATAAAATTACGAACACTGATTTCCTTCCAGGGCTTACAACGATAATTTCGATTTGTGCGTACCCAAACACATTGGCTTAATCTGGATTTAAAACCATTCTCATTAAGATTGTAGAGCTGCTTGTGGTGGCCAGTCTAACCAGTGATATTCACTTATTGAAGTGATTAAATAGGTTAATATTCACTTAGAAGTGTGATCTTAGAAGACCGGCCCTGACGGTGCAGTTTCATAAGGACAATCTAGGTAGATGTAGATTACTGACTGTTGACCAGTGCAATCAGTTGAAGAAGTGAAAGGAACTGGAAGACTGGTGGTAGTAGAAGGAGCGCGGTGCACTCCTGTAGCCAGCCAGCATGGTCCTAGTATTCGGTCCCGTTTGATGGATGTAACGGACCTTCTGTAGTGGGGGCGTGAGGTACAGCTCGCGGACCGCCCAGCCGTTAGTCCAAATCTCTTCGTGCCTCTCTCTCTCCCTCCCTGAGAGAGCTTATCTGTTCCTCTCTCTCGTATAGTCCTGCACAGAGAGAATGCTAGCAAACTACTATTAGAAATCTCTACTACGCGAGACAATACTTCACCAACTGACAGACATTACTCTGCTCTCTGAAATAAAAGAAAATTCACAAGAGGTGATTGACCGGATCTGTGCTCACTGTTGCCAACAGTATCTTCTCTTACGTAAAAAAAAAAAAATCTCTCCTTTGAATGGCTCACACACTTATCTAAGTGTACAGTCAGTCATTTCCTTTTGGTATGCCTTACTGTGTTCATTTCCGGTTAGTGCTTTATTCGCGACAACCTCTCGCATGACTTTCTTCCGCTGCAGTTATTACAGTAACAGGTGATAGTTTATTTTCTGCAATGGTTCAGATTCCTCTTAAACACAGGTAGTTCGGCTTTAATCAGAACGGAATGTCATTTCTCTGCAGTACAAGATGAAAATATTCTCAAATCTGGCAAGTATGAATCAAAGCCATTAAGGGTTTTCGAGTGATTTATTTTTTTAAAAACCCACATCCGAAAGATTTGTTTTCAGAATGCTTTATTACCCCCTTTTTAAAAATAAGTTCTCGAACTTAACTATGACTATGACTATAACGTGAAAATGACTATGTCATGGGCTGTAAAAAATCTACGGTACTTTCGTTGTATCAGATGTTAGCTCTTAGTGGCACCTGAGCGAAATAGCAGATTTGGATCATCTTGTAAGAAAAAGTAATTAGAAGAAGGTAATTAGACTGGAAGGGCGAACATCCAACCTTTTTGTGGGTACAACTTCATAATGACCTGGTTGCCTTCCGTTACATTTAACCTTGTAAGGGCTTAAACTATTTGTGTAGTAAGAATATTGATTGTTATCAAATAATAATAATAATAAAGGGACTAAGGACGGAAGGTTGAGGATTATGTTTGTGCTGGAAGGGATGGTAAGTTGGAAGGGTGACCTTCCCCTTAGTTCGGGGCAAGTGGAGCTTCTCTCAGCTTGGAAATATTGTTCATGAGCACCAACTTACTTCTCTCCTAACGGGGGTAGTCAGAGGGCTTCCCTCTGCTTGTCACACCCTAACCTCTAAAAGTACCCCACTATTGTCTGAGAACTGCTCTCTCTGTAGTCGATGCTATCCTTACTGTTTGTCCTCTTAGAAACCCCTGGAAGGCACAATCTGAATGGAATTGATCCAGCCTTCCAATCTCCGAAAGTCATCCAGTCGATCATTTGAATATTATTGGGATTAATGTTGTCCCTGTAAACACTTCATTCTTGTATAAATTTAATAGTGTTTTGTTATATTTGAAATTTGAACAATATGTTGTTATTTTCTACTGCAGGAAGCAATTTTGATGTTTTTATTATGAAGTGTTGGACAGTTTGTAAACGATTCTGTCGGCGAGATTGTTCTAAATTCGCTCTTGACGATTTTCTTTGGACATTACTAAACATATTGTTACTTGTATTTGAAATTTCTACCCATCATGCTTTCAACATCTCTAAATAATCTGCTGCCCCATTTGCAAGCTGAATTGTAATAAAGAACAAGGCTCCACGAAAATAATCCCAAGGTTTGAAGAAATGCCAGCAAATTGGAAACGAAATTTATCTTGATTACATTTTTTAGTTTTGGAGTAGAGGCTTTGGTAAAGGATTTATGCGCAACTTTAAACTTGATCAAGATGTGTGAAAGTTCAAACTAGATCAAGTAAAGGCGAAGATTTAATTGGGAGTCTTGTGATCGGTGCTTGTGAGGGAGTGGGAGAGAAAGATGGAGGATCCTGTGAAAGAAGCTGATAAAGTGTTCTCTAGGAGAAGAGTGCGGGAGGAACTGTCAGTGAGAATATTTCGGCTCTGTGAGCACACAATGCGGCGGCCGGCAGTTGAAAGACCGTTTCAGTATTTAGAGTTGCAAAGGGGGCACATTCCCTAGCACTCAGACTGCAAGGGCTATACACTACTCATACTGCAGTACAAACAATACAAAGTACAAAGTACAATGTACCCTACACCCAGTACCTGGGTCCTTTCACTTCTGTGCCAATACTCCGCTACCCAACTTCAACTAAGTAAATAATTATAAAACTCAAGTTGCTATCTAATAAATGCTCTTAAAATTCCAAATTTCACTATTTAGCTCTTTCTATTCAACAATTTGTCTAAACTCTAAAGAGACACATTGGAGTCGAGCGTTTCTCCACCACCGCTTCACATAACTACCATAAAAAGACTTATCCAAGGAAAAGGCTTGAATTAAGACTGAAGTAGTTAAACAGGAAGTAAAGAGAAAGCATTTCAAACCGGGAAAAATCGATTCGATTGAAAGTTGTCTTCGAAATCTTAATTATATTGACCCTTGCTAACCTCCTTCAAGCGATCTACACCACCCCCTGCTCACGGGAGTGTCCTCGGAACGCATTTCAGCTCGATAAATGTTTCAAATAAAAGATTTTAACACTTGTTCTTACATGTAGAGTTGGACAGAGACTATTAGTCAATGTTCCGGTAAATCCGGACATTCTATAAATGTTGCCACAAGGGCTCGAACACCATTTCAGCAGATATCGCTCTCATGATTTGAACATTACAGAACACTCTCACGACAATTCCCCAAAACTTTCATCGAAGTGCACAGTAAACACATTACAATCTTATACAGCAGTTTGTAAAAACCTGCATTCTACCACAATGACATGTCGGGGGGAAATTCTCCACCTCTCCGCAGCCTCCAAGAAAAGATCTCCAAAAAGGGCAAAAATCCCTCCAACTAAATGTTACTTTCTGATTGTCAAGTGATAATTTGGTCTCCTGGATTTGGCCTGAACTTAGAGCTTTCACATACACAACACCCACCGTTTCCTAAAAACTTTCCTCTTTTTAGATTCAAGCACTTTTGGATTATCTTGATGGGATTCGGTGTTTGAACCAATGTACCAGAGGTTCAATTTTAGATAGAATAGAATTTCATTTATTTGGAAGTTCATGGAAGAGGTTGTATCGTTTTCTTTAAACTTAGGAAGTGGATAGCGCACAGTGTTAAGGGACTAGGTGGAGTGGAGGGAATATCCCTAGACCAGACCGTACTATACCTGCGGCAGAACCCTCAACATCCGCTTTATTTGTGTAAAACTAACGGCTTGAAGGTACTTTGCCCCTCTAGTATGCTTTGAGTTTGAGTGTTGATTGCAGCGAGTGCGTTGTTTAAAACTATATTTGCTTTTGAAGTTGACACTCATTTGAAGCATTTAAAGTAATAATAGTTAATATTTACTCAAGTGAAGCTGTTTTATTGGAGCGCCGAGCAGGACGCTAAACTCGGCCAGTTTATTGATTGTGAAGGCATTGTCCAAAGTTCCCCTATGCGATAGCCTACCCTTTTCCAATTCTCATGACATATGGCCTTGTTCACTACTACAAAGCTGTGGAGGCGGCCATAACACCAGATTTCCTATGTTTTGTAAGCTGTGAATATTAATGGTGATAAAGTTGGTGGTTATTTAATAATGAGTATAGTTGCTCCAAACAATTACAAATGCGCTATAACAATCATGAATTTTCAATTCCAGTGGTTGTAAGATACTGATGATACAGGTCGATTTCGATCAATTTGTAAAACCCATTCTTTGGAACTTAGATAACATATACTCGTACATATATCGATATTTCTGGTACAAACTGATAATCGAAAATCTTCACGATTACAGTACTGACTTTTTTCGGAAAGAAAGAGAGAGAGGACAATTCATTGCGCTTCTAGGGCTGTGTTCAGTAAACGAATGTGTTACCACAACATAACCTAACCTGCGCAATTCAACAAGATTGTCAGTGTTATTGGTAAAGCGGTAACTCGTAATCTAGTGAAGTGCACAAGTGTACCTAATCGTGAGGAACAGTTTTCCGAAAAACTGTAGAGAGCGGAAGTTCCTTTTATTAATGTTACCCTTCTTGTTGATCGATTTTTGACAAATTCTTCAGCCAAAACTTAGAATATCAAGTATGACCTCAAAACGATGTTTTATACGCAAAACATGTTAATATTTGTTTCCTAACTTTTTGCATTATTTGATCGACAGTAACGATCTGCACTGTACCCATTTGTAAGGCCTAAAGGTTTCACAAATTATTAAATAAATAAATAAAAAAAACGATAATGATAAAATCAGCTTGCTTATGCTGCAATTTGAATCATATATTATGTAAAATACGTTTTGAGGTTTGGTTTTCGATCAATTCTTTTTTTGTTCGCAAAAGTCAGTTTTTTGGGGGTCAAAAATATGAATTATTTGATATCATTGCGACATACATATATTAAAAAATAACTCAGAATAATTTATAATAAAATGTTTGTCTCTCTGTGAATGTTTATAAGTTGGTGGTAGTTTATAAGGAGAAAACGTATCAGCTGCGTATATGGTGTATCTCAAGGAAAAACTAAACTCTCTGATCTCACAATCAACCTGCCTGTGAATAACCTTCTGACATTTCGGATATGATCAACTTTATAATTAGAAATTAACCATTCTTGTCGATGAATGAATGCTTTGGTAGATACTGAGTTTACAAAAGTCTATTTATAACTTCTTAATGCCAAGGTCCGACATCGTGTATTTAAATAAATTCGCTGTCAGGTGTGAAGAGTTCGCTCTAGAGTTGCTCAATATACTCTGAGAGGCACTTAAAGCCCCAAAATGCGATTGATATGTGCGTTGGGAAACTCAACTTCCAAAATTTAACATTTCGAAAATATTCATAGAAAAAATAAATCGAAAGGGAAGTCGAATTTTAACTGAATAAATTTTCCGGTATTCTTCGATTTAGAGAAAACTGTCACTTAATTTCTTTTATCCGTATCGATATTTCTGGTACAAACTGATAATCGAAAATCTTCACGATTACAGTACTGACTTTTTTCGGAAAGAAAGAGAGAGAGGACAATTCATTGCGCTTCTAGGGCTATGTTCAGTTATACTTATAAAAAAGGATTAAGCGGATCTGGACATAGTCTTCGAAGACTAACAGGATGTTCTTAATAGAAGTATTGAAAGATTCAATGACTGTAAGTTAGTGCGAGAGGCGCGTAATAGTTGTTTTACAAATCAATAAATAGAGCCAATCGATTGGCAGTGTGTGGGTGTTACTCGACTTGTATTTACCAGTTCGATAGCAGTGATCGATCACGACGTAATATAACCTTATATGTTTGTTTACTTGCATTACCTCTTTCAAGGTTATGTTCCCCTGCCGTTGTATGTTTATCTTTAATTATGTTTCATTGACGTTGTTATTTATATATTTAATTCCATTGTTAGCATTGACGGTTGAGATGTCTCGTAGTCCTTGTAAAGAAATACTACTACTATTTGTGTCAAATATTTGAAATAGTTGGCCTCAAGTAGGTGATTTTAGGTATTACCAGGAGAAAGAAAAACTATTTAGCAAAAAGTTTAATAAGGATTTGAGGGTGAATTCTGGGACATCACGTTGAAAAATCTTCTGCTGAATTCGAAACACCGCCGATGTAATCATACCTCTCTCATTTGATTCGTCACTTGCCCTCAATTAATCACAAGGGAAAGTTTTTTGATCGTTTTCGAAATTGAATTTTCCGAGCTGTGGTACTCATTTTCCGCTTTTCCAAACTCAGGATATTTCCAATGGAAACTTTTACTCAAAGATTTGACGCCATCATAGGAAGGGAACGAAAGAAATATATCGAGTAAATGTTTCTTTCGATTTGGATAAAAGCTGTTGAGGAAGAAGTATGTGAAGCGATTAGACAGGTTAGAGCGACAGAAGGAGACGGCCTAGTTCCGAGAATTATACCTGCCGTCGGAAAGCACCTCCAGGTTCCTGTTGTTCCATTCAAAGAATGGAGCTTCACATCCCTTGCCGACACAACCTCTTCTACCTTGTGCCTCTTTTTTCCACCCAAAAATAGGAAACTCGCCAACATCTGTTTTTTGGAGAAACCAAGAATATAACAAAAAAATAACAAAAGCTAAGGAGTTACACACATGCCACTGTGCGACACTCGTAGATACAAAGAATTGCTTCTACAAAATATTGGAAAGTTGTAGAAGTGGAGAAAAAACCATCCCACGCTGTACGTGAAACAAAATCTTGGCTTTAGCTCACCTGGTTCAATTAGAGCTAACTGGTTATCAAATCGAGCAAAACATTAAAATAAAAACTCTCCTTTTCGGTCACTCTAGGGCAGAATTTCCACTTTTTCTAGATCTTTAATCTAATATCCGGTAAAAAGATCGACCTTTATCGATCTTACACTCAGCAGGAACCTTTAATATAATGGTCATCGATTAAATTTTTAGTTAATCTAGGTCGGGATTGTTTTTTTATAGATTTGTTTGGAAATGAGATTGTCTAAAAAGCAGGGATCAAAGTTTTAATGTACATCTGCCCGGTCACTCTTGGCCAGGATTTAGTTTTTTCATTTGGAAACAATATTAACTGTTTATCTTTCATTCAGATTTGACGTTTTCTATCGTTGGGTCCCGTTCGAGATTGGATGTGAAATATATAGTCTGATCTTCCATTGGTTTTTGTATAAAACTAAGTGAGGCTTAAGATTTGGAAAGTTAGAAAATCAAGTATTTTAGATTAACTAAAAATTCCTTGTATAATTTCCACGGCTTAATGATTCTACCCCTCTCCAAACAGGAAAATCGTTGGCTAATTTTTCCTTCTGACTAGTTTAACATAAAGTAAAAGTTATTTTTCTTAATCATTAATAATTCAGCTTTCTTTGGAAAGTGAAATGCAATTTCTTAGATCTTCTTATCGTTGCCTGCGACTTAAAGTATTTTCCATCAGCTAATCACGGAATCTAAATCTCAGCCTTTCAGGATTACCAATGTTTTAATAATACGAGTATACCTTTCATGAATAGAAAGGAGAGCCGTTGTGATGGTTCCAGCCTAACCTGTTTTAACATTCTATTTTCTATGAAATATTGCATTCGTCTACATTTCAGATTAAGTTGTAATTTAATAGTTTCTGCAACAGGGCCTTGTGGTTACTATTAAATAATTGTTTAATAGATATTTTAATTGTATAGAATATTTATTAATTAAACTCCAGATTGTGAGGAGGATTCGAACGATGTTATTGTCTTTTGTTTAGGCCTACCACTTGCTAAGGTCGATTTGTAAGGATAAGTCGTTGAAGGAGGAGTTGATTAGAGGGAGTTGCATGCTCAGCTTCTCTCTTATGAACTGTTTCATTAATTATGAACTTACGTGAAATTAAAGAGGACTCCCATTTCAAAGATGGAGGCCATCGCTTCGGAGTTATGACCCTTAGCACTAAAATATTTTAAAAGCCTTTATTAAAATAATAATGTCGGTGTCAGCTGTTTAAAATACAAAACAGGTTTCTGAAAATTGACTTACTGATGAAGCTGCTCGTTGACCTAAATCTTACTATTTCTCCCGTACCCCAATCTCCATCTTATGTAGTGGTGATTTTATAACATATCTGTACAGTGGATATGTGGTTCTGTGACGTCCTTTAGAGATTGGCACCCTGCAATTTCCTGCGTGTTTCGTCGCGTCGAGTCTTCTGCCATTTTAACCCCCAACGAAAACGTCGCACCCAATCATCTACTTCCGCTTTCCATCTGCAATTTGGTAGTTCTTTTCATGAGTGAAAAATCATTTAGTGGAATTAATTTGCAAAGATCTCCAGATAGTTTTAGTTAGCATTTTTTGTTATTTCACGCTGATTTGCGTTTGCCTCCTCTTCCACCTTTCCCTTTTAGTTCGCATTCTCTTCGTCTCGAACTGCCTGCACGTCTGTCAGCAAATGTAAACCCATTTTGTAAAATGAATTTATGAATGAATGAATGACGGCTGTTCTACAACAGTCTCCTTCTTTTACAGTTCTCAGCTATGCTGATGGCGCGATGGCACTTTCGCATTTGATTACTTCCGTTTATTCTGTTCTTGCGTAAAGTTGTTTCTTAGATTCTCTGTTTTAGTTCTGTCAATACTTAATCTCTCGGTTGTTTTAAATGGTGAACAAAGATCGTCCTCACTGATTGTTCCGATCACAAAGAATGCTGCTGATGTAGAGGGAACTAGAGAAGAAAGAAATATAATAACAATAATAAGGGCTCGTGGGAAGTAAGTTGAGGGTTTAGTAAAAAGGGACATGAAATGGGGAAAATGTGTGAGCGCAGGAGTGGGGATGGACGCGCGGTGCGGTGTGTGTGAGAACCAAACTGTTCGCCAAGTTTGGAAGAGCTCCATTGTGTCGGCGCGCAGGATGCTCCGTGTGAATGGTAGTGGCCGTAGTGCGGATGGACGAGAAGTCGCTCTGGTGTCAGCGGGGAGTAGAGCTCCTCGTCACTACACGCTCCTGTCCCTTTGTGGTGACGTCTGTCTCTCCCACTCACATCCACACACAACAAAACACTCAGTACGCTATAAAATAATTGTATACTAAACATGCCAGCAGGCTTGGATGCCCCCATATTGACTCACTGACAGAATCTAACCTCCCCTGTCTACCCTTCAACACAAGTACAGCTATAAACCCTTCCACACGTAATAAGGCTGTAATATTGCAGCCAACCTTAGCCAAGTTTGCTGTTAATCCTTTATGTAGATTTAACCTCTAAATTTTCTAAACAGAGTTTTTCATTGGGAAACGGAAAACTCTGGTTTGACTCGCCACGACTACCTGCCCTACTTTCTCCATATTCTCCAACTCTGAATCTCAAAATACTCTTATTGCTGTACAGTTTACAAGAAATTATTTATTAGTTAACCCACTGCATGACAATTCGCAGGGAGTCTTTACCCCTTAACTCTAGGAAAACTTCGTTTTTTCTTAGTATTAACAAGAAGCTGAAAACATTGCAGGTATTACGAAGTTTATACTTCGTTTGGGTAGTCCTACAACTTAGCGTTCACAATCACTCTACAGAATATCTTTACTGAGAGGATTTTTCACTTCTTTGAGATCTCCAAAACCATTTTCCAACGGTTTTCTTTGGAAAACTTGGAATTTTTATTGCACTCGCGGGTATCGATTACTTTTTTCCATGATAAAGATTTAGGCAAGACTTAGGAAAGGGGATGGCTGAGTTTTCTTCGAGATTCCCGATTCCGCATCAATATGGTCATGCCACTTACGAGGGTTCCAAGTTTGAGGAGAATAACTTAACTGCTAGAACCACTTCGGAGAACAGATAATTTTTAGTTTGTCAAAAAAGACTCTAAACTTCTTGTGAACATAAGATCTGTACTTAGGGGTTCTAGAGAACGATGAAAGGTTTCTTGAAGAGGTTCATGTCTACAAACTCTACAGCGATTGAAAGAATTTCGGAGAAATAAAAGTTCGGACAGTGAAGAAAAAAATTGAAAGCTTTAGAAATAAAAAGACGTGATAGTGTTCCCTTTAGATGTGACTTTTTTTGGGGAATACGAGCTTGTTGGGATTATGGGAGTGAAGAAGATAATGGACCCCAGCGCACTTGTCTGAGAGTAAACTTGGCGTTCAACATTGCGCTAGATCGCTAGACTTGCTGCTAGGGCTTACATGGAAGGAAAGTGTCGGAGCCAGCGAACTCGGGTTACCTGGTTACTAAGTTCACCTACAGAATAGTGCGGCCGGATGGACTACCGCCAGCCGACTGACCCCAGCTGACTTGTCGCCGGAGTTGCCAACTTGCGCACTACTCACCAGTCCACTTCCCCACCACATGCATGGTGCTACACTCTACAGTTGCACAGGATAGTGCACCGCTTCCATCCTGGTCGGCCAAAGTGGACTGTCAATTTACCTAGTCGTTCGCCTGGCTGCATTCCATTTCACCTACAGTGTGAATACATTATCAGCTAGTGGACTAGTCTCGTCCGTATAAATTCTTATTAAGCACTTATTGTCCGCTACTACCGTATTAATCTCCCAAGCTCTTCTTACGTCAAATTTTCGCTGTGAAGCTAGTTGAGCGCCACGTCGTTTTTGGAAAAGGGGAAGGGGAAAGAGGATCGGGATGATAAGGATAAGGAGCTAGGAAGGCGTAAGAAGGTTTAAGGAAATATCTAATTAATTTAATATTGAACAAATGAAATTGAGTTAATACATGAAAGAAAAATGATAATAATCCAATTGTCCATCATGAAGTAGAAACATGTTTCCAGAAATAGCTACGAACTTACGCCACAATTCCTGTCCAAGTTAGAATTTTAAAATAATAGGAATTGGAAGGCAGTACCATAAACAAAACAAAATATACACAAATAGGAGATGTCGAGTCCTTCTGCTAGAGCCTAGAAACCTTCCTATAAAGTGTGTCTTTGAACTTGGTCAGTCCCCACCACTCATAGATTTGATACTTAGTCCTGGAGAACAATGGCCAAGTGAGACCACATGATTCCTTCAACACAAATATATTTTAGTGAACGTGAATAATATTATAGTAAACTCTCTCTCTTTAGTAAAAATGCTAAGTTATAGGAAATCTTAGTTACGCAAATATTAGAGAGAGTGAAGTGAATGGTGAACCCGATTGATTATTATTCTGGTAACGCTTGGAACTAAACTTGCATATTGTAATTGTTTGGAAGAAGGTACATTAGAAGGATGCATTTCCGCGTAGGAGCTCCTCACAAGAATGTGATTGGTTTCAATGATATTCTTTTACTTCCTGTTCCGGGTGGGAGGAGGGTAGAAGAAAGAAGTTGCATTTCGTTGATATACCGGCTGCTCAGGGTCTTAATTGCTCCATTACCTGAGCTATTCAATTAAATTATGTACGTTAATGGATTGAAATAGATAAAACTGTGAACCAATGGAAGCAGAGTGATTCTGGTGAGATTGATTCGGACGGTGTGACGTAAAAGGAAGTGGTCAGTACGAGACGCATCCAGAAGAATGAACTATACCCCCCCCCCCCCACCACCGCAGCTACGCTCCTCAACTTCCCTATAGCCTGGTTTGAAGTTGGATGAAGTTATGGCTGGAATTAGCGATGGATCCAGAGTTCAATGTTCGCAATATCACCCGCCGTTCCCCAGCTAGACTAAATAGTAACACTGTTTCCACTGCAATCTGTTGTTATCTATTGTTCACAAGGTCAAGTTGGTATACTTGTTTAGAGATTTTATTTAATTTTATTGTTTCTTACTTTGGTCTTTTGTGGGCTGTTAAGTTTGCAGCCCATTTCGATATTGAAGTTTCTGCGATAGTCCTTTTTTAAGATGTCCTAATCAAGGAACTTATAGTTAAGGTCTTTTATTATTTTCTGCCTTAGTAAGTACCTAAATTTTGTCATATTGATCAATGTGAACGGTAATCTTGTAGAGTGTACACAGGCACTGCAGCCTGAAACCTATTTTTATGTACGATTTGCACTATACCTACTTTTAAATTGTAAATAAATTAAATTTCATTTTATTCACCAAGAAAACAGTTTTTAGCGGGCTAGCAGAGAGCGTGTGCCAGGGGCACGCAGTTTTCCAGGTTGAAACGATTTATTTGGTGCCGTTTAAAAAATATGAAAATGTGAAGTCCATGGGTAATAGTTTGGACCCATTTCCAACGAGTGAAATCAATTCCTGTAACTGCAGAGAAGGAGTTGTGGTTACGGTTTTACCACCCATTAAATATGTTATTAAAATTCCATGTTTGCTGGAGATTCCATTTATTTGATATTTTGGGCGGTACTTTATTCGATTATTTCCGGTAAAACACAAATTCGGTCTGTGAAAAGAATGACACGCGTGAAAGATGAAAAGAAAACAGATCAGGTTAAAAGCTGTGTAAATGTGACTAGATGGATCTGGAGCTAGTCAGTGGGCCGTCCAAGAGTCTGTGTCTGGTTTCCTTTTGCGCCTCCTTGGACGACTTTCCTTTCAGGGGTTGGTCACGTGTCTAGTGTTGCTCTCGGGACATGTTGTAGACAGGAATCCGGACGGAGGCGTTCTGTGGCGGCCTTGAACACTCTCCACCTTCTCCGTCTTCAATGCCGTTCATCTACTCACCTCGTTTGCACTGCAGTTCAGTTTCATTTAGTTCACAAGCCTAATCTGGTTTATGGTAATTTATGAGGAGTGCAGATAGCTATTCCTCTAAAGTGCCTTCCAGTATGTATGTACGTTGCTATGACCTACATATCGACTAGCAAGACTTTCTCTCCCTCTACAATCTCAAGGTTTTGACTCATTCAAGTACCGAATTGTATCAACACTCTTTGTAGAACCGTACATTACGGTGAAACCTTGCCTAGTTACTTTCTGAGAATTGCCCTATAACAAATTGGCCAAATTGTGTAATAAATGTAGATCCTTATAACCTACGATATATGATATCTATGAGAAATCCCATGCGCATTTAAAAAAAAAAGTTGGGAATAACTGAGTAATTCATTTAGATAAGAGATAATTCTAGTTAATCTTTTATGTTTTTAACTCAGAAAGTTACCTCACATTTATGCCCCTATTGTTAAGCGAAGAAAAAGTCTTTAGCGAAATGTATGTACAAAATGAAACTTTTACACTGGCATATTAACGGAATTAATAAAATACAAAAATACATGAAGATATAAAGGCTACAACATGTTCTAGACCTTGGGGGTCTGTTATTATAGTTTTCACAATTATTCCTCTCTATAAAAAAACATGAGATTAGAATAAATGTACTCTACATTGATGATAGAACCGGAAGTTACAATAAATAATAAAGGAAAGCCTCACCTTAAAGTGCCCCCCCCCTGATCGAAATTTTTAAGAAAAATGTTTCAAAATAAAGTTTTACTTTTGCGATTTTGGAAACACAAACTAGGAGCTGTTTAAGACAAAATACAAAAATATTGAGAATCTATTCGGTAAAGTGGTCTCATGGTATCAATTCTAAGTTCCACGATCATTTGTTTACATAAATAGTGTTTCGAAAAAGTCGTGCAAGTTTCAGGAAAGGAAGAGGGGGGATTTCTTCACCGGATAACATTTCCGGTGAAGATCTTCAATAGGATGACTGTTTTATTCAGTTTTAAATTTTAATATTAATTTAAAAATGAACCCTAAAATAAAGTTTGGCGTTGATTTATTAATAAAGGCTGGCTGGCGATCAGCTACGGGCTAGACCTCACCGTTATAGCAAGGTTGCGTGTTCCGTATTTTTCTTTCTAAAAGTAACGAACTTTTATTTTCTGATAAAACTGATAAATGTGGTTTTTATGAGTTTTATGAATGAAATTTAGCGAACTGTAGACTGACAAAACTGCGAAATAAATACATAAACAACAGAGGGCGCGCTTGTCAGAGTTACGCAAGCGTCATCTAGTTGTGAAACTGATAGAAAGTGTGGGTTTCTATCGGAGAGGGGAGGGGAGGTCGGTCCTAGTTACCGTCTTGTTCTGGCCGATATGTCGCTGTGTACACAACAATCGGCCTCTAATCCTGGGGCACACACAAAAAAAATAACTAAACCAAGTTTCTCCCTAACTATTTGTGTTGGCAACAATGCGAGTGGGAGGAGAGAAACTATGGCCTTCTTCTCTGCGTTCTTCCTTTCAACTTGTCTCTCAAATCCACCACAGCCTCTTGTATTGCCAGTTGACCGACGACGAAGGATGTTTAGCTTTGTAATGTTCGAACTGATGAACTCACGAGTCTCCAACGCACTCATAAATACCCTGTATTAAGACAGTTCTCAGGAGATGGTGAGGTTATCAATGAAATTTAGGTTTCCTACATTGCAATAACGTAGATCAGATCTGTCGTAGTTTCTTTACGTGGTCTTTGAAATATTTTCCAACATAAAATTCTTCAAAAGAAATTCACCAATGTTGTTAATAGTTTCATTTTTAACAGTTGTGGATTTACGTCTGTTGCATGAAGGACAGCCGAAAACCACATACTTAGATGAAGCCCCCCCCCAACGAAGGGGACAGTTTGTGTAAGACTTTCGGCGAATCAGTGGATAAGGAGTGGGTAAGATTAAAGAAAGAAGTTGGGTACATATTATGTCAAGTCGATGATCAACTGGAAATCGATTTTACGTATCGACTAGGCCAGTGCTTCTTAAACTTATTGCAACCGCGACCTCTTTTTAAAGAAACATTTCTTGCCGACCTCTTTACATCCTAAAACCTAATGATTAGGCTATAAGTGGAGTGGGGGCAATCCAAACTCAATAACACGCCCACTTACCATTTCTACGTTCCACCATTAAGACTTTTTACGCCTTTTATTCACGTCAAAATCGTACTTTAGATTTTTTTCACTATTTTTTCCTCTATAGGTATTTAATAAAGAATGAAATTATGCAAAAATAATAATAAATTTTTTTGAAGGTTTATTTTACGGTAAACCATCAACTACGATTTATGAATGATTGCAGAATATGTTTTATTTCAATTATCGTGTGCCTAATATTGATTGAATAGAAGAACTGGTCGAAATAAGACGGTTTAGTTAAGAATTAAATTAATTTTTGTGTGAAAATTTTTATTGCATAAATTGATTCTTCATGAAATACCTACGAAGGGAAAAATAGTAAAAAAATTCTAAACTATTGTTTTATTCGATAAAATAGGCATTAAAAGTCTTAATGGCGGATGGAATAAACGCCTTGTGGGCGTGTATACTGGCCAATAGAACCGTATGTAGAGTGGGGGCAATCCAAACTCAATAACACGCCCACTTACCATTTCTACGTTCCACCATTAAGACTTTTTACGCCTTTTATTCACGTCAAAATCGTACTTTAGATTTTTTTCACTATTTTTTCCTCCATAGGTATTTAATAAAGAATGAAACTATGCAAAAATAATAATAAATTTTTTTGATGGTTTATTTTACGGTAAACCATCAACTACGATTTATGAATGATTGCAGAATATGTTTTATTTCAATTATCGTGTGCCTAATATTGATTGAATAGAAGAACTGGTCGAAATAAGACGGTTTAGTTAAGAATTAAATTAATTTTTGTGTGAAAATTTTTATTGCATAAATTGATTCTTCATGAAATACCTACGAAGGGAAAAATAGTAAAAAAATTCTAAACTATTGTTTTATTTGATGAAATAGGCATTAAAAGTCTTAATGGCGGATGGAATAAACGCCTTGTGGGCGTGTATACTGGCCAATAGAACCGTATGTAGAGTGGGGGCAATCCAAACTCAATAACACGCCCACTTACCATTTCTACGTTCCACCATTAAGACTTTTTACGCCTTTTATTCACGTCAAAATCGTACTTTAGATTTTTTTCACTATTTTTTCCTCCATAGGTATTTAATAAAGAATGAAACTATGCAAAAATAATAATAAATTTTTTTGATGGTTTATTTTACGGTAAACCATCAACTACGATTTATGAATGATTGCAGAATATGTTTTATTTCAATTATCGTGTGCCTAATATTGATTGAATAGAAGAACTGGTCGAAATAAGACGGTTTAGTTAAGAATTAAATTAATTTTTGTGTGAAAATTTTTATTGCATAAATTGATTCTTCATGAAATACCTACGAAGGGAAAAATAGTAAAAAAATTCTAAACTATTGTTTTATTTGATGAAATAGGCATTAAAAGTCTTAATGGCGGATGGAATAAACGCCTTGTGGGCGTGTATACTGGCCAATAGAACCGTATGTAGAGTGGGGGCAATCCAAACTCAATAACACGCCCACTTACCATTTCTACGTTCCACCATTATGACTTTTTACGCCTTTTATTCACGTCAAAATCGTACTTTAGATTTTTTTCACTATTTTTTCCTCCATAGGTATTTAATAAAGAATGAAACTATGCAAAAATAATAATAAATTTTTTTGATGGTTTATTTTACGGTAAATCATCAACTACGATTTATGAATGATTGCAGAATATGTTTTATTTAAATTATCATGTGCCTAATATTGATTGAATAGAAGAACATGTCGAAATAAGACGGTTTAGTTAAGAATTAAATTAATTTTTGTTGTGAAAATTTTTATTGCATAAATTGATTCTTCATGAAATACCTACGGAGAAAAAAATAGTAAAAAAATTCTAAACTATTGTTTTATTCGATAAAATAGGCATTAAAAGTCTTAATGGCGGATGGAATAAACGCCTTGTGAGCGTGTATACTGGCCAATAGAACCGTATGTAGAGTGGGGGCAATCCAAACTCAATAACACGCCCACTTACCATTTCTACGTTCCACCATTATGACTTTTTACGCCTTTTATTCACGTCAAAATCGTACTTTAGATTTTTTTCACTATTTTTTCCTCTATAGGTATTTAATAAAGAATGAAATTATGCAAAAATAATAATAAATTTTTTTGAAGGTTTATTTTACGGTAAACCATCAACTACGATTTATGAATGATTGCAGAATATGTTTTATTTCAATTATCGTGTGCCTAATATTGATTGAATAGAAGAACTGGTCGAAATAAGACGGTTTAGTTAAGAATTAAATTAATTTTTGTGTGAAAATTTTTATTGCATAAATTGATTCTTCATGAAATACCTACGAAGGGAAAAATAGTAAAAAAATTCTAAACTATTGTTTTATTTGATGAAATAGGCATTAAAAGTCTTAATGGCGGATGGAATAAACGCCTTGTGGGCGTGTATACTGGCCAATAGAACCGTATGTAGAGTGGGGGCAATCCAAACTCAATAACACGCCCACTTACCATTTCTACGTTCCACCATTATGACTTTTTACGCCTTTTATTCACGTCAAAATCGTACTTTAGATTTTTTTCACTATTTTTTCCTCTATAGGTATTTAATAAAGAATGAAATTATGCAAAAATAATAATAAATTTTTTTGAAGGTTTATTTTACGGTAAACCATCAACTACGATTTATGAATGATTGCAGAATATGTTTTATTTCAATTATCGTGTGCCTAATATTGATTGAATAGAAGAACTGGTCGAAATAAGACGGTTTAGTTAAGAATTAAATTAATTTTTGTGTGAAAATTTTTATTGCATAAATTGATTCTTCATGAAATACCTACGAAGGGAAAAATAGTAAAAAAATTCTAAACTATTGTTTTATTTGATGAAATAGGCATTAAAAGTCTTAATGGCGGATGGAATAAACGCCTTGTGGGCGTGTATACTGGCCAATAGAACCGTATGTAGAGTGGGGGCAATCCAAACTCAATAACACGCCCACTTACCATTTCTACGTTCCACCATTAAGACTTTTTACGCCTTTTATTCACGTCAAAATCGTACTTTAGATTTTTTTCACTATTTTTTCCTCTATAGGTATTTAATAAAGAATGAAATTATGCAAAAATAATAATAAATTTTTTTGAAGGTTTATTTTACGGTAAACCATCAACTACGATTTATGAATGATTGCAGAATATGTTTTATTTCAATTATCGTGTGCCTAATATTGATTGAATAGAAGAACTGGTCGAAATAAGACGGTTTAGTTAAGAATTAAATTAATTTTTGTGTGAAAATTTTTATTGCATAAATTGATTCTTCATGAAATACCTACGAAGGGAAAAATAGTAAAAAAATTCTAAACTATTGTTTTATTCGATAAAATAGGCATTAAAAGTCTTAATGGCGGATGGAATAAACGCCTTGTGAGCGTGTATACTGGCCAATAGAACCGTATGTAGAGTGGGGGCAATCCAAACTCAATAACACGCCCACTTACCATTTCTACGTTCCACCATTAAGACTTTTTACGCCTTTTATTCACGTCAAAATCGTACTTTAGATTTTTTTCACTATTTTTTCCTCTATAGGTATTTAATAAAGAATGAAATTATGCAAAAATAATAATAAATTTTTTTGAAGGTTTATTTTACGGTAAACCATCAACTACGATTTATGAATGATTGCAGAATATGTTTTATTTCAATTATCGTGTGCCTAATATTGATTGAATAGAAGAACTGGTCGAAATAAGACGGTTTAGTTAAGAATTAAATTAATTTTTGTGTGAAAATTTTTATTGCATAAATTGATTCTTCATGAAATACCTACGAAGGGAAAAATAGTAAAAAAATTCTAAACTATTGTTTTATTCGATAAAATAGGCATTAAAAGTCTTAATGGCGGATGGAATAAACGCCTTGTGAGCGTGTATACTGGCCAATAGAACCGTATGTAGAGTGGGGGCAATCCAAACTCAATAACACGCCCACTTACCATTTCTACGTTCCACCATTAAGACTTTTTACGCCTTTTATTCACGTCAAAATCGTACTTTAGATTTTTTTCACTATTTTTTCCTCTATAGGTATTTAATAAAGAATGAAATTATGCAAAAATAATAATAAATTTTTTTGAAGGTTTATTTTACGGTAAACCATCAACTACGATTTATGAATGATTGCAGAATATGTTTTATTTCAATTATCGTGTGCCTAATATTGATTGAATAGAAGAACTGGTCGAAATAAGACGGTTTAGTTAAGAATTAAATTAATTTTTGTGTGAAAATTTTTATTGCATAAATTGATTCTTCATGAAATACCTACGAAGGGAAAAATAGTAAAAAAATTCTAAACTATTGTTTTATTCGATAAAATAGGCATTAAAAGTCTTAATGGCGGATGGAATAAACGCCTTGTGAGCGTGTATACTGGCCAATAGAACCGTATGTAGAGTGGGGGCAATCCAAACTCAATAACACGCCCACTTACCATTTCTACGTTCCACCATTAAGACTTTTTACGCCTTTTATTCACGTCAAAATCGTACTTTAGATTTTTTTCACTATTTTTTCCTCTATAGGTATTTAATAAAGAATGAAATTATGCAAAAATAATAATAAATTTTTTTGAAGGTTTATTTTACGGTAAACCATCAACTACGATTTATGAATGATTGCAGAATATGTTTTATTTCAATTATCGTGTGCCTAATATTGATTGAATAGAAGAACTGGTCGAAATAAGACGGTTTAGTTAAGAATTAAATTAATTTTTGTGTGAAAATTTTTATTGCATAAATTGATTCTTCATGAAATACCTACGAAGGGAAAAATAGTAAAAAAATTCTAAACTATTGTTTTATTTGATGAAATAGGCATTAAAAGTCTTAATGGCGGATGGAATAAACGCCTTGTGGGCGTGTATACTGGCCAATAGAACCGTATGTAGAGTGGGGGCAATCCAAACTCAATAACACGCCCACTTACCATTTCTACGTTCCACCATTATGACTTTTTACGCCTTTTATTCACGTCAAAATCGTACTTTAGATTTTTTTCACTATTTTTTCCTCTATAGGTATTTAATAAAGAATGAAATTATGCAAAAATAATAATAAATTTTTTTGAAGGTTTATTTTACGGTAAACCATCAACTACGATTTATGAATGATTGCAGAATATGTTTTATTTCAATTATCGTGTGCCTAATATTGATTGAATAGAAGAACTGGTCGAAATAAGACGGTTTAGTTAAGAATTAAATTAATTTTTGTGTGAAAATTTTTATTGCATAAATTGATTCTTCATGAAATACCTACGAAGGGAAAAATAGTAAAAAAATTCTAAACTATTGTTTTATTTGATGAAATAGGCATTAAAAGTCTTAATGGCGGATGGAATAAACGCCTTGTGGGCGTGTATACTGGCCAATAGAACCGTATGTAGAGTGGGGGCAATCCAAACTCAATAACACGCCCACTTACCATTTCTACGTTCCACCATTAAGACTTTTTACGCCTTTTATTCACGTCAAAATCGTACTTTAGATTTTTTTCACTATTTTTTCCTCTATAGGTATTTAATAAAGAATGAAATTATGCAAAAATAATAATAAATTTTTTTGAAGGTTTATTTTACGGTAAACCATCAACTACGATTTATGAATGATTGCAGAATATGTTTTATTTCAATTATCGTGTGCCTAATATTGATTGAATAGAAGAACTGGTCGAAATAAGACGGTTTAGTTAAGAATTAAATTAATTTTTGTGTGAAAATTTTTATTGCATAAATTGATTCTTCATGAAATACCTACGAAGGGAAAAATAGTAAAAAAATTCTAAACTATTGTTTTATTCGATAAAATAGGCATTAAAAGTCTTAATGGCGGATGGAATAAACGCCTTGTGAGCGTGTATACTGGCCAATAGAACCGTATGTAGAGTGGGGGCAATCCAAACTCAATAACACGCCCACTTACCATTTCTACGTTCCACCATTAAGACTTTTTACGCCTTTTATTCACGTCAAAATCGTACTTTAGATTTTTTTCACTATTTTTTCCTCTATAGGTATTTAATAAAGAATGAAATTATGCAAAAATAATAATAAATTTTTTTGAAGGTTTATTTTACGGTAAACCATCAACTACGATTTATGAATGATTGCAGAATATGTTTTATTTCAATTATCGTGTGCCTAATATTGATTGAATAGAAGAACTGGTCGAAATAAGACGGTTTAGTTAAGAATTAAATTAATTTTTGTGTGAAAATTTTTATTGCATAAATTGATTCTTCATGAAATACCTACGAAGGGAAAAATAGTAAAAAAATTCTAAACTATTGTTTTATTTGATGAAATAGGCATTAAAAGTCTTAATGGCGGATGGAATAAACGCCTTGTGGGCGTGTATACTGGCCAATAGAACCGTATGTAGAGTGGGGGCAATCCAAACTCAATAACACGCCCACTTACCATTTCTACGTTCCACCATTATGACTTTTTACGTCTTTTATTCACGTCAAAATCGTACTTTAGATTTTTTTCACTATTTTTTCCTCTATAGGTATTTAATAAAGAATGAAATTATGCAAAAATAATAATAAATTTTTTTGAAGGTTTATTTTACGGTAAACCATCAACTACGATTTATGAATGATTGCAGAATATGTTTTATTTCAATTATCATGTGCCTAATATTGATTGAATAGAAGAACTGGTCGAAATAAGACGGTTTAGTTAAGAATTAAATTAATTTTTGTTGTGAAAATTTTTATTGCATAAATTGATTCTTCATGAAATACCTACGGAGGAATTAAATTATCAGTTCCCAATATATTTACACGACCTCCAAAAAGTCTCTCGCGACCCATAGTTTAAGTAGCGCTGGACGAGGCGATTGCAAGTGTTTTCTGAGAAGCTGAATGGGTTCTTATAATTGTTTAGAGTGTAAAACAATAAGTGGCGAATAGAACAACAGGTGAAAACGAGAAAAACAAACTTTGATCAGGACAGGAAGAAAATACCACTTTCCTAAATGTATTTTTGCTTTTCTTGCCCTTCTACAGACGCGGATCCATAACTTTAATTTTCATAATATTTTTGGCAAATTTTTCTTTAGGGCCTTTAAGTGAGATGTATGATGTCAGCAAGAGTTAGCGAACAGGATTCTGTGGATACTTCGACGGCCCTCTACCGTGAGAATGTATGGGAAAGTCGCACCTGATGATTTTTTAAAGAAATTGGGAAATGATAAGTGAATGGAAGAAGTAAAAGAAGTTGGCAGAGTTGAAATGAATGCACCGCTGGCAAAGACTGCACGGACCATTATCCTGTGGGAGTATGATGTGGCTGGAGATACAGTGGCGGTGACACTGCCCCACCTAGGGGTGAATGTTCTCCCCCGCACGGCCAGGTCGCCCCCGGCCGTTAATTGACAATAGAAATCGACAACACGGCCCGTTTCACATTCCAATCTCTAGCCTTTCTGTCCCCACTCCTCTTGGTGCGCGACCAGCGCAGGACTAGTCACCACCTCCACCACACTCGTACTATATATCTCGCGAGGATACATTCATCCGCTAATGTTTACTTTTAATCTTTTTCTTACCATCTTGTCTGATTCTGTAATTTCGCTGGAAACACAAGTGCTTGAGCTTCAAGGCGTAAGCTATGCTTACCCTGTTGTAAGCACTCAACACGCTAATTTCTCTTGCTCCTAAGCTTTGTTTCAAACCGGAAGTTTAAGAGTCAAAGAAAAAAGAAAAAGACCGACAAAAGGGATAGATGACGATCATTTTCTAGAGTTCCAGCTGGCAGTCGTGTGCATCTTCCAAAGATCGGAACCATAGCTAACACTTTCATTTCGAGTTTCAGGATACGCGTCGCAGCTGTTACCTAGAAATTCGAAATACTAAAAATTCGAATCGGAAAACTGTACTGTCATGTCACCGTGACGCTGCTATGAAAAATGTCAAATTAGGCTTTGTGCGTCTTCTCCAGTTTGAGTTGCGGTGTACCGAAATATCACACACAAAAATCCATTTCTAAAATATCATGTTTTCTTAGTCAGGGACTCAATTCTTTGGGAAATTCATTGCCTCCGGGAAATCTGACCATTTTCATGTTTCTTTGGTGTGTGTTGTGTAGACTCACTTGATTTCCTTTCACTTTAATAAATCCATATAAATAAATAAAAATATGTGGCAATTATTCTAAGAAAAGTCCGTATCAATCTGAGCCGAGATATTTGGACTAGATGACTAATACGGGAACTAAAGGTCACTCGTCAGCCTCACGGATCGCTGTTTCAAGACTGCCACAGTACATCTTCGGCTAACTTTGAATAAATTCATCCTATCATCAATTCTTATCTAGGCTTCGCTTCTCTGAGATTAACCCTACACTTCCTGTAAGTACTTTGTTAAAAAAAAGCTATATCAAAGTTATCACCAACACGTCCAATAAACGAGTTCCCTTATCACTGATAACGATTCCCTTCCACTCACCGGCTAAAGCACACACACGTGTACTTGTTTATCCGGAACAAAACCTCCTTGCCAGATAAAAGGTGTTTATCAGGGGGATCTGCCGGCTATCATAACATAGATGTGATAGTGGAGTGTGAGGTATACTAATGCATTACTTTTCCCGAGTACCATCTCTGGAACAGAAATGTTGCAGCAGTCTGGAATTTGGAGAAAAAAAAAATCATTGATTTTATCTATCGATGCAGGCAAGTCTCCTGAATTGGTCCATCATCAGAGGTGAGCTGTGACGTAACCTTCTTCCAGCATTATTCATTTATAAAAGCGAATTTTCTAGTACAAAGTCTAAGAATGAGAAAACATAATTACGTAAATTACGGAGAGTGAAAGTTGTGATAATATTCTGTTGATCCAAGATATTTCACTTGTGACAGAATGAGCTCTAGCGACCGTCTACATCCCAGTAGAGCTACTTTTACTGTTCAGTGATGACGTCACTCAAAGCAAGACATAGTTCCGCTTTCTCAAAGTGCTCGCTAACCACCAGTGAGTGCTCAGGGATTGCCAGTTCCACTAGTTTGTCTGTAAGTCTGATGACGACTAGCAACAATGCATTTCTGCAATTAGATATGAGAGAAGAGAGAGAGCTGATTGGCTCTGCAGAAGCCGCGTCGTTAGCTCTTCCAGTGAATTGCTCAACTCTACCGGAAAAGCAATCTAACCCCACCCCTCGGTTGAATGTGAAATCTACAATGGTTTCACTTTCCTGTTTATACAGAAACTATTTAACTTGATTGGTTAATTACTCTTCAGACTTTCCTTTATCTCTTGTGAAGGTTGGTAACCATGTTGGTTTCCTATTTTGCGCTTCCTTCAGAATCACACTGTTTAGACAAAATGCGATATGTCGATAACAGTAATTCATGAAGTTCTATTTCACACAAATAGGATACATCGATTTGTGGTCCATTCTGATGCTGTGGTTTCTGCTAGTTTGCCCAGTGGAAATATAATTTTCTCAAAAAAGATTCCAAACGTTTTCGTTTATGTTTGTACGCTATTTACCCAGTTAGGTTAGGGGCGAGCTCTATATCCGGTGCAGGAACTGACTTAGTGTGCCGGTGCCTTCTAGTAGGAGAACATCTTTTTACTAGGTCCTGGGTTTTTTTCTTCTCCTTCCATAGACGGCACTACCAAGCTAAACTTTGGATTAGGATCGAAGTACAGTTGTGTTCATCTGAACGGAGGGTACGATTTCACAAAGCATATTATGATCGACGTTCCAAAAAACTGTTGCACTCTGGCGGTTATAGAGAGTACCAAAGCAGTGTACACTCTGTTTTACTTTTTCATTTCGCGGAAACATGTTAGGGATTTTAATTAAAATGACTCCTTCGTATTATCGCATTGGAATATTAATGTCCACATGTTTGTTTACAATCCTAATTTCCTTATCTGTCCACCCGGAGACATTGATCAAAACAAATATGTGGCTAGTAAACTACGTTCAACCTTGCCCTTGGCACCTGTGTCCGTTTTCACTAACGTTAATCGCGATTGGATATTCTGATTCAGCTTACCAAAAGTTTTAACTGAACGTAACATAATTTAAAGCCGATCCTGATGCTGCCCTAAGCACCTGATGTTGGTACTCCACGATTCCCAGCTGATTTGTCGCCGATACCAGTAAGCAATCTGAAAAAATGCCAAAGTTGTATTCAGAAGATTCCTAATCAGAGCAGAATGTTATAATCAGAAATCAACTATCTAAAAAGGTAGTTGTAAACAAGATAAAGCGATGTAGGCTCCAGGAATTCTGAAAGAAATCGACGGTGAAGATTTGGTAACCCTTGATTTAGATAACAAAGGTGCATCTCCCTTCCCATATGCAGCTGATTACTGCAAATTCAAAAATATCGTAAATTATTATTAGAACACAAAGTTAAACCCCAAAGTTTTCTGTTCGAAACTTATAATAATAATAATGTTGAGTGCACTTATAATTTGTTTTTGTGTTGCAGTGTGGGCAGCTATGGAGTGGTGAGCGGCGCGGCCGGAGGCGGAGTGCCTGCGGGGGCGGGGCCGGACCAGGGCTACGGTGGCGCCATCTCTGCCGCCGCCATGGTGGCTGCAGCCACTGCAACCGCTACGGCCACAGCCAGCGTGGTCGCCCTGCAGGACCGCCACGATATGTCCGCCCAGTACGGCCAGGTCAGCTATACTTACTCACTTTACTTACTTCACTCAGTTTGACTAACCATGCCTTGCCGCAAATATACATCTAGGCTTTCCGAGGTTCTACCTGGGAAGTAGTTGGAGGCAGTCGGACCACTCTACCGGGCAGAAATCATCTGATTCGAGGGGCACGCAGGCTAATTATATCCATTAAACTTGGAGTTATTACTGAATTAAATAATAAATTTGATCTCGACTATTTGAAACAATTTTTACAGGCCGAGCTCCCCCCAGTTCTGGGATAGGCTTAATTCGAATTGCTTTGTGGACCGACAGAAGTACGGACACTACCCAATACTACTAACCTTCTGACAAAGAATTCTCTTCTAAAATACGCCTTATGTAGTGAAAAGCGAGCAAACAAACTAGTTTGCTGGCATGTCGATACTTAAATTGGTATTAAAAATTCTTTCATTTTTATTTTTATTAATTTTTGTGTTGTGGCGATGATGAAAACTAAACAGTGTGGGATGTAGTTACCTTCAGTGACGCCTACTCAGTGCGCTGCCATCGCCTCATTGCTACCACCACAACGTACTTAACATATTGTATAACACAGTGTTGTCAACAAGAAAGAACGGGTTGTACACCACGAGTCTTTCAATTGGCAGCCTTGATAGGCACCAGACGCGATCTGCTCGGCTCCTTTACTCTACTTTCTCTCACTTTTATTAAAAGGGAGTTCTAAGATCGTTCCAAATTTTCAATGTTTAACATACTACTAAAAAATTGTTGATTGTTGAAATCACTTCACTCAGTCAACACTCGATTAAATACCGTTACATATTGAAAAGTGAATTTCATGTAATGAGTATTGATTGAAGTGAAATATCAATGCAAACAGTTCATTCAACTAAAGGAAAAATATTGATTGATAATATTTTTATCATAACAGCCAAAGTTTTGCATATTAAGCAAAACTGAAATTCAAATCAAAGAATTTTATGTTGGTACGATATTCCATTGCGAAAATTTGTGCATACTGGTCTTTAGATCAGGTTGGCTGGAAATACATTTTTACGTGTACCAACATGAAAACAAAATTTTGTACTCTGTACAAGGCCAGGTACATTTCATGTTTTCGTTGGATGAGGGCGGGAAACAGTGACTCAGTTAAACTTGGCGTTGTGAGTTTGGAGTTGGCAGGAAGTGAAATGTGTGAGTATTCACACCAATATGTCCTCCGTCTTTGACGATAATTGTGAGGTAAAAGAGAAATAAAAATGGTAGGTTGGAGTAAGAAGCGAGTGGAGTGTGGCGAGAACAAGATGAGTTCAAATAAAAGGAACTAGAAATGAGGATCAGGTACAAACCGGTCCCAATATATCTGCTAACACGTACCCACATATACATATGTTGTCGGCAGGCCGAGCTCCCCCCCAGACGAAGGTATGGAGATCTTTGTGTGAGAATTAAAAAAGAGCAGTACTTCTTCAGTGAGGACAGTGTGTGTGCGTTAGTTGGTCGCCTAGTATTGATGGTAGGTAGATTCCAGGTTGAAAGAAAAATAGACTATTGGAGACGAACATCGGACCCGATGGAGATCAGGTAGACTCCGGTATAGACTCGTCTCCAGCATGTTGGACATTTTTGTTTTGCTCTGTTCAAGGTTGTTCAGCCACTTATATATATAGTCCTGTATTGGTTGCTTCTTCAGATCCAAGTCTTCAACCCCGCGGTCATCCGTCTGTCTGTCTACCTGAAGTGTACTCGCTTGTCTTCCTACACAACAACAAATTAAACAAATCTGATGTGGAAACACCCCGACCTGCCTCTCCCCACTCTTACTCGCACGTTCTCTTCGAGCTTCGAATGTTGAATCATATTTCATTCTTGATAACATTCTGCAGTTTTTAAAAGCTTCTCCCTCTTCATTGAACCCTTTCAGGAAGTTTACACCCAGTTCCTCCCCCTGAGATGTAATTTAACTTTAAATCTCGCCCAAATTAAAGTAGTAAATCTATTTGCATGTAATTTGCATACGGATTTAAAACAAATAACTGAGATGACATCTTGGTGCAGAAATCTCAAAAACAATGTGTTACAACTGAAAGTTAGCATGATTACTTTTGGTCAGATCAGTTTCTTCTTAAAATTTCAGTTTTTCAAGCTGCACTGGCTTCAACGATTTTCTGTCTAAAGTGCTACAGCAGAAAAAGTACAGATTTGCCACCTGCAGGCTACCCAGAGTATTAAAAGCAATAGAAAAGCTTCCTGTTTGAGGAATACCCGTTCACTGGATCTTTAGGAACTTCTCTCCGGTGAAACTTTAAAGTTGGTTTCACCTTTTTTTAGTCACATATTTACATTTGATGAAGAAAAACTCAACTAAACAAAGTTTAATAAGTATGGAGTGTTCGTAACCACAAGATTTTGTATCATAAATAAAAGTGGTCTTAAGAGGGTTGGCGGCAAAACAGCGGAAACGTTGCCACTGAACTGTTTGTGAACTGATGAAACAATTCAGTTGCTGGAAATGGTGGCAACGATGTTTGTTTAAAGCTATTTTGATCGTAATAAGCAATCACTTTTATTTGAAACAGCTATCCGGTACTAATTATTTTTGAGTATTTTTTGGAGCGACAGATACAATTTAAAAACATACTTCCGGAGGGTGGAAGCCACAGTTAGGTAGCATAGCTAACACTTTACTCACCTGCTTTTAATTTACGTTTAGCCCGACCGATACAAAGATGATCGTGGCCAGTAACATTCAGTTGCGAAAATTGTGATGCATTATGGAAACACAATTAGAACTATAATCATTGGATTAAATGGAAGTCGTGTGAGTGTTCAGAGAAAAGGTTTTATTTTGTTTCTCCTTCGCCAGAGTAGAGAGACCAGGGATCCGCAGCATCCGCACTCCATCGATACCAAGAAGAGTCCCCACTGACCGCGCACAGCTACTGTTAGGAGTATGCATCATTAAAATAAAGTCAAACTTGATTTCTTATCTTGACAAGGTTCTTCTATATAGTTTATTAAAACATTTTCTAGCCATAAATCTTCTTAATTGAATATAATGCGAAGAATGTGATCAAACCGGTTGTGGTGAAACGTTTTTTATAGTTCTTAAAGCTGGTTTTATTTCCTTCCGGTTTCATCCTTGATTGTACGTCTTAAACATTTTATTTTATTTTTTAATTTGAGGCGCGTTAGTATCTAAGGTATCTGGCACCCGAAAATTTTCCCGTGCATCGCCGGCATACAAATAACCTTTTTTTTTATTTTTTAGTCCCGTGAACTGTAGGACAGGATAGGATTCCAACTCTTTCTCATTTCAACTCAAGTGAATTACAATCAGCTGTTCAGAGAATCCTGAGACCAGCGCTAGGATTGTATGGGCTTCATCTGAACTCGATAGTGAACTTAATTCACTTCTACGTTCTCTAGACAATACCAGTCACTGAAGAGCCACATTAGGATATCGATTCGGTCCAAAAGCTTATTGATAAATCCTCTTTATTCCCTTTAGTGCACGAACATCCAATTTGAAAGGGTATTACACCCATTTTTAGATTGGGCTGAGAAAAGCCCTTGGGATAATTAGTGTAAACAAAGATTTGGCGTTCAGCAGACCCCGAGACGTCGAGTTAGTTTTTATTTATTTTACTGCAAAAATACAGTTGCATTACAGTCCAGCTCGCTTAACTCACTAAAAGTCATCCATTGAGCAATACAGTTTTAATTAATGTAAATTCATTATAAGAAATTATAAAAAATATTTACCTACTTGTAAATTCAACTACTTAATCCATTAGAGTGACAAATATTTAGTTGCAATAGTTAATAAAATATTACAGATTTAACTTTATGGATTTTCAAGTACGTTTAAATTTCAAACCTTATCTCTTTTTGGGTTAATTAGATTTCAATGAAACCTTTACCGGATTGTAGAGAAAAGTTAGCTCTATAACTGGTAAAATTGGCATTGTTCTAGTAATAATAGTTTTTGAGATATGGAAGGATAAATTTCATTAAATTTCAAACCATTATATCTCCCTATGTATTGATTAGATTGCAATAAAATCAATACCGAATTGTAGAGAAACGATACCTCTATAAAAAGAAAAATCAATAGTGATAGATCAAATCGATAGAATTACATTAGTTTTTGAGATATGGAGGGTTAAATCTTAAGGGTTTTCAATATCACTCAAATTTCAAACCTTCATATCACCCTTTATACTGATTAGATTACAGTGAAATCAATACCGAATTGTCGAGAAAAGTTAGCTCTAACTCTGGCATAAATTGCATTCTTCTAGTAACAATAGTTATTGCGATATAGAAGGTTAAATTTTATGCGATGTGGAAGGATAAATTTCTGTGGTTATCAAACACATCAAATTTCAAACGTCTATATCTCCGTTTGTATTGTTTAGAATTCAATCTGCTCTTTACTAAGATATAGAGAAAACATAGCTCTACAACTGATATCAGTGGGAATGTTTTAGTGATAATAGTAAATTAGATATGGAAGGTTAAAATTTGGTGGTTTTCAAACACATCAAATTTCAATCGTCTATATCTCCGTTAGTATTGTTTAGAATTCAATCTGCTCTTTACTAAGATATAGAGAAAACATAGCTCTACAACTGATATCAGTGGGAATGTTTTAGTGATAATAGTAAATTAGATATGGAAGGTTAAAATTTGGTGGTTTTCAAACACATCAAATTTCAATCGTCTATATCTCCGTTAGTATTGTTTAGAATTCAATCTACTCTTTACTAAGATATAGAGAAAACATAGCTCTACAACTGATATCAGTGGGAATGTTTTAGTGACAATAGTTAATTAGATATAGAAGGTTAAAATTTGGTGGTTTTCAAATTCATCAAATTTCAATCGTCTATATCTCCGTTAGTATTGTTTAGAATTCAATCTGCTCTTTACTAAGATATAGAGAAAACATAGCTCTACAACTGATATCAGTGGGAATGTTTTAGTGATAATAGTAAATTAGATATGGAAGGTTAAAATTTGGTGGTTTTCAAACACATCAAATTTCAATCGTCTATATCTCCGTTAGTATTGTTTAGAATTCAATCTGCTCTTTACTAAGATATAGAGAAAACATAGCTCTACAACTGATATCAGTGGGAATGTTATAGTGACAATAGTTAATTAGATATAGAAGGTTAAATTTTGGTGGTTTTAAAATTCTTCAAATTTCAATCGTTTATATCTCCGTTAGTATTGTTTAGAATTCAATCTGCTCTTTACTAAGATATAGAGAAAACATAGCTCTACAACTGATATCAGTGGGAATGTTTTAGTGATAATAGTAAATTAGATATGGAAGGTTAAAATTTGATGGTTTTCAAACACATCAAATTTCATACGTCTATATCTCCGTTTGTATTGTTTAGAATTCAATCCTCTCTTTACTAAGATATAGAGAAAACATAGCACTACAACTGATATCAGTAAGAATGTTTAAGTGATAATAGTAAATTAGATATGGAAGGTTAAAGTTTGGTGGTTTTCAAACATCAAATTTCAATCGTCTATATCTCCGTTAGAATTGTTAAGAATTCAATCCTCTCTTTACTAAGATATAGAGAAAACATAGCTCTACAACTGATATCAGTGGGAATGTTTTAGTGATAATAGTAAATTAGATATGGAAGGTTAAAATTTGGTGGTTTTCAAACACATCAAATTTCAATCGTCTATATCTCCGTTAGTATTGTTTAGAATTCAATCTGCTCTTTACTAAGATATAGAGAAAACATAGCTCTACAACTGATATCAGTGGGAATGTTTTAGTGATAATAGTAAATTAGATATGGAAGGTTAAAATTTGGTGGTTTTCAAACACATCAAATTTCAATCGTCTATATCTCCGTTAGTATTGTTTAGAATTCAATCCTCTCTTTACTAAGATATAGAGAAAACATAGCTCTACAACTGATATCAGTGGGAATGTTTTAGTGATAATAGTAAATTAGATATGGAAGGTTAAAATTTGGTGGTTTTCAAACACATCAAATTTCAAACGTCTATATCTCCGTTTGTATTGTTTAGAATTCAATCCTCTCTTTACTAAGAAATAGAGAAAACATAGCTCTACAACTGATATAATTGGAGATGTTTTAGTGACAATAGTTAATTAGCTATGGAAGGTTAAATTTTGGTGGTTTTCAAATTCATCAAATTTCAATCGTCTATATCTCCGTTAGTATTGTTTAGAATTCAATCTGCTCTTTACTAAGATATAGAGAAAACATAGCTCTACAACTGATATCAGTGGGAATGTTTTAGTGTTAATAGTAAATTAGATATGGAAGGTTAAACTTTGGTGGTTTTCAAACACATCAAATTTCAATCGTCTATATCTCCGTTAGTATTGTTTAGAATTCAATCTGCTCTTTACTAAGATATAGAGAAAACATAGCTCTACAACTGATATCAGTGGGAATGTTTTAGTGATAATAGTAAATTAGATATGGAAGGTTAAAATTTGGTGGTTTTCAAACACATCAAATTTCAAACGTCTATATCTCCGTTTGTATTGTTTAGAATTTAATCCTCTCTTTACTAAGATATAGAGAAAACATAGCACTACAACGGATATCAGTGAGAATGTTTTAGTGATAATAGTAAATTAGATATGGAAGGTTAAAGTTTGGTGGTTTTAAAACACATGAAATTTCAATCGTCTATATCTCCGTTAGTATTGTTTAGAATTTAATCCTCTCTTTACTAAGATATAGAGAAAACATAGCACTACAACTGATATCAGTGGGAATGTTTTAGTGATAATAGTAAATTAGATATGGAAGGTTAAAGTTTGGTGGTTTTCAAACATCAAATTTCAATCGTCTATATCTCCGTTAGAATTGTTAAGAATTCAATCCTCTCTTTACTAAGATATAGAGAAAACATAGCTCTACAACTGATATCAGTGAGAATGTTTTAGTGGCAATTGTTAATTAGATATGGAAGGTTAAAATTTGGTGGTTTTCAAATTCATTAAATTTCAATCTTCTATATCTCCGTTAGAATTGTTTAGAATTCAATCTGCTCTTTACTAAGATATAGAGAAAACATAGCTCTACAACTGATATCAGTGGGAATGTTTTAGTGATAATAGTAAATTAGATATGGAAGGTTAAACTTTGGTGGTTTTCAAACACATCAAATTTCAATCGTCTATATCTCCGTTAGTATTGTTTAGAATTCAATCTGCTCTTTACTAAGATATAGAGAAAACATAGCTCTACAACTGATATCAGTGGGAATGTTTTAGTGACAATAGTTAATTAGATATGGAAGGTTAAAATTTGGTGGTTTTCAAACACATCAAATTTCAATCGTCTATATCTCCGTTAGTATTGTTTAGAATTCAATCTACTCTTTACTAAGATATAGAGAAAACATAGCTCTACAACTGATATCAGTGGGAATGTTTTAGTGGCAATTGTTAATTAGATATGGAAGGTTAAAATTTGGTGGTTTTCAAATTCATTAAATTTCAATCTTCTATATCTCCGTTAGTATTGTTTAGAATTCAATCTGCTCTTTACTAAGATATAGAGAAAACATAGCTCTACAACTGATATCAGTGGGAATGTTTTAGTGATAATAGTAAATTAGATATGGAAGGTTAAAATTTGGTGGTTTTCAAACACATCAAATTTCAAACGTCTATATCTCCGTTAGTATTGTTTAGAATTCAATCTGCTCTTTACTAAGATATAGAGAAAACATAGCTCTACAACTGATATCAGTGGGAATGTTTTAGTGATAATAGTAAATTAGATATGGAAGGTTAAAGTTTGGTGGTTTTCAAACACATCAAATTTCAATCGTCTATATCTCCGTTAGTATTGTTTAGAATTCAATCCTCTCTTTACTAAGATATAGAGAAAACATAGCTCTACAACTGATATGAGTGGGAATGTTTTAGTGATAATAGTAAATGAGATATGGAAGGTTAAAATTTGGTGGTTTTCAAACACATCAAATTTCAAACGTCTATATCTCCGTTTGTATTGTTTAGAATTCAATCCTCTCTTTACTAAGATATAGAGAAAACATAGCTCTACAACTGATATAATTGGGGATGTTTTAGTGATAATAGTAAATTAGATATGGAAGGTTAAAGTTTGGTGGTTTTAAAACACATCAAATTTCAATCGTCTATATCTCCGTTAGTATTGTTTAGAATTCAATCCTCTCTTTACTACGATATAGAGAAAACATAGCTCTACAATTGATATCAGTGGGAATGTTTTAGTGACAATAGTAAATTAGATATGGAAGGTTAAAATTTGGTGGTTTTCAAACACATCAAATTTCAATCGTCTATATCTCCGTTTGTATTGTTTAGAATTCAATCCTCTCTTTACTAAGATATAGAGAAAACATAGCTCTACAACTGATATCAGTGGGAATGTTTTAGTGACAATAGTTAATTAGATATGGAAGGTTAAATTTTTGTGGTTTTCAAACACATCAAATTTCAATCGTCTATATCTCCGTTAGTATTGTTTAGAATTCAATCCTCTTTTTACTAAGATATAGAGAAAACATAGCTCTACAACTGATATCAGTGGGAATGTTTTAGTGATAATAGTAAATTAGATATGGAAGGTTATAGTTTGGTGGTTTTCAAAGACATCAAATTTCAATCGTCTATATCTCCGTTTCTATTTCTCAGAATTCAATCCTCTCTTTACTAAAACTTAGAGAAAACATAGCTCTCTAACTGATATAAGTAGGAAGGTTTTAGTGATAATAGTTAATGAGATATGGAAGGTTAAATTTGGTGGTTTTCAAACACATCAAATTTCAAACCACTATATTATCTCTCTCTCTTTGTATATTTATTTTTTTATTTCGTTGATCATATAGACTTTAGCGTGGCAGTGGAACTCATCCCTCAACAATTCATAAATTGAGCAATACTGTTCAATTAATGTTATTTCCATTAAATAAATTATTAGGTCTATTTACTTTTTTTGTAAACTATTCATACAATTATTATAGTGACTAATAATCAAATGTACGTTTACAAAAGCGGAATGTGAAAACACAAACACAAATAGATGCAAAACATAATTCCTCAAATACAATTATTAATAATCAATTTGTAAAAAACATGAAAATTCATCAAAACCAACAAACAAAAATCATGAAGTTTACAAGTAGCAATTCATAGACGGCACTACAACGGTTTTAGCTACATTAAGTTCCAGTCAGTTTTCTTCACAATACTTGTGTAGTTTATTAAGTTTTATTTGGAAGAAAACTCTTTTGTAAACAACATGATTGCAATTGTTCCTCTTGCTTGAAGTAAGAGTACAGAAAATGATTGTACAAGAAAGAGTGTTGCTCCAAATATTGATCCTGGCGTTTCCCAGCGGCCAATAAGGTCATCATTCTTAAGGTCAGGAATATGGATACCAGTGCCGATGTATTGAGGTGTGACAGTTTGCCGGTGTAATGAAATGTTACCCAAAAACGTAAACACTCAGACTGCTCTTTAAATCTTACACGCTGTATTTATTTATTGGTCTCGCCCACTCTCTGAGTAAAAGTAAAAACGATCGTGTCCGATTTTAGAAAGGAGTTTTTAGCGGAAGCGATTCATAGCAAGAAAATTTCAACCAAAAAAAACAACAGAAATTTTGAAAATCAGTCGTTCTTAATCGCCATTACTCTTAGCAACAGACGCCTTATCACGAGGTTTAAACATGTTAGTGAAATGCAAGACGGTCTGATGGGTACTTTTTTCAACCACTTGCCTTGCAATCAGCACCAGATTTTCCGCTTTGAGTCCACCCAAGAAGTTTTCTTTTATTCAGAGGAAGTGGCTGTTACACGGAGGCCGGTGCGAATTCAATTAGGTCGTATTCGACATTTCGACTTTGTGGACGGTGGGACCTGGCAATAAGATTTTGTACAAAAACTAGCAGAAGAGCAACTTTAATCGTAGATTCTTCCAAAAATAAACCTTTTTAGCGATAGACTAATAATTTGTAGTGTTTTTTGTCGCTATAATATTAACCCTCAAGATAACTTCCTTTCTTTCATTTTGGGTCACTCAGATTTCCTTTCTCTTATTAAACTTTTGGGAGTACGTGGTGGCTCTCTCTCATTATTTAACACTGTGACCGAAATGGAAGTCTGCTCCTATGCCGAAGACAACAAACAGGCTGAGATAGCGGAATGTAGTGAGGTGGGTCTAGTTTGCAAACAGAAAGGGATAAGTGGAACGACTAGGTTGTTAACTAACTAGACTGTGCACGGTTTGGTTCACGTGTCGATTGTAGGTAAAAAGTCAACTCAGGTCACGTGTTCTGGGAACACTTCTAGTTAACCACGTGGCCAACCTCTCTTTTCTTTCTGTCTTCCAAGATCGATCACTTCCTTCATTGTGTATGCACAACCGTCTTAAGCTTCTACTTCTCTACGACTGTAATCCACTGGCAACTGTATTAATCTCGTGCACAGAGCTAGTGAAACGTTTTAAGTTTACTGTTTATCTGAGAATCATGTTTTTCGAGATTTTTCAGCTCTCAAGGTTCTGACTAATATTTTTCTCGATAACCCTCATCTCAAAACCAAATTGATTGAGGAATAGACATTAAAAGCTTTTTAGACAAAAAAAATCAAAATGTGCTTCCAGTACTGGAACTTTCTTCAGCTGGGGATTTTACCAACGTATTTTACCATCCAATTATAAGCAAGAGGAAGAAGCGTACATTATAATTAAATGATACGTCAGAGGGTAGTCTAGTCATCCCCTTTCCCAGTTATAGAATTTTTCGAGAATAGAATTTGTAGACCAACAGGAGTACATAAAGTCCCAAGAAAGTGTAAATTCCTTTCAGAACAGTTCTTCCAGTTGAGGGATTTTGATGGGTTACTGTCGGGACACTCACCCAACGAAATCTGAAGTATAAGCTTCCTTAATTTTTGAGATTTACAGTTGGTTTTGTACCTATCTATGTCTACATGCAGACTCTGAGGACCTTTCACGACGGATATTTCTCAGAAATTCCTAATTGGCAGTTAATTCTGTAAATTAAATCAAGCGATCACTGTTAAAGTTTGCAGGTTTGTTTATATCTATTATTAGTCAATAGCGCACGTGTTATTTGTAGGGATAACGGAACTAAGAGTGAAGGGGTGAAGTGTAGAAAAGTACGTCACGGCGATGACGTCGAGTTGCCATGACAACTTCTGCCTCTCACTGCCACCCCATTATCACTTCTTATCTGTTGAGCAGAGGTGTTCCTGGTTCAAACACTTTCCGCCTGAGTTCTGTTGCTTGGCTCTGTGAGCTCGCAGAACTCCCCTTGGGCTGGGTCGCCGACACTCTCTGCAAGTTTGCTGATGTACTAATGCTCACTTCTCTGCTGGATAGATAACTCTCTAATAGTTTGTTATCTAGCTTCGATTGGCAAATTTCCCAGATAACTTAGTTAATCCAATAGTTAAGAGGCAATTATCTTGCAGCAAGTTTATGATTAGTATCAAGAAATCTCTTTCAAAAGCAATTTTTGATGGTGTACTCTTGACATCATCAAAGCGACTGTTAGTAAGTCGAACTATTCTTGAGGGCAAAGAAGTTTTATTTTCATAAGCGAAACAGAACAAAAAGAAGAAATTAACGTGGTTAATTCTTCGCGATTCTCAAGAAATTTCGAAAAAGATGTACAATGGAAAACTGTCCCATCAGGTTAACGGACTTTTATCAGATCCTCAGAATCAAAATCTGGTTGAGAAAACTGAAGAAAACAAGTGAGTGGTCGCACCAGTTTTTTTTTTCTTCCTGAATTTTGCTGAAATTTGAAAAGACCAAGTTTTACTAATTTCCATCTCTAGAGTGACTTAGAACTTACATTCCTTTTCAAAGAACTTCAAAGGAAAAAAAAGAGAGCATCACAATTAGCGGAGAAAGAGAAATGAAACTTGACGATCACAGTCCTTCCAGTGGCAGCTTGTAAGAGGAAGTACTACAGCGGACGATGTGTACGGATGGAGGGACATTGAAATATTATACAGGTTACAGTTATATCCAACGGTGAACCGACAAACCGTTACTATTTGGAGAGAGAGTCGGCGACTATGATGTGAACAATTGGCCGTTACGGTTTACCGCTGCAGGCGATCTGAACTCGCAGACTGAATGAGGGATGATCTGGTGCAGCCGCCTGAAGAAGTTCCTCCAGCAAGAGTCGAACGGTCCTGAGCGTGAAGTCGCGCTGCAGATGATCGCTCCAGTAGTGCGGAGAACTGTGACGCTTATCTGCTAAGCCGGTCCCCTTGCTGCAAGTTAGATCAATACGGTATTTGGCTGCCCCTTCTTGTGTTCCGTGCCGCCTTCAACACATCTCCACCCCACTCAGAAGTATTCAATCAACTGCAGTCTTTCCTCTGATTCACTAAAAATATTTGTGAATAAAACTTGGTTAGAATTCTCTGCAATTCGCATCCAAACCACCTAAAAAAGCAATATGAATTCTCACCATTTTCTTTTCGTTCTTACGTCATTAAATTTTCTTGAATCATGGGGTTTGTTGTTACGATTGGTGAATTCAATATCATACATGTTCAATACGGTAAAATTCCAGATCCATTAATGTTAAACATGACTGGTAAAACCGTGAATGTTCTAACAAAGCACGCCTTCCCAATAAAATCAATATTCCGGGAAAATGTGTCAATGCGAAAGTTGGAACTTTATATATCGATTGGAACGCTCGAGCTATCGATCGAATTCCTCAACAGGAACTTCAGGTCTTTACTAAATGGATCTTTACGAAATGGATTTTCCATTTTGTCCAGATTTTCTCGGAAATGGCTCCAAGGATTTTCTTGAATGTTTGTGCACTCATTGGCTTCTTTTCTAATCTGTTGTATGCCCTTTCATTTGAACCATTTTTTTCAGGTAAATCCTTTTTTAGGGCTCTCTAATTATGGATGGGGTGAATTCACTGTAATGTGACGTTACAGTGTGATGAACAGTTTTACTATCTGGATGTTAGTAAAAATGAAATATTTTTAAAATTTAGGATGAACTGAATATATTTCAAATGTATGAGATGTTTAGGTTAGAACAAAGAAGAATACAGTGAGATAAAGTCGTGCTCTGATTTACTATTGAATTGTCGCTATCGATAGCACCGGTCGATTGGTGACATCATGGTAGGAAAGCCATCTGGCTCAGCCTCCACTAGAACGGATGTTTTCTTATTACGCCAATATTATTCTTAGTCTGTTATCGGGCTGCGATAACCACTATCAGTTCATTATTGCTGTTTAGTTTCAAAAATATTCTATTAAAGTTATTTAGATTATAGAATATATAAACAAATTCACACTAGCAGAAAATGTAATTATTGCAATGCAGTCAGATTTGCAAATATAAATTTTCACCGGAATTTCATGTTTTCCGTGAGAAACAGAAGAAGGTTCAGATGTAACACTCATACGATTTAAATCATAGTTTCTTGAACTAAGAGATCAAACTGTGAAGGAGTTTACAGACAGGATAGAACCTGTCTGTTAACCTCAACTGAGCAACCAATTTCAACAAGATGTAATCGATAAGTAGTGACTGTTTTTAAGTTTTTAAAATCCTGTTACCGTGTTTATTATTCAAATTGAAATACAAAGGCTTTTTTAACAGAGAATGGTATTGAGCTGTTTGACGCCAAATGAGCAGGAACCCAATGGCAAGGGTATTCAAGAAATATCGTAAATCCGTTATAAAGGAACAGAATATTAATTTCCTCGCGGTCTTACGATCATTTGTGTTTTTTTAACTAAATATCAAATGCTAAGCGTCATTTAGTACTTTTAGCTTGTGTTTACAATCTTTAATTGCTCGCATGACGGCCATGCGCACATGATGCCGACTTGCATGTCCGTGAGAGTGATTCGTGAATGTCCGTGAGGTTCGTTCCAGATTTATATTTTCTGGATATTATTGTTTTTGTGATTTAGTTTTATTTTTTGTATTTCTATTTTGTTCATGTTGATATTGTTGCATAAAACACACAGTTGTGAATAAGAAAGAAGTGAAAAAGTATATATTGATTTATTGTGCTTTACATTAAGGCCACAATTTGAATAAAGAAGGCATTGTTGGGGTTATACAGTGAAATCGGCGGAGAACATTTAGCGGTGGTGGAGTGGAGGAAGGAAGGTTGCGGTCAGGTTACAAGTGGATAGTTGCGAGTGGAAGACACGCCGTGACCAAGAGAAACGGAAGTGTGTGCAGTAGGTGCAAGTGGCAGAGATCCTGCGCAAACACCTTGCAAACCCCCCACCCCTCACACGCACAGTATACGAGTTACTCTGTGTTCTAACTTTCCTTCAGACAGACTTACGTACACATGGAGGAGCGAAGAGAAATTGAGGACGCCTATTATTCTCTCTTCTCTCTTTAGATGGATCACTAACTTCCGCCATCCCCGTCTCACTCGGTGTAGCTAACTTGCACAAAGCATGAGCGCTGCCCTAACTAGCTGTGCGCCGCCAGCCGCTTTGTTCACACGAATATCCACATAAATTAAACCGTCCGGTTATTAGAACTTAGCAATGTCTTCCCTCCGAAAATAAATCTGCTGCCTGTATACTTACTTGACTTTCTACTTTTAATCTTCTAATTATAGAAACTTATTTAATTCTTGTTTACACAGTTGGCAATAAACCGAAATGACACTAGAATGAATCCCACCCTAAAACGATTTCCTCTTGAAAAATGTTACAATCTGGGTGTGTCTAAAATTTCAAGAAAATCTGATAAAAATGAAAAATGCTTTCAACAAAGAGAAACTAAGGGCTGAGAAGATTTCTTCATACTCGGGTCATTTATCAAAACATGTAACCTTTTTTTAAGGGAGAAGGAAGAAGAAGTGGCACCGACCATTTGTAGTGGTACTTCAAAGGAAAGATGGAAGACGATTAAAAGTATAATAAGAAAAACACTTATTTGGCCCAACAGTTTGGCCGTATTTCCGTCTTAAAAAATTATAACTATAAAACTGTTGGATCAGAGTTAGTGCGTTCGATGCAAACGGAAGAACAAATAGTTCACTGGAGTGCGCACTCAGTTGGGCGCTGGAGGCAGTGTATTTCCGGTTCTATCCACCCACCACGCCCTCATATCTCCTCTTTCCGAATAATCCATAAATATTCACGGTTTAAAAAAGTACAAATAGAAACTATTTGCCCGCATTGGTGGTGACCAAATGGAGCCAAATCTGGAGATATGTCGGCGATTCTCTTCCCTTAGCTGGTTATACGTGCCGAGGTTTCAAGGTGACACAATCTGTTGCTAAATATAAATTAAAATTATACCATATTTCATCATAAGATTATTGCAAACACTGAATGTAACATCATTGCAGAAAGAATACTATTCACCTTTTTTGGGGACTAATAGTTTTATCATAAAGAGAGGAATTGGTAATAATATTCTTCCATCATTAGGTTCCATTTAGGAAAAACAACTCTAGGCGGGGCTCTGTTGTAAAATCATTGCCCTGCAAACCGAACTAGTAAAGAGTAATACTGCAGACTGCAGAGTATTTCCACAATTTTCGCATTATTATCATCTTTGCATCTGAAGTTGACTTGGACAGAAATTGTCAAAGTTTAGGTGAAGTTTGAACGGTTTGTAAACATTGATAGCATCAAGATCGCCTTGCGTTCAGTTACCTATTTTCTTATTCCTTGAGGATATATTTCGATCCCGCCCCTATTGGTGAATATATTATTCCAGACGGGTGCTCGAAGGCATAGTGCCTAGGACTCGAGATCACTTTGACCCTTAGAAATCCCTTACTCCCAACCAACTCTCCTCACAGTCAGCCTTCCCACTGGTTACTTCTAAACCTACCAGTCTCATTTTAGTACTTTTTTCTTTCTTCAGAGAAATTTATTATATTATTTTATTGTTTATTAATTCTTGGATAATAAAATGCTGCGACTGTTTACACACATTAAACTTAATTACACCCTAGAACAATTGTCTCTAACTGAAATCAAGTGCACTGATAACAAAAACTGTTACGCACAACGCACACTCCCTAGAATTGTTTCAGACTGATTGGAAACAGACAACGCCAGTGATGCATTACAAGCGCTAGTCAAATACATTGTATTCTGCAAATGCATGAAAGTTTCGATATCGATTCGTACGAAAGCAAAATAGTGTGCTTTGTATAAAATCATTGAAAGCTAAAAAAGTTTTCTAAATTAACAACATTGGCTTTTAGTATGGAGGTTATCTGTTACTAATTTGGTTTTGTTTGTGGGTGTTGCAGATGCAAGGCGTGGGGCAACAAGGGCAGCAATATGGCGGCGGCTATGGACAGCGAGGCGCGGCCATGAACGGCATGAACATGAACATGATGCAGGCGGGCGGCTCCATGCACCAGGCCATGATGCAGGGTGGTCCCCCAGGCATGCAGTCCTCCGCTGGCGGCCCCATCAAAGGCATGCCCATGCAGGTAATGTCGGTAAATAAATCTGCATGCACTATGTTTCAACGTGTACAAGAGATTGCGAGCGATCTCCAAATGAATGTCGAATCCGTGAAGGCCCTGGACGATATGCGATTACAAAGAGGAAATCTTCAATTCAGATTACCGGACAAACGAGTTTCTTTAAACGCAGAATATCAGCAACATATTTTATTCTAATAACTTTTGTATGTGTGTGAAATAACGATCTAGTACGTTATTTTCTGAGAGAACTCGATATCGAACCGTTGACACTCCTCTTAATAGGAGGAAGAGAAAGTGCATTGGTCTCTGCTCTGAGTATGACATCTATCTGCAAAGAGATGTCCTAATCTCGAACTAGCTGGAGTTCCATGTGTGATCTGCGGCCATTCTGCAAATTAGTGAAATAACTTTATCAATCTATCTTCTTCACTATCCTAATTCAGTCCTTGGATTGTACTACGTTACTCGTAGTAACATTCATATTTACAAAAAAGAAAATTTTCATTAATAAGCCACTGTCAGGTCATTTACTTTAAACATACTTAAACTACGAGTAGTTAGTATTTACCCTCGGAATTTGTTATTACTGATTTCTATTTTATAAATTACTGGACAAAAGGAATGAAAGAGATGAGAACTTCTGATATCTGACGTAATATTACAGTTTATCCTAGACAGTTGCTAATCACCTCCTACAGGATGAAACTCAGTTGACCACAACTATTCCTCCTTGAGGAGTCATTTTATTCTTCCAGTTCCTTGTTAAATGGCGATCTCACAGTCCAAACGGACAGTTGTAAAAGAGGTTCAGTAACTGTAATTAACTTGTCGGAATGGCGTTTGTTTGAGCGGTTAGTGCAAGCAGCTTGAGTGAAGCAAGGATTTCTCTTAAAGCAAATTACTGTAGCGCAAAATGTAGTATTGATTGCTTCACTCAAATATGTACTAAATGAATGTAGTAGCAATTTATATATGTTTATAAAACCAATATCCAATGTTAATCAGTTATATAAGCCCTGAAGAAGTACCTAGGTCTAAAGCTTGGCAACATGACTATAATTGGCAATAATTACTCTTCTCAGTAGTATCTATCAGAGAAAAAAAGATTATTGCAATCTATATTAATGAAGTAATGTGTACTTATTTAAAGCATTAAAATTTATTTTGTTTAAATATATATTTTGACTAGTCCAATGCATTCAGGTTCATAGTTACATTTCTAATGAATTCATTTCATAGTAAAAAGTTCAGCCTCTAGTTGGTTCTACAAGCACCCTATTCCATTCCTAGGTATATCCCAATTTAGAAAAGAATTCTTTCAACAGAAACATTGCATACAGGTAAGTTTAGCAGTCAGGTGTGCTGTGTTAATGAAGTTTCAACAAAATAAGCCAAGATTTTGACTTAGTTTTTATCAGTACTTAAATTAAGTTTTTAATCATTTAATTTATGAAAAATTTACTCCACATCATGTAATTTATTGAAATCCCATTTTACTCCCTCAGTCTGAACAATATGAGGAATTCTTTTCTTAGAGTTAGATAGTTCCCATGAAGCGATGCACTGAGTGATAACATGTAATAGTTACAGCATCCTGAATGCCAGCTTGTGTTTACGGGAATTCTATTTTTCTAATAAAACTAGCTGTTTTGTGTACACTAGGAGAAGTGGTAGTTAAAGCCTAGTTTTGCAAACCTTTAAATCCGAAGACCTGGCAACCTTAGTCTTATCTGTAATCAGCTTTTAATAAAATATCTGTGTTGTAAATTGTGTTCTGATCATCATCTCCGGAGATGCTTCTTGAAACCTGCTTTGAAACAGAGCTCTTCATTATGAAAAAGATGTTCTTTGTTTGCTATTGGTGGTGGCGTTCATTTTTGTCGTGGGAGACCTTAAAATATAAAAATTGGAATACTGGTTGGCGGGATATCCGGTAAGACTTGTGCACTACATGCTGGTAAATTGATAATCCGTGTTTTCCCAGATCTTTTACATATCAGTATGTTTGGATAAGGAACTCAACCAAATAACACCTTCCAAGTTACCTGCCTTTATATTCTAACTAGGTTAGGTTAGTAAAGAAAACAAAATCAGTACTATCAGAGAACTTACATAAGCACGCAAAGTAGTGGAAGATGGCGATAAGGAAGGTGTCTTTTAGTAGAATGCATTAGTTACACTAACTGGGGCCTAAACTGGATTTTAGCCGCAATTTCCAATCGGGTTTAGTTCAAACTTTTCTGTTTTCTTTAAGTTTAAATTCAAGTCAAGTGTGCATTAACAGGATTTAATTATATATTTGTCATACGTACACACGCTGGTCTTCAAAACTGAAATAATAATGGAAGTCGCATTAGTTAGCTTGACGAATCCAAACCGCCCCTCTTCTTGTGCTACCACCCAATAACATACCCGGGGTCCAGTTTGGAGAAAATTTGGCGATTATAATTGTGAATGGGTTGGAGAAAAGAAAGTATTTCAAGGCGCTCACGTCAGACTTCATTTCCAGTGTAGTGCTTCTTACTGGATTAAGTGATAGTGAACAGTTTGATTTATTGCAGCTTTCTCAGCTTTTTAAAAGTTAATAACTGAACCCAGCTAGTGATACAAAATAATTACGCAGTTAATGGTTGTATTTACAGAAAAGTATTTAAATATGCAAGAATCAATTCAGAAATGTGAAGAAATAAAAGAGAGACTAAAATTCAGGATGGTTAATGTGCAAGGCCGTAGGTTCCCCTTCTTGAACAGTAAGGGGTAATTAAAGTCACATTCGCCCGTAATCATAGAAATTGTAATTAGAACTATTCACATTACAAACTAATGTACTTATCGTCCCAAGGATGGCATTGAATATTGTTTATTTAACTTGGCAATACTAATATTGATAAAGCAGAAGTGGATTCTGAGTATTGTGGATGTGGATGTTTCGAATGAGGCCTTTGATTGACAGTATACCGTGTCTTTTCGATTTTGAGATTTTAGCGGCTGGGAAGCTGCCGGTGAGACAAAAAAAAGAAAAATAATCACTAAAAATATATTATTTGCTAACATAACTAACAATTTCAAGTTTAGGAAGCCTCTTCATTCTTCAAGGAAATTTTAGTTACGAGATTATAATTTGTGTTGCAGGGAGGCGGAGGTCAAGTGTACCCGAGGCGGCTGGCGCCGTATCCCAGTCCTGCCATGCACATGACTCAGAAGCGGGGGCAGTACCCTAGTCCTGGCCCAGCACCCAACATGCAACAACCTTTCCCTCCCACCAATAGCCCTCAGGTAATGTTAAACTGGACGTTTTCCAAATGTGTTTCTGTTCAATAAAGGGGTTTGAAAAGGAATTTACAATGTTGTTCTGTTTAATGTTGAGCAGTATGGAGGAGGGTACGGAGGTCGTCCGAACTTCCAGTCGCAGTACCAATCCCAGCAGATGGGCTTCGTTGGAGGCGGCATGCCAGCTGGAGCGGTTGGCGCCGCAGGTCCGGTTGCCGGAGGCCGGGCTGCGAGCGCAGCGATGCGGCAGACCACACCACCGTATCCTGGTCAGTACCAAGGCTATGGAACGGCCGGAGTTCCTCCGCAAGTGGCTAGCGGAGTAGTTGCTCCGGGCCCTGCAGGTGGCGGTTTCACCCCACAAGAGAGGACCAGTTACCAGCACAGTCCAATTCCTGGCAATCCGACACCTCCTCTAACGCCGGCAAACTCCATGCCACCTTACCCACCCGACGTCAAACCTTCTTTCAACGAATTGCAAAAAGCGCAGCAAGTTCTGTCGCAAAGTAAGTATTAAAATAAAAAAAAATAAAAAAAGGAAGACTTGTAAATATAATGTACTTATAGTTTGTTTAATCAACATGTCCTTTGGCCTTTCTGCGAGGTACAGAATGCAGTAGGGGTACTAAATAACTCTGATCAGTCAAGACCCTAATGGGGTAATCTTCACGTCGACGCGAAATTAGGTAGCAGGTATCCTAGACTGGATACCTAGTTCTAAAAATTAATTCCTAACACTGGTTTCTCTTCGTGACAAAGACACGAAATAAAGAGTTATTAGTGGAAATAACTCGGGCAGAGTCAGTCAAAAAGAGACAAACTAAATCTAAGAACTTCCACTAGCCTACATTGTGGGATATTGAGATGTAGATCGCGAGATGTGACCTATTGAAGCCGTTCTCTACCAGTTATTAAATCACACAACCAGCAATTAATGTACAACTGGAAATCGTAAAATTTCCTCAGTTGGAGTGGATTATGGCAATGAAGGCCATTTTAAAGGCCTTCAATTTACATCCTGGGTGGGTGCCATCTTCACTGTAAATGCTACGGAATAAACAAATAACTGAAGATTAGACAACAACTATAAATAATAATTGTCTTGCCTTCGTTGTTTCTATTCACATAAACAAAGTATACCAATATGGCGAATAAGAGTTATGGAATCATGTAAAAGGATTATAGGAACGCCTACAATGTGGGAAGTTGAGATGTAGATCACAAGATATGACCTATTGAGGCCGTACTCTACCCATTATTATACATTTCACACAGCGTAGCTAGCTGAACGCAACAGCACTTAAAATTATAATTAAAGTTGACAAAACCATTACTAAATAGCTTGTCTGGCCTTGGAATTAAATCTATTTGAACATGGTCGTAATTTGTCTTGTGCTATTCTTTTGTAAAATTTTAAACAAAAAATAATGACAATACTTTTTTTCTAAAAGAAGATTTGTTTTTCTAAAATAGATTTAAGTAGTAATCAAATAGTTAAAGGTCTTTTAGTTCATTAATTGCAGTAAGAGAATTTGCAAAATCATGTTTAAATTTGAATAATCAGTGTTTACTCCTTAACATCACTAAAAATTACTACGTGTATATGTAATTACCTTGCAACCTTGTAATATTTTAATTGGTCGTAGCTAGTTTGTTCGTACGTCATTTATATTTTATTGATTTGTTTTTTGTTTTTTTTTTCTTACTCTGTAGAAGATGATGAACTAAGGCTTACGTTTCCCGTAAGGGACGGAATCATCCTACCTCCATTCAGGCTGGAACATAACCTGGCTGTCAGTAACCATGTCTTCCAGCTGAAACCTACAGTCCATCAAACGTTGATGTGGAGGTATGAGAACATTTATTAGTTCATTATAATAAATTTAAAGGGGGCCTCATTTATTTGATGCTAATTCCAGTCCTAAATAATATTAACATCATTGACACCCCCTGAGCAATACCTACATGAAATGAAAATTGGTTTTCGCGGTGTGGCGCTTCGTTATTTACAAGTAAAGGTAACAACAATCGGTTTGATTGAAAAAGAAATGAGCTCGTTGCACAAACTAGAAGATCTAATGGCCTCTAATTGAGGGCTATTGTTTCTGTATATTTTTAATTATAGAAGTAGTTGAAATTTAGTTCCAAGTTTCAATGCTCGAAATCTAACTGGTTAGAAAATCAAAAACTCTGTACTGTGACGATGCAGGGAGTTTAAAGTTATTATGTTACTGAGATACCCGTCAATATCCTTGAAGATATAGCTAGTGGACTCCTTTGGAGGAACGGTTTAGTGTTACAACTATATAATTTCTCTAATTGTCGGTAGACTGCTTTTTGGTTTGGTGATTATATTTTAAGAACCTGAGAACACTTACGTGTAGCTGTCAAAGTGTTCTTCATTTGGCACTTACCTCTCAGGCCCTTGGCGACAAATTAATTTAACTTCTGAACGGAAATCACTTACTTGCATTAATATTTTATTTTGTACATTGTTATCCAGAAGCAGAATAATGAAGCTTAAACGTGATTTTTTGCAGGTCGGATCTGGAGCTGCAGTTGAAATGTTTTCACCATGAGGATCGTGCAATGAACACCAACTGGCCGGCCAGTGTCCAGGTTTCCGTCAACGCAACTCCACTCTCCATAGATCGTGGGGAAAATAAGACCTCGCATAAACCGCTCTACCTGAAAGATGTGTGCCAAGCAGGCAGAAACACCATACAGATAACAGTGTCTGCTTGCTGTTGTGTTAGTATTACTTTCTCTGCTTCTCTCTTAATGTGATCTGATCTTTCTTCTGTTTCTTTTCTATCAGATTACCCAAATTATACTTATAAGGTTTGATTAATTCAAAAAGATTTTATCCTAGAAAGAATCTTAGTGATACGAATATCGTATCAAATATTATTATTTTTTTTATCTCTAAGTATACTCAGGAATTTCTCAGTAAAAACCGTTTTTGCATTTGCGAGTTTTTACTTTAAAATTAAAAAGTGGTTTGAGATATCTGTCTTTTTCCAAGTGGAAATATTTTGCTCTCAAACATCGGCCATCATTTTCTCTTTCTATTGAGAAGAAGGCGTGTGGCAGGAGTCCCCAGGCTCCTGTTCATTGACTCCTATCTCAGCCTTTACGCACCTGGCGTACAAGAAAGGCGAGAGTTGCTTGCATCCTTTTTCTGGCAGGCCTGCATACCTCTTTCCGCAAGAGATTTCACAAATTTCAAATGTTCCTTATGTCGTTCGGATGCCAATGCAAGTGACTACCAGCTCTGCAAATCATAGCCGTATTGTACTAGCAAAACATTATTACTCAGTGTGCAACTTAACTAACAAAATATCTTCATAGTTTTTAAATAAACTTCATAGTTTTTTCATAAGCTGATAAAAGCAGAAGTTTAGTAGGTAGATAGATAAATTTACTGTATTTGGTTTTTAAATATACAAATTTCAGGGGTTCTGTGCTTTACAATTTTTTCAAAAGAACGAAATAAAAATCTATATAAACTGACTGCTATTGGCTCTCCAATAACAGCCTCGCCGCAACAGAAGTTTAGTATTCAAATGTGCTAAATTAAAATTAAAATTTTACAGTCGCACCTGTTTGTACTGCAACTGGTACACAGGCCGAGCGTTCGAAGTGTGCTGCAAGGACTGCTGAAGAAGCGGCTGCTAACAGCTGATCACTGTATAGCAAAAATCAAGAGGAACTTCAACAACACCTCTTCCGGCGGTTCAGGTTACAACTGTGTAGACAAGGATGGTGTAGAACAAACCGCACTAAAGGTAAACCGTTACATCAAATTTTCATAGGAACATTTTATGAAATGAAATGAATTTTGTTGGCAGCTCAAGAGTTTTAACGAAATAATTGTTTATTTAAAACAGAGTTGAGAGTTTCAGCTCCGATTTTCACCACCACGTTGTTGACGTGCGCATTGCATTCTAATTTTCAGGTGTCTCTGAAGTGTCCCATCACATTTAAGAAAATAACACTACCGGCCAGGGGGCACGATTGTAAACACATTCAGTGTTTCGACCTGGAGTCTTACCTTCAACTGAACTGCGAACGAGGGGCATGGAGATGTCCAGTTTGCAAGTAAGTTTCGCCAAGTAGTCGCATTTACATTGTGCCTATGTTAAGCTAACATTAGATTGCCCAGCTTAGCAATGGAGAGGGGGCGGGCCGAGATGGGACAAAAGAAATAGAATAAAATAAAATTTGCAAAAGAAAATGAGAATAAAAGAAATTTGTAAAGCAGATATGTAACTTTGCAAAACATACAAAAAGGACAGTCTATCCAAAAGGTACAAAAATCTCCTTAACAAAAACTTACAGTTTAAAATGTTAAGTATAAGGGTTGATTAAACGCCAAAAGGTACACAAATCAGCAAGTACCTAACATTTCATTAATTCTTCATTAATATTTAAGTAATTTTACTGCATTAATTTTCATTAATATTTTTTAGAATTTATTAGATGTCACAGACCCTTATGCTGGCCATTTTCGTCTACAAAATATATGTTCAAGTAGCTCTGTAGATTGACTGTAATATCTAGTTATTTATAATAATCAAACTGTTAATTACAGGTTAAAAAGAAAAACGTTATAAAAAATATAAAAAATTTTATGTTATGTGTGTTATTTGTGCTCACGAATATTTCGGTAAGACGAATTCAAGACAGTAGCCGACTCTAACTTTGTCTTTTTCTACTTTAACATGCATGTACATATATGTGATTTATCATAATTATATCAAAAAAATATTATAAATGAAGTGGCCAGCATAAGGGTCTGTGACATCTAATAAATTCTAAAAAATATTAATGAAAATTAATGCAGTAAAATTACTTAAATATTAATGAAGAATTAATGAAATGTTAGGTACTTGCTGATTTGTGTACCTTTTGGCGTTTAATCAACCCTTATACTTAACATTTTAAACTGTAAGTTTTTGTTAAGGTGATTTTTGTACCTTTTGGATAGACTGTCCTTTTTGTCTATTTTGCAAAGTTACATATCTGCTTTACAGATTTTTTTAAATTTGGAATAAGCAATTCTATCATTATAACCTGATAAGGTGTTAAGTCGAAACCGTAACTACCACTGGAGAGATCTTTTTAAAGAATGATTATAGTTGCGGTCCTCAAAACCATCCTCAATAACAATTTTTCTGAAAAAGCGTTTTGAATAACATAGGAAGGTATTTGTACGTAAATAGCAAAATTAAACTGCGATTTCAGTACTTCCTTTTAAGAGGAGTTAGAAAAATAAACTACGATTGCAGTACTTCTCCCTAAAAGGCAAAGAGGCAAAGATTTTTTAATCGAACGACAATTCATTGATTTAAATCGGTTCACTCATTGATAATTTAAACGATTGCAGTACTTCCTCTTAGTAGGAGCAAGAGAATCGGCAAGGTAGAGGAGCTTTAACCACTTATTCGAGCTAAATTTTATCAAAATCGGACTAAGCGTTATGGAAATATTGGTAATAATAGTTTTAGATAGGGCCTTACTTGGGTCGGGCAAACTCCCCTCCTTATGAGGCACAGCGTCGAGACTTTTAAAGTGCAAATCTGTACAAAATTTCGATTCGAATGACACTTCATTCATGAAAATCGGTTCACGTGTCGATAATTTGAAAGATTGCTGTACTTCCCCTTAACAAGAGTAAGAGCTGATCGCTACTTTAATGTTACGTAGGGGTGCCCTAACCCTATCATCCTACCAAATTTTATCAAAATCGGGCCAAGGTTTACAGAGTAATTAGTAACAATAACTTTAGAGGGGCCCTTACATAAAGGGGGCTAACTCCTCTCCCATTCGATGTACAGCGCCGAGACCCCCAAAAGGCACATCTACATAAAATTCCGAATCGAATGAAACCTCATTCATGAAAATCGGTTCGCGCGTTTAGGCGCTACGTTGTTTACAAAAAAGGTAACAACAACAACAACAACAACAACAACAACAACAACAAGAACTCTTGTTCAAATCCTAAGAAAATGTTCTTACATTTTTTGAAAATGCCGTTTTTGCTCATTTTCGGCAACTTTTTTCTCGAAACCTATTAGATTTGGGTTGTTGCAAAAAAATTACAGTTATAAAGGAGGATTTGCCCTATATTTTAAAGAAAATTTGGGAATTTTATCTTTTATAGAAAAAGAGAAAAAAATTGTCAAAGTTGGGTGTTTTTCAACGTTACGCTTTTTCGTGCAGTTTTTGATGATCAACCCTTATACAACTGTCCTACCGGACAGTTTTAATGCAGAAAGTTCGGACTCAAGTGGTATGAGTGTCTTAACATCGCTTCCATATCTATTTCGGTCAACAGGAACTGCGTTTTTTCTAAATCATTGTTTTTTATAATTTCAGAGAAAACTCATTCTAAGAGTAACCTTCTTCTAAGGTGACAATACAGTGTAATATATGATCTCATACCTTATAATATAGTTTTTGGGCAGTATTGACTTTATGTACGGTGCCTATTACTAGGTGAATATTGAAACGATTGAGTTGTGGCGCTTATAAGTCTATATATATTTTATAACTTTGTTTGTTAAGCTTTATAAGCCTTTACAAATTCGTAATTTATTCTAAACAAGTGACCATGGCTCTGGATAATAGCTAATTTTAAACTGAATGTAGCAAACCAGCCCAGCTAGAAGGACTAGAGGTGGACCAGTACATGTGGGGTATCCTCAACACTCTCAACACTTCAGAAGTAGAAGAGGTGACGATAGATCCTTCAGCCAACTGGAAACCATCCAGGGGATTTCAAGGAATTAAGGTATGTGCACTCTTATTTCATTTAATAACGCAGATATTAAACTGGAGTAATATTGTAGAATAAATAATATCTTTTGACTTTTTGTCAGACGGAGGATGAAGGTACAGAGTCCTGCAGCAGTAAGCGAATGAATAAAGCGATGTCGCCGGGAAGTATGACTCTGCCTACGATGAACAATTGGGATATGGGGCAATCCATGTCTCCTTACATCCCTCCAGACATGAACAGTAAGTTGTGGATTGTTAACCAGTTTTACGATGTACTGAACAGTAAACTTTTCCGCAGTGCCCAGAATGGGATGCCATCATTTTTATTTCATTAACACTTTTATTAAGTCTTTATATTCATGATTAATTCTTTGCCCATCTCAGACGTAATGGGTACAAATCCTAAGAAAGTCTTGGGGGATCAAATGGATGTTTTTCAAAACAAAAAATTGTTGAAAAGAGGCCTGAACTTCAAAAGAAAACCATCTTTTACTGGAACGTTGCACTTGCTCATAATTGTGTTGAAGCAAAGAAATGACAAAGGGTTGTTGGAATCGTTGGGAAATCTACCCTATTCACTAGATTCTATCTTCTGAGTTTATTTATGTGTATTTTGCTCATTCTTCGGACTGGCAGTTAAAGGATGGATACAGGTGCGCTAATAGAGGAATTTAGAAATTAGCAAATTTTTGAATTAAAAAAGAAGGCTTGCCCGTAATATTAAGAAAGCTTTTTGGCTTCAGCTAATATCTAAACCAAGAATCATTAATTTATTTGACTTCAGGTATTGCGAGTGGTTCGATGATGAATTCCTCTGGGCCGCCACCATACCCTGCCAGTACGATGGGTCGTACAGGTGCTGGAAACAATGCCGGCGCTACCAACACGGCGGGAGCGGGGTATGAATTCAGTCCTGTGGTCACTTCATCTAGTACTGACTTCAATTCTACACCTCTATCTCATCTCAGTGATGCGACACCAGCGCTTGATCCACTCAATGCAATGGAAAAGTCGCTAAATGAACAGGTTTGCAATCATTTTCTTGGTCATCTCTTAAAACAACTAAAAATGTGAATCTTAGAATGTACGACTAAAGTTTTGATCAGAATTTAGTTTCTTTAGTTTTATTTACAAGGCAATAGGCTAATTTTTGAAGAGAAACGAGATCAATAAGGTTGATTACTCATGTGCGGTGAAATTGTGTCGACAGATGCCACATACACCCCATACCCCGCACACACCTCACACGCCCCACACGCCGGGAGGCGCTGGAGGCGGTACAAGCGGTCCTCCAAGTGTGCCGCCATCTAATCCTGACAATTCTGGCAATCCTCCTGATGACATTCCGTCGGATCTTAACTTTGATCCAGCCGCTGTCATTGATGGTGAAGGAACTGGACAAGAAGCACTCAATGTAAGTTTTTTTAAAATTTAAAATGCTATTTGTTTGCGTAATAATCGACTACTTTTATTTAAAACATTTTGAGGAAAAATTGAGAATATTAATCTTAATTTTTTCCACCTTCTTATATAAGTTTTAATTAATTTTTTATTGTTTGGTACATATTATAGTTACTGCCGGACAATGTGGTAGATCCCATGGAATTGCTATCCTACCTGGATCCTCCAGATCTGGCGACGCCGCCCAGTAGTGGCGCAAGTAGCAACGGCAACATGGGAACGCCCGGGACGGCCAACACCAGTGACGATATCTTGGCACTATTCGAGTGAACTAGCTCACCCCAGATTGTCTATAATTTTATTTTATTTCTTTAAGAAGCACACAAAGTCAATAGCCAGATGTTCCTGAGTTTTGTTGACGTTTCTTCATTAAATGCAATCAAACTATTCATGAAATTGTTGAAGCTGCAACACTTTATTCAGTAACTTTTCCTTCTATTTATTTATTTCTTTTGTTCCACTTTTCTTACCAAGAAGAAAAGAATGAGGAGTGTTTATGGCGAATTACAAACTTATTGTTCCTTAAATTATGTTATTTGGGAGGAGGCGGAAGAAGAATTATTTAGAGGCATTTTATTTTGCGGGAAATGACCACATAACGTCCCACCTTTTTTTAATTTTATTAGAAAACTACTCTTTGATTTCTTCTTAAAAAAAAAAGAAAATATTTTTGGTAATTACAAAAAGAAAGTGAGATCTCATTGATGTGTTTAAATGTCTTTTTTTAAAAAACAATAACAAAAATGTAAGTAAATACCTAAAAAAAGTACTTGACCCCACGTACAAGTTTTTATATGTACTATAGTTATTGTAAAATGTAATATACTTTTTATTTTTTGAGTTCCTTAATTTAAATATAAATATATATATTTAAGAGTAAATAATTTTAAAAAGTAAAATAGAAAATATATATCTACAATTGAATTTTGTCAATTCGTGTTTAGAATTTAGGGAGAGACTTTTTTTTTTAATTGCAAATTGCAAATTTGTTTATAAATATAATATATTTTTTAATCTGACAAAAAAAAATTTTTTGAGTCTACAAAATTTTAGGTACCTGTAAAGAGGGTCACCCACAGAGGAAGACGGCGCTCATTTTCTTCATTCAAAATATTTTTTTTTAAAGGCCTTAAGGTAGGAAAGAAAGGAAAATCTTTTTGTAATATGTATAGTGCTACTTTCTTTCCCATTTTTGAGGTCTATGAAGAAAACAATAAACAAAAACGAAAGAAAATTTGTATAAATAGGAGTCATAGGAATCTTTCCGAAGGATTTCCAGTGGTTAAATACATTAACCAGACATAATGACCAAAACTAAAAAAAAAAAAGATAGTATTCCTATAGTAAATTTAAGGAATATTCAAAGTACCATGAGAAACTCCATTTTACTACTTATATTTTGTAAATTTTCCTTAAGGGTAAATGAATCCTACTCCTCCCCTAAAAAAATAAACAGTGAATGCTGTAAACTTAAAGATAAATGATTTGTAGATATTGCTGATTATACAAAAAGAAAAATAATAAAATTTAAATTTTAAGAAAATACAACAAAATATTGTAATTTTTATTAAATATATTGTAAATATTTCATACTAATTATAAAAATTATATACAAAGAAAAAATATATAATATTCCTAAATTTAAATAATAATTATTGGCACATAATGAGCAAAATAAAATTATTTAAATATAATACAAGAAAAAAAAACAAGTTGGAGGCCAGTTTTTGATTTTTTTTTTTTATTTCAATCAATTTAGATTATAATTATTAAACTAATTTAATAAATAATAATATAGTTACAATAGTTTGAGATGGAAAAGAGAAGAGTAAATAATGATTATTGAAGTACTATATTTTAACTGTTGTTGGAACCAAATGTAGTTAAACATAATTTAAAAAAAAAAAAGAAAAAAGATTACAAAAAAAAAATTAAAAAAGAAAAAATATATAAAAATAACTATATATATATATATATATACAATAAAATAAAGTAGATATATAACTAGGAGTCATGGATGTTGGACAGAGATGAGAGAGAAAACAAATATATTATATATTACATTTATTGAATAATACAAAATAAATAAAAACGAATGACATGTGATCAAATATGCGTGACTGAATTCTAAAAAATAAATGACATGGAAATAGCTACAATTTTAATAATTTCTCACTTTTTATTTATCTCTGTGTTCTAACCGCTTTTTGTCTGGATTTGTTTATATAATGAAGGAAAGAAATCCTACTTTCTCTTACTCTTTTGGAGGAAGTATTCAATGCGGATCAGAATGCATCCAGAAACCTCGAATTTAGCTTTGGGGTGAAGCAACCGAAGGTGCCTCGGGGGAAGAGTATCGGATCCTACTATGTCAATATTCAGACTTAGATCATTTGTCGAACGTGTGGAAACCCAGTGGTAGTCTGTTTGCAATAATATTGATCTGTATTGCAGACTGAGATTAGTGCTTCTATACCTGTCTGCGAGTAAAACTTGAATTTGACAACGTAGAAGTGTTTCGAATAGAACAATCTTCTTAAGAACGAATTCTTTCTGGGTTAGGTCTGGTTACTTCGATAGAGCATATAGCAATAAATCTGTCTAAATTTCGGTGTCTCCTGCAGGGCATATTCCTGCTATCTAAGGTTCTTTAATCATTTGTGCCGGAAAGGTAGTCACTTGGGAGCGGCGTGCATCACGCTCTAGCCTCTGCTGGTCAAGGCGAATGGCACCAAGTGTTCTCATGAATTTAGACTGTTGCAGGCTGGATGTCCGAGCCGAAAAAAGGCCTTTTCAAGGCACTGTAAGTTTCAGAAAACATCTCCACTCGATGGGACTTAGGACTCAGATCACCCAATCAGATGTGAGTCATTTTCAGAGGAAACCCCAATTTTGGCTGGAGTGCTGAAGGAACTCAGAAGCCACCTTACGACCTTTCTCTATTCACTTTCTAAACACCTTAAAATTGGAAACAATAGTACTCGTCTGCATTCCCAGATATGAATACGCAATAAAGAACTCCATTTGTTCCAAGAATTTCAAAAATTTATATTTCCGCTTGCAACTCATAATCTGATCGATTGCAACACTTCCTTTCTTATGAAGGATAAGAGAAAGTAATATAATTTTTAGTAAATATAAATACAAATTTATTCGTAAACTCTTTAAATACATGAGAGAAAAATAATAATAAATACTTACGTTTCTATTTTGCAAAAAAAATTAGACCTTTTCGCTCATAAAACTACTTTTTGATGTTTTATAGTTTTGGTCTTCTTTTCATTAAATTACACTTTGCTATTTCGTGCGAATAATTGTGAAACAGTTATTTAGCCGACAAGAGATATTCCATTTTCTTTCCCGTTAAATTGTAAAGAAAAACCTGGCGAGCATTTTTCAGCAGATCTTTAATTTTAATAATTTCCGTTTAATCGATAAGTTGGATTCATTTAATTATCGCATAGAAGAACGGCTAATAACTCTGCGCACACCGCAAGGATGGTTACCACCTAGTTGTGCATTGTTAGGATATGTCTTGGTGCCCTTGGTTTTTAAGGACCTGAGAAGTTAGATAGGTTGCAAAAGTTAAACACTCTCTCCTCTTTACAAGATCCAAACCGATTTCCAAGTGTCTTTGATCTATTTTCCAAGTAAGAGCAGTTTCAAACCAAAAATCCTAATGGATGACTTCGGCGGGTTGTCGGCATTCTAACATCTGGAGCCTAGGGGTCCGGATAAGGTGATACCAAATTTTTTACAACTGTGCAAATTGGGTTTCATATCAGATCCATTGTGTAGAGAATCTGAGAAATTCATCGCATGGCAGATTGTTTTTGGAAGTTTAGAGATTGGATTTTGGTTGGAGCTTAGTATGTCAAGGCTATTGTCAGATTTGTTCTGACTGCTGTAAATCTCAGGATGCTGCACAGCACAGCACAAACTGTTTCAATCATTCTCTGAGTGGATTCCATGTTGCCAAACTAGTGCACTCTATTGAGTACTGAATTTTCTTTTCAATCAAGAATCAAAATCAAACAACTCGATAGAAGCCACTTGACCCTAATTTCCACATCACATCTAAAATCAAGCCATTCTTCGTTAGATAGCCATTCTTCCCACGCTAAGTTATCAATATTTATTCCCTTTACTATCCACTGGTTCCGCGTCATGAACGGTTTCCTTGAAATGTCAAGTCACTTAACTCTATAAATTCCTAAAACTGAAATTGAAATTGAAGAACAGTATTAATAAGGTGTATATTGAACAAAAAGTATTAGTGTACCGCTCAAATTGAATTTCTCATCTGCTGTAAACTTCTCTGCCAGATAGATCTTAAGATTTATTTATTTTGTATACAAGAAAGTATTAATAAATGAAAACAAATAAAAAAAAAAATGGGCATTAATAAAAACTTGTAAATTACAATAAACTTGTAAAAAAAGAAGAAGAAGAAAATAATCAATGTACATATAAATAATTAATAAGCAAATCATTATGTAAATCTTTTTTTTTTAAATCTAAATCAGGCAAAGGTAATAATGATGAGAAGTTTTCCTTGTTTTATCTAAGGCGCCAATCATCTAAGGAGATTGACGTCCCGGAGCCCTCTCTCGTTACAAACTCTGTCCATCTGAGTTATCGAAGCTTCTTCTTCGAAGAAGAGAAAATCTACCGGATTTGAACCCGGTATTTCCGGATTTTTAATTCACCGCGCTACCAAATTGATCTAAGCCCTTATCTTAATATTATTATTTTGAATAAAAATGTGTACTTAAAACAAATAAAATAGAAAACAAGGATGGATGGAAAGAGGTTTTGTGTGCGTCACAGTGTCAAATAAAATATGTTGAGAGAAAAATTAAATAATTATCCGAGACAAGTGTGACGAAAAAGTGCTACTGAAAAAAAATGATGTAATATATGAATAAAATAATTATGATTTAAGTGATAAGTTTCGATTAATGAGAAAAAAAAATAAGGGAAAGTATTTGATGACACTACATGAAAATATAATATAATTTTAAATTATTAATTATAACTATAATATACCTACACTCTGACAAGCCTTATTTATTTATTTTTTTTTTTAAGTGGATTAGTAAAGTTAAAAAATAGAAACTTTGGAGAGTAAGCGCGGAAGGAACATTGAAATTGTCAACAATGTAAATCAAGTTCCTTTGGGCCACTGATTTTATCCGCCCAACCTTGCTTTCTTGCAGTCTCGTACTCTCCTCAAGCAATTATTAGATACTTAAACTGATATGAATCTGTGAATCTCTGAAGAGATGAAAGACAATTTTAAACTGATTAGAATTGAGGAAGGAAGAGGGAAAAAGGATGCCACGATGAAAAAAAACCTGAAAAAGGGAATTATCAGTAATATAGATCAATTTCTGTAAAAAAAAAAAAGTTTTCTCTGAGCGTAAAATTTACGGTTAAATAAGAAATTACCTTTTGCAATTTGCTGGACGGAAAAATTTTATGTAAAAAAAAAGAATTATTTTTCTTTTCATTATTATTTGCCTTTATTTTAAGGAAAAATTTAAACTAAGTATCGAAAATTAGTGTATAAATCGACAAAAAAAGAGGAAGATAACCCCACAGTGCCTTTCGCAGTTATATAATTTTTTCGTTAAAAAAAAAATCAAATCCAGAAAATGATCTCATAAGTATGCAAAATATTATTTTTGTTTTTCGGACAATGATACTTGATTTTTTTAATAATCACAACAAAATAATCATCTAATCTTGTGCAGAGTGTAGGTTTTCTTACCTGACCCTTGTGTAAAAAAGATATAGTAACCGAAATATATTTAAATAAAACAAAATTAATAATTTATTGGCAATGCCATTAGATTTATAAAAAAGAAAATTTACCCGTAGATGGAAAATGAAAAAAAAAAAAAAACGAAAAAAATTGTGTGCTCTGTTATTCAATAATTTAATAATAAACAAATTATAGTTTTTTATTTTATACAAATCAAACTGTTTTGTTTTTCATTTTGTTTAATTTTTTACTTTTTGACTGTTTTTCGTTTGTTTGATGATTAGACATGTAAGAGTCTACAATCACAGTACAAATCATTAATGATTAATATTATGAATAATAATTCTACATTAAAGTTAAAAAAAAAATCTAAACAGAAAAAATGAATAAATAAAGCAAATACATTAACAAATTTAAGTACAATCAACTTTTTTAATTTTTATTTTTTTACATTTTTAAGTAAAAATCATTTGCTCTTCAGAATATTCTAATCAACTACCTCTCAGTTGTTTTCTGTACTTTTTTGATAATTTTAAAACTACCTAGCGATTACTACTTAAGGAGAATTTTAGGTAATCCAGCAAAAAAATCTGAAAAAAAAAGTGCAGAATGGATAACAAAAATAATAATAAAGCTTATGATTATTAAAAACACCAAACGTAAGATCAAAAAGCTTCAGTAGCCACTTTCCGGTTTCATAAACGTTTGTCCAGTCGATTTAAAAAAATTAAAAATACATTTTAACTGAAGTCCGGAATGAATTTAAAAAGTAAATAAAACAAGTTTTGTTAAAATGTTAACGAATTCGTTGTAATTGTCGGTAGATAAGATGGCCATCTGTCATTTTTATTACACCTATAATTCGGTGACCAATTCGAAATATAGTTAATCAATTCTTCATAAACAAGGGATACCTTGGGTCCCGGGTGGCTACCCATGGCTAAAATTTCACTCAAAGATGGAAATAATCTCTATGAACGTTGTAATTCTCATTAAAATTCCAAGTTTGAGGGAAATCCGGAAGCGAAAGTGCAGTTTACTGAATAGATTGAGCTTTATTTTCTATTTTAGAATTTTTTGGATCAGGGCTACACCAATTTCCTTAAAACTTCTTTTACTATACACCTGCCTGAATGTCCATCACTTTTACTTCAGAAATTTTGCCCAATTCAATGAAAAAACATTATTAAGCTTAGTCCAAGTTCAGAGTCTTTAATGGCAAAATTCAAAATTTATTAAATGGCCAGAATTACTTTAAAAACATGATTTTTCTCTTTGCAAGTAGCTTAAATAATCGTGTTCGTCGGGTTAGTTCAATAAAACTTCAGAAATTTTTATGAAATTAGCCGCCTTTCAGGATCTCTTGATCGTAAGGTGTAACACAGAGAAATTCATGCACCAATATACTACTATGTTTAATTCTAGCTTATCAGATCAGTTAATCAGCCTAATTCAATTGTGCTGTTTCTTAAAACAGTTTCTTGTATTTACAAAGAATCATTAAAGGTTTAATAGAAATGACTGAAAGATCTACTTTTTCTTCCTTTGAAAGACGGTGGAGAAACTGATCCAATCTGAATTTAAAATTGGAAAAGTTTAAACTCTAGAATCATTCTGACACTTTTTTTATGAAAAATTTAAAAATAATGATACGATTAGTAATAATTGTTTTTGTTTATTTTGCATATTCTTAATGAGTGCAAGAGTATTGGTAATTAATTAGTGGATTGCGCTGTGTATCATAGCAACAATTTTTACAAACAGCTGGCCAAGCAAGAGGAAAATAATATATATATATATATATATATTTTTTTGTTTTTATATAAGTTGCAAGGCAATTTGTTTATTGTATATTGTCCAGTTGTGATCGGATTTTATGATTAAAAAAACAAACAATAATTTCTATTTATTTATCTTTTTTTCCTCATTGATTTCCACACTCATTATAAACATTATTTCCAAATTCAACGGCTTTTGAAGAAGTCTTCAGGAATTATTTGAGAAAAAGGAAGTTTCTTATTTGAAGGTTGAGAGGACGTAATCTGAATTAAAGAAATCAATTCATTATCTCCACTAAACTGACAAGATAATCAGCTAAATCTTCATAAACTGGACCAAAATTTTATTGTATTCTCTTAATTATTTAAAGTCTTTATAAATATTACGCACGCACACACGCACACAAACAAAAATAAAAATAAATTGTCACTTCTAATGACGCCAACCATGGTCATAGACCGTCGGTGGATATTTTCTTAATGTTTAGTTATTTATTTAAAGCCTAGAGAATAGATAACAAAAAAGTAAATACTTATATTTATTGCAGAGTATCAAAACATTAGTTAGATTAAAATTTTAAAATGATACTTTAACTAAGGAGTTAAAATTAAAGAGTTAGTTTCAAAAACTGAGGTTTTATTAAATAAAGCAAATTAATTTTTTAAACAATGAAAAATCAAACCCAAAAATATGAGCACTTTTTTATTTTTCCCCCTATCACATTACTTTTTATATTTTTTGCCCAAAATGGGTTTACCCATGTTTTCTTTCAACAAAATGACCGTTGACTTCTGGTGTTGGGTTCAAAAGTACCTTTTTTTTTCTGCTCACAAGTTCGTCGAATTACCAATTTTGTCGTAGTCCAGCTAAGATCGTTACTTTATCGTTCGCCAGTAAGATTGACAAGAAGTTAAATCTAGCTTTTAAAATACAGAATGAATTGAAAATGTGGTTAGGACCACAGTTCTGAGTGGTACAATTGATTTTATCTTTCGTGGCTCACATGTTTCCTAATGAAATACATTCTTCGAATTTAAATATAAAAAGTCAAATTTCAATATAAAAAGGAATTTCCAAATAGATGTCATCTAAAACGCTCATCCATCATATACCGACTAAGTATCCAGTTTTTTCACTGTTAAGGGGCCAGGGGAGCCTACGTTGGTGATAGGAACTGTTAATATTAAGGTAAATATTAGCGACTGCAAATCCTAGGAGAGTAAGGCAAAAAATATTTATTATTAGCTCTAGGTGAATGCCCTAAAGCATTGATTGACTTGGGCTACACAAATTGTCCCCCTACCATACGCTATAAAATACGTATCTTTTAACCAACTATCACATTGAGTCTCCTAAATCAACTTTTCAACTCTGTTAAGACATATTTATAAAATCGTCTCTTACAATTACGACTACTGAGACTGCATTCACAGATAGATTGTCACATACTATGTAGTCTTCAATCTTGCATTCGTGACACTGTGTCTGCTTGAAATTACGTTCAAGTTAGTGAATGGTGAGCAACAGCTGCGAGTCCATTAATCTGTGAAACTAATTTCCTTAGATCATTCCAACTCCATTTAATAATCTTGTTGGAGTCCTTGGAGATCTGAGGGTGACAAGTAGGAGTTATGAGGTATATCAGCGATCCTGAGAAACGGAATGGCCCCTACATAGGTATAGTATTTTTTAAGATAGATTTTCTTAAATTCTAACAATTGCTGTTTTATGTGAAAAGGCTACTTATGCAGTACATATTATTAAGTAGATAAGGACGATTTCGTGAAAATTGGACAATTTAACTTTAATTCTACGTCTAAATTTTGTTTTCATTGATATTACTAGAAAGATTCTCACTAGTGCAATGCTTGTTGGTAGGTAAGGACCGTATAGCAAAATTGCATCATGTTGCTCGCTCTTTAAATCCTTTGTATTGTAGCACAAATTGCCTGAAAAAGCTTCTTTGGGAAACCCCTCTTTTTAAAAAAAATTCATTGCTTTAGATAATTATATTTTTGTAAGCTATTCGCTATCTCAATATTTGAATTATTTATTAAGGCACAAAATAAATAAAAAAAATAAAATCTAAACATTTCCTTTAGACTAAGGAGGTAAAAATGGTCAAATTCACTCCTAATGGCTGAAAATAGCCAATATGGCAACACTGCTAGGAACGCTGTATAACCTGAAAATTGAGTTCCTTCCCCGAGTGTCTAGTGGAATTAGTGGAATTTTGTTATGGCTCTTGAACTATTAGGATATTTCAGTAAGGTGAAGTAATTCAGTTAGTTAAATTCAATACCTTTGCAAACAAAGTTGACTCACAGTTTCTGGAGCAGCAATTCACTTACATTCAAGTTGACTGTTTTCGTGCGATACCTCCATCAGTTTGAAAGAAATACAAATATCTACTAACAGTTTTTCATCAATAAGAAACTATCTTGCGGCATGGTGGTAAAACTCTAACAAAAGTAATATTTTTAACTTTTCCATTTCAGAATACCATTTCGCTGGTAGAATCATCTGCATTCATTGTAACTAGAGGAATACACTGTACCAATGTTTGTGAAAAGAAACAAGCTGGGAAGTATAAACGTTCGTTGAAAGGTGACAAACCGCTCACATATGAAATGGCATATCCCCCGCACAGGATAGCGCATTTCAAATCTTGGAACTCCTGGAATACGTGTAAGTTACTGTACTGTATATTGCGGCCTTAATAATTAGGTGGATAGTAGTTATATATTAATATGATTGAAACAAATCTCTTCCAGTTTTATTTGTAGCCACATGATGCGGTAATTCCAGATTCTTTGCGCTTTTAACCTCCTCGGCACATACACTTCCTAGCCGCTCTTTTGTATATTCACCATTTTGAACCAGAAACTTTTAACAAAACGAAGTTGTTCTGTTAATGATATTTTCTTGTTTTAAATAAAGGTTTTGGTGTTTAGAATAGCCTTTACTCTTTAGGAAAGTTTGAAAAAAAAACAAGTCAACCAACATCTTTAGGCAACCAAATTAAAGTATCGGCTATATTAATTCCCGTACTGGTTAATAACAACTTCATTAATTGTTGGAAAATATCAATTGAAATTTAAAATTCTGCAAATAAAGCAGCTTTATTTCGATTTTCTAAAATAAACTTTTGCGGAGTGGTTTTCTTATCTTTCTTAACCACCGCTTAAATTGTGTCTTAAATTACATTTTGTTAGTACCTAATTATCCTGTTTTGAACTAGTTTGGGATTTAGCTTGAAAGGGCTGGGATAATTTACGTAGTAATCGCAAAGGCTGATACCTAGTGGTTAAAGAAAAGGTTGTGCTTGGGTTTCAGCGAATGGAATTTGGCCAGGTGTTCGCTGGTTCCTGGAACAGCCCGCAGGGAGGCGTAGTTAACATTTAGCTTCAAGGAGGTCTTTTATCCTTAGCACGGCAATTAATTTTTTTACTATATTCGAATTTGTTGAATTTTTGTGGGCTCTGTCATGACAAGTCCCCCATGTTTGCCACTTGGCAGTTGACCACTTTTCAAAGGATTTCACCCCACTTTGTTTGGAAAGTCGTCCAAACTAAGAGTAAAATTAAGCTTATTGCAGCTTCTCCTTGTTCAGCTACTTGGCAAATATTGACAAAAATTTTCAGCTTTGTCAATTCTGAACTTTCCGAACAACAAAAAATTTCAACATTGTTGGAGAGACGCTTCCCACTCACATCGTATCGGACTGGATATTAGTGGGACCAATGCCAAAGAGCGGATATATTCACGTTCCTCATAAACAAGTTTATTTCTTCACTCAGTGACGGACAAACTTTATTATGTGTGCGAATGGATTGCACAGATAATCGTTGGTAGAATATGTTTAATTAAAATATCCAGTTTTTGATCCGGCCTAAGTGAGCTTCACTTCAGCTTAGTCAGCTGGTTCAGATTTTCACTGCGTCTCAGTGATGACGCTGAAATCAGTGTGGTCTCGATTCTGCAGACAAATTGTCTCAGTTTGTTCTGCAGAAAAAATTCCGTTCACTTTGCATTTTATAGAGTATAATGACCTTGGCTTAACCATGTTTATATTGTTCAATACAAATAAATGAATATGCTGATTCCGTTACAGGAAAACACCACCAGTTCAAGTTAAAGTTGTTTCCTTTGTTTCAGCCAACGTTCTGGATGGAGTTCGCCCAGCTGAAACTTTATGTGAAGATATGTTTATCAGGAAATTTTTAGCAGGTACTTGGCATAAATTATTTCTTTCAGAAATAATTATCAAACGTCAGCACAATCTAATCAGGATCGCTGGGATTGTTTTACGATCATTGCCGCCGAGGAAACTATATTTCCTGATTGGCTACACAGAGGAAATACTCTCCTATTGGTTGCAATGCCCGGTAAAATTGGAATTGCAGACTACACCCAATAGAAGTGATGTCACTTTCAAATATATTTAATTTATTGTTTGCTTGCTGAAGGAGAAGAATTGTACATATTCTAGTTGAATACACGAAATTTGTAATTTAATTTGTATTCGGTGTTTGAAAATAAGTGATTTGTAATATTGTGAGAAAGCAGTGTAAATAAAATGTTCTAGTCTCGAGTAGAATTCAAGTTCAAGATCCTTCTTCAAAGTGCTGATAGAATTCCGTTTTTAAAGAAACCCCGCGCCTAGTAGCATTTGCATTAATTTTTTTTACTTTTTGAAATTGTATACCAATTTTAACAATTTTCGGTGGATCCAAAACGGATATTTCTAGGAAAATGTAGAAAATTATACACTGGTTTCAAATTTGCAATTTGCTGATCTAAGAGAAAGTAAAATCTAGGAATTAGATTGAACCCAGAGTGTGCGACATTTCAAGGGTGAATGCACCAGTATCCTTAATTAGTAGACGGAGGCTAGCGGAGTGGAGGTATCACACCGCGGCGTTCTTAATGTATGCCACGACTCGCAAGTTCACATCCTCGGACAATAGTTTGATTTCTCAGGCACCACACTATCTCGTTCAGTTGGTCAACTTAACAACCTCAACTACGTTGTATACAAACTGTAATCATCAGTTTGTGCATTCTATCTTCTTATTTTTCCCTTTCTCTCAGCAAAAAAAGTATTTCCTATGTTTGCTGTGTCAAATTTTCTTTATTGGTTCATTAGAAATATCCGCCTCCTGAGATCAAAAGAAAAAGAGTGGGTTTTTATAAAATGTTTTTTAAACCCATTTCAACAGCAACCAAGTTTGATATTTTCGCGTCTGAAACTGCATTGATGAGATGAAGCGGTGAATAGGGCTGAAAACTACAGTTCCTCAGCTTAAAACCATGAACACTTAAATAAATAGAGGGGTAGACCTGCATGACTCTCTTTTATAAAGGTGCTACAATGTCTCCGACAGTAACTTTTGCGGAACAGACTGCACAAAATCGTAAACAGAACATGAAATTCATTATAGGAGGCCTCAATTACGATCTTGTATTTACAATTCTTTTCACCCCAACAATTAATTACAAAAACAGTAATTAGTTTTTCCGAGTATTAATTATGTATTGCGCATTTACTTATTGCCTAAACAAATTGAGCTAGCCCATTGGTTAAATTTATCTTGCTCACCATTAAGTTTGAGTAAATTGCAGCTATCTTATTTATTGTCTGGACGGCACCTAAGTAGACACCATCGCATGTCTGCACAGTTTTACCATCTAGTGGCAGTTTATGCAACTATCAGTGCAGGGAAGTCTAGTCACCTGAACATTTTATTATTCTTTATTTAAATATATCTCATTTCTTCTACTCATATATATATCAAAATAATTTGTATTCATTTTCAGCATAAATTAAATATGTTTTTTTCAATTTGTGAAAAACCTTTGCTACATCTTAGGCATCTTGGTGTTCCTTATTTAAATTATTCTGCCGCTTAACAAGAAACCAGCCTTAATATTCAGCCTCAAAATAAATAATTAAAATGAGATACAAATTATAAAAGAGAAGATTAGCATCAAGTTTTGGAAATACGAGGTGGGAGCGAAATGTTCATAAAAAATTTACGTATTGGGGTCATATCTAAAGAGCTCTTTAAGGAAATGTACAGAAGTATTATTGAAATATTAATGAGGGTGGAACGGCTTAATTAAATTCAGAATTTGGAGAAAATCCACTTTACCATTTTACTGTGGATTTCCCACGTTTTTAGTTTTTCTCGAAAATGGTTTCCAAAGATTTTTTTCTAAAATTCATATACATACTTAAGAAAAACTTACAGTTTAAAATGTTAAGTATAAGGGTTGATTAAACACCAAAAGGTACACAAATCAGCGAGTACCCAACATTTCATTCATGCTTAGCTGATATAATTTAAGTAATTTTGCTGCATTAACTTTTCCTTCACATTTTTTAGAATTTATTAGATGTCACAGACCCTTATGCTGGCCATTTTCATCTACAAAATATTTGTTCAAGTAGCACTGTAGATTGATTTTAATATCTATTAATCTATAATAAATAATCAAACTATTAATAACAGGTTAAAGAAAACGTTATAAAAAATAAAAAAAATTATGAGGCTAAAAAATTCATAAACTTTTTTAAAAAAATGCTTACATCAACATATATCAATGATTTTGTTTATTTTAATTATTTACTTTATTTTTAATACAAATCGTCTGTTTAAGTTCATTCTTCGATTAAAGTAATTGTTATTTATGTAATAGTCAAACGTTTATAATAATAGGTAAGAATGTGGCTTTATCGCAAATAATATAGTTTTCTTCAATTATACTCTCAGTGTAGCTGTTCTTCTTACAATATTGTATATATGTAATATAAAATAAATAAAATATGCATACTTTTAGGACAGCTAATTATTCCAGTATTTTACTATAAGTAAAATTAGGGGGACTAAATTAAATTACAATTGAGAAATGAATAATTGTTTTGAATGATCTACTAGTTATTAACTGTGTGTTATTTGTGCTCACGAATATTTCGGTAAGACGAATTTAAGACTGAAATATTCTTTTAAATCCGTGATTCAAATTTAAACAGTAGCCGACTCTAACTTTGTCTTTTTCTACTTTAACATGCATGTAAATGTAACTACTCAGAATAAAGAGCATAATAAAGTTAAATCAGAAGAATAATTTGGAATAGAGTTAAAATAAAGTACCTATTTAAAAACGAAGATATAATATACATTTTATCAAAATTGTACAAAAAAATATTATGAATGAGCTGGCCAGCATAAGGGTCTGTGACATCTAATAAATTCTAAAAAATGTGAAGGAAAAGTTAATGCAGCAAAATTACTTAAATTATGTCAGCTAAGCTTGAATGAAATGTTGGGTACTCGATGATTTGTGTTCCTTTTGGCGTTTAATCAACCCTTATACTTAACATTTTAAACTGTAAGTTTTTGTTAAGGAGATTTTTGTACCTTTTGGATAGATTTTTCTTTTTGTCTATTTTGCAAAGTTACATATCTGCTTTACTGATTTTTTAAAATTTGGAATAAACAATTCTATCATTATAACCTGATAATTAAGTTGTTCAGTCGGAACCGTAACTACCACTGGAGAGATCTTTTTAAAGAATGATTATAGTTGCGGTCCCCAAACTGCGATTTCAGTACTTCCTTTTGTAGAATATATAATGAGTTAAAGGAAAAACTAAAGAAAACAAAACACAAATTAATACTTTAAATGTCTAAAGGTTGAAATAAACACCAATCTATCATAAGTATAGTTTATTCTCATAAGACATAAGATTCTAACACCAACACAAGGCCCAACGCACATCACACACAGTAATGGAATGGGAAAAGGAATGTCCCTTGCTACATGCAACTTTATTGCCACCCCTAGCGGTCATCCCTTCTCAGATACCCTCAACCAGTGGCCACTCACAGTCCCAACATTCCAATTTCCCTACACTTTAAAGAGGAGTAAGACAAATATACTGTGATTACAGTACTTACTTCTCCCTAAAAGGCAAAGAGGCAAAGATTTTGAATCGAACGACAATTCATTAATTGATAATTTTAACGTCATAGCTTCGAGACTTTTAAAGTGTAAATCTGTTCAAAATTTCGATTCGAATGACACTTCATTAAAGAAAATCGGTCGACTTGTCAATAATTTGAAACGATTGCTATACTTCCCCTTAACTAGTGTAAGGGCAGATTGTCGTTTTAATGTTACGTGGGGGAGTCCTAACCCTATCATCCTACCAAATTTTATCAAAATCGGGCCAAGATTTACTGAGTAATTAGTAATAATAATTTTGGATGGGGCCTTTCATCAAAGGGGCTAACTCCTCTCCCATTTAATGTTCAGCGCCGAGACCCCCAAAAGGCACATCTACATAAAATTCCAAATCGAATGATACCTCATTCAGCAAAATCGGTTCGCGCGTTTAGGCGCTACGTTGTTTACAAAAAAGGTAACAACAACAACAACAAGAACAACAACAATTTCTGAAAATGCCGTTTTTGCTCATTTTCGGCAACTTTTTTCTCGAAACCTATTGGATCTGGGTGATTGCAAAAAAATTACAGTTATAAAGGAGGGTTTACCCTATAATTTAAAGAAAATTTGGGAATTTTATCTTTTATAGAAAAAGAGAAAAAAATTGTCAAAGTTGGGTGTTTTTCAACGTTACGCATTTTCGTGCAGTTTTTGACGATCAACCCTTATACAACTGTCCTACCGGACAGTTTTAACATATGTTAAGATATATAAGTTTGTTTTAATAATTTTCCAGAATACTTGATTTAGGATGGACTGGAGGATGTGGGTAGACTTCCTCCATAAGGGGCATTTATTTTAATATTTCCTTTCAGAACTGTATAATGTTAGTAAACATGGATTGTTCCAAAACTTCGGACTGGGGGAAAATATTGAGTTGGAATTGTAATAAAATATATGCGTGTGTGTTCACACGAGTTAATAAAATGTGAAATTCAATAAGTTAAGAGATATAATTGTAACTTGGGAGTGAGCTGACAATGGCCCAGGGCGATTTTCCAACTGTGCTGCATCTCTGATTGTCAGCCAGGACATATGCTGTACACCTGAACAGATGTACCCGGGAGGACCCACACAAAGCATTTCTCTGTTTACCTGTAAATCGTAATGTATGTATTATTACTCGGCTGTTAAGGACAGGTCAACCCTTGGGCAGTGCACTCCAGACGGCAGAAAATGTTGCAGAAGTGATCTTCGGTTTGTACTTACGTATGTGTGTGTAACAATGTATATGTCCCTACATTACATGCGCGCTTACAGCTATGGCTTATACAGTCTCTTACAGCTCTTTGTCATTTCAAACTACCTGCAGAGAGAATTACCTCTCGATTCCGAATATAAACTATAATGATACCGTTGTAATCTATTTCAAAGTTACTTTCTATTCCAATTTTCACTAGCGATTTTTTAATGTTTCTTATTATTAATAAGGTTCTGTTGGCACAGATGTTCTAGCAATTTTTCAGCCGGCTGATCTGGACGTTATGACCGGTTCTACTAATAAATTAGAATTAATGCCCAATTAATGCTTCAACTTTGCCCAAAAGTACAATTGTACAATAAAATAACAAAGCAGGAGGATTAGCGCTAACTTGCGAGGGTCCTAACTGGAGCAGATTGAAATATTAGCTAGAACTTCCAGAGATTTTTAATATTTTAGCTAGAGTAAATCTCTCACTCAACCTTTCAAACCATTTTGTGTTCAAGGCTCTTCTAAACGTGTTTGTCTGGTAGGAATTGCAAATCGGAAATCTGCATAGTTAAAATACTCAAAAAACAGAAGCGTAAACCTAATTCAATACCAAAATATTTGCCTTATCGTAGAGAACGCAAACTGGGGACAAAGAAATTGAAAAAAAAAAAATTAATAGTAGTTGGGAATGAGACACGCCTGGCGCTGTAACAACCATGTTCGATATGTGGATGCGTGGAATATTGAAGAGGGCTGAATTTATGGGATCGTGCTTTGGTGCACGAATGGATGAAAACGGGCCAGCAGTGTCCAAGTCACGAATAGATACCTCTATAGGGCCACGACCTGGTCTACCATCTAGATACCGCTCTGGAGGTGTGTGTGTGAAGATAGTGGCTATTCCCCACCTGGCAATCCGTGTGGTCTGCCCCGGTGGAGGGAGACCTACCTGTATTTCTATTGGCCGCTGGACGCCGACCCCGCGACCTCATCTTCTAGCCATTCTACTTCTGCAAAATGAAGCGTAACACAACATCCTCTGATGAAGGGAAGGAAACTGAATGCGGCTGTAATCAGCTGGCCTGTCACTCAGTGACAGACATAACAAGATGTCCATCGTGTCGTTGGGACACATCCGCGGTTCTGTCTTTATTTCACCCCATTTTACTACGAATTGTCCCATTCTGTGTTTGCATACAATCTTACTCACAACAACAACAAATATAAATGTAAACACGTCGTTAAGGTTTGCTTTCACAATTTTCGTGAAAAAAAATAAAATCTATGACTCTCACAAGACTTGCTGTTCAGTTCTAAGAAATATCACCAAAAGGCGATGCAAACAAGCAGTTCTTTTCCAGGTACCACTCTAAAAGAAGTTACAAGCAAAAGTTATAGAGCGCTTTTCGAGAAGTTCACATGCAAAGCAATTAGGTGCAATAAGATTATCTAAAAGAAATTTTTAAAAAAGTTCAGAACAAGTTACTTCCACTCACGGCATGTACTTTAAACCGGAACTTCAGCGTTAATAAATAATGAGAATGCTCTTGTCGCCGACGTGAGGTGACCATGAGTTTTTTTGGGAAGAAATATTAAAAGTTTGCAGGTAGTGGTCGGTGTGACCATTACGGAAGTACCGAGTAATGAGACTTACCCGCCAAGGAAAGAATTGTAATGCCGGAATCGCTTAAAATGCGAAGCATATTTGCAACTTTCAACGTAAGAATAATTGGAGCAGTAGAAATGTTGGGGTGCCTTCCATATCGAATCGTCGGGACATGTTCCCTTTTTTAAATCACTAATAAATTTCGTTATTTGTAAAATATTTATTTCTTCTAGCATAATGTAAGAAAATAGATATTAATTCTAGACAGTATGAAGTCAGGTAAAAAGGAAGGAAGGGGCTGTGATTGCCGTGACTCGGGTAGCGGCACATAGCAGCACAAAGCGACACGCAATAACCTCGCAGAGGTCATATCGACCGAAATGTTGAGCCTCTTAAAGCTCACTGTGCAAAGAAGTATTCTACTAGCGATCCAGACAATAATTACACTGAGGAGTTCTTACTCAGTGCTCTTATTATCACTCGGATTCTGAACGTATGCTTCATTGCTTTCTCGCTCAACAGACATGCATTTTGTATACGAATGTTGTAAATATTCCCAATAGCGGAGCATTTAGAGGAGACAACGTGCATTGTGGTACTGAGCTCGATTCCCGGTCTTGGCAATAGTTAATATTAAAATTTTAAGTAATGTATGTTTACTAGTCGCCCCCTTCCAGAATAAATATTTAAATTGCAGTATTAAAATGTATCCGTAATGGTAACAAATGGGTTAGGAAAAGAGAATTCAGTATTGGCACTAGAGAAGTACGCTAAGCACCTTCTGTACTTTATAGGTCTCTATAAGAAGGAACAAGTTTACAATTTTTTCTCGAAAATTTCTGAAAAACTGAGAAATTTCTCAGGAAATCGCCCTTGAGGCTTTGCCGTTTTTTTTTCGTCCTGGAAATTTCAGCAACTCAAGTCTTTCATATTTATTATAAACCTACATGAAAAATATATATAAATAATACTACCACAAACATAAGGGCACTCAAAGTGCCTATTAACAGTAAAAACGGAAATTGGAAAATCTATAGAGTGCTCTCTGACGGAAAGTAAGGCTGGAAACATAGTGGAGCGGCGAGCAAAGCGGCGATGATAGCGAAGAGCGAAGCGGCAAAAACAAAAACTAGAAATAGATAGAGTTGCTCTATCTTCGCTTTGTTCGCCACTATGCGCGGTCCCATATGTTTACTTGTATTTGATTTCGCCGCTTCGCTCTTCGCTATCATCGCCGCTTTGCTCGCCGCTCCACTATGTTTCCAGCCTAAGGCACCTTAGAATGTCAGAATTATTTGACTGAATTAATCCAATAATAATTTCGCTACTGGGCCAAATTGTTATTTACTTTGATTTGACCTAATTTCTTACTGTGTAGTTAGGTATCAGTAAGTATTTATCAACATTTCAAGCGCATTTTAGCAGATCCAACGTGGACCACGAACAAAGGTCACAATATGGTATGCCGGTTTGAATAAGTAACCTGCAGGCTGCTCATATCTAAAGAATGAAACGTCTATATCCTTTAATTTTACTTAATTACTTATATTTACCTACAGATAGTGAACAACTTTAGAGATCGTAACATCGTTGTAGCAATTCTTCGGGAGGTCGAGAAATTAAGTATAAATATGAACATGGAGTTTGCGTAATTAAAATTTCTGAATAATTTGAAGTCTATCTGTAAAGAAGTCCATATCAAGTTCATAAAAATTCACTGAAATAAAAATGAAGCGTGGCATCCTAGAACCTCATCGTAATCGCAGAGAAGTAGTTTCAAACCGAAATGATGGATGTGTTATGACCAAGTTCACTTGTAAAACTTTTGGTAACAGATTCTTTGGGCAATTAGAAAAATCGTCCGTACAGAATCACTTCTGATGAATTAATTTCATCAAACTTATGGGTGAGCTAAACTTCACGCCTCGTTAAGAGCAGCGCAATAAGTTTCCGGCCGTTCGAGCCGCAGAAAAAACATTGATTAATTACAGTGGTACTTCCGGTGTCCTATTATTTCAAATTTGGAATTTTCAGTACCAAATATAGTTTTTATTAAATACCTACATAATTTAATGTGTACCTTATGTAAAAGGTTGCAAATCCCTATAATACAGATAAAATTAAAAGGAAGCGTTTACGAAGACTAGAGAAGAGGAAAGCGTAAAAAATCATTTAAAAAAAGAAAAAGAAAATTGGAAAATTGTTTCATTTAATTGGTATTTACGACTCCTTAACAAAAACTAACAGTTTTAAAAGTTAAGTATAAGGGTTGATTGAACGCCAAAAGGTACACAAATCAGCTAGTACCCAACATTTCATTGATACTTCATTGATATAATTTAAGTAATTTTACTGCATTAACTTTTCCTTCACATTTTTTAGAATTTATTAGATGTCACAGACCCTTATGCTGGCCAGTTCATTCATAATATTATTTTGTTACAATTATGATAAAATGTATATTATATCTTTATATTTTTTATAATGTTTTCTTTTTAGCCTGTGATTAATAGTTTGATTATTATAGATAAATAGATATTACAGTCAATCTAAGTTAAATGGTGTGCTACTTGAGTAAATATTTTGTAGATGAAAAAGGCCAGCATAAGGGTCTGTGACATCTAATAAATTCTAAAAAATGTGAAGGAAAAGTTAATGCAGAAAAATTACTTAAATTATATCAATGAAGTATTAATGAAATGTTGGGTACTAGCTGATTTGTGTACCTTTTGGCGTTTAATCAACCCTTATACTTAACTTTTAAAACTGTAAGTTTTTGTTAAGGAGATTTTTGTACCTTTTGGATAGATTTTCCTTTTTGTCTATTTGCAAAGTTACATATCTGCTTTACAGATTTTTTTAAAATTTGGAATAAGCTACTCTATCATTATAACCTGAAAAAGTGTTAAGTCGGAGTTACTACCACTGGAGAGATCTTTTTAATAATGATTATAGTTGCGGTCCCCAAACCATCCTCAATAACAATTTTTTTGAGAAAGCGTTTTGAATAAAATAGGAAGGTATTTGTACGTAAATAGCAAAATTAAACTGTGATTTCAGTACTTCCTTTTAAGAAGAGCAAGAAAAATAAACTGCGATTACAGTACTTCTCCCTAAAAGGCAAAGATTTTGAATCGAACGACAATTCATTGATGTAAATCGGTTCACTCATTGATAATTTTAACAATTGCAGTACTTCCTCTTAGTAGGTGTAAGAGCATGATGGCACCTCACAGCCACGTAGAGGAGCTTTAATCACTTCTTCGTGCTAAATTTTATCAAAATCGGACTAAGCTTTGTAGAAATATTGGTAATAATAGTTTTAGAAAGGGCCTTATTTGGGTGGGGCAAACTCCCCTCCTTATGAGGCACGGCGTCGAGACTTTTAAAGTGCAAATCTGTACAAAATTTCGATTCGAATGACACTTCATTCATGAAAATCGGTTCACGTGTCGATAATTTGAAACGATTGCTATACTTCCCCTTAACAAGTGTAAGAGCAGATCGTCGCTTTATTGTTACGTAGGGGAGCCCTAACTCTATCATCCTACAAAATTCTATCAAAATCGGGCCAAGATTTACAGAGTTATTAGTAATAATAATTTTGGAGGGGGCCTTACATAAAGGGGGCTAACTCCTCTCCTATTCGATGTACAGCGCCGAGACCCCCAAAAGGCACATCTACATAAAATTCCAAATCGAATGACACCTCATTCATGAAAATCGGTTCACGCGTTTAGGCGCTACGTTGTTTACAAAAAAGGTAACAACAACAACAACAAGAACAAGAACAAGAACATTTTTTGAAAAAGCCGTTTTTGCTCATTTTCGGCAACTTTTTTCTCGAAACCTATTAGATCTGGGTGGTTGCAAAAAAATTACAGTTATTAAGGAGGATTTGGAGTAAGATTTAAAGAAAATTTGGGAATTTTATCTTTTATAGAAAAATAGAAAAAAATTGTCAAAGTTGGGTGTTTTTCAACGTTACGCTTTTTCGTGCAGTTTTTGATGGTCAACCCTTATACAACTGTCCTACCGGACAGTTTTAATATTGTGGTATTTTCATCGCTAAAGTTAGGAACGATTTTTCGTTTTTGAGCTGTTACAAACGATCATTTCCGGCCTGAGGAAACCTCAAGATAAAGGCTATTTCCGGTATGGGCACAATATCTGCACGAATGTCATATCTCTTTTTAACAAGAAATAAGATGAAGGAAAACCGGGAATGTTGGAGAATAGAGATTACGAGTATTTGGTGCGATATAGATAATATTGTATGAATGTAGGTAAGAAAGAAGGGACGCGGCGGGTGGGGCGGACGGGTCACAGCCCGGACCACAGGCAAGGACAGTCTGATTGAGTCGGCTGAACCGTCTAGACCTGGGTATCGACCCAGACACCCCTCGCACCCGTCTGCCTGGGGGCGGGCTGGAGCTGCGCATGTCCTGCGTTTGCTCATACTTCCTCGTGCCGCCCTCGCTGCCTACTGAAGATGCACTGACGTCGCGAACTTCTCCGCCGGATTCCCCGCCACCCCGCCAACTTCTGCCATCCCTCACCCATTTCTTGTTGGTTATTTATTTACTTTTCTTGCATTTCTTTGTTCCAGCTTCTAAAAGAGAAGGGCCAAAATGTTTACACTAACAAAACGTACGTGAGAACATAACTACGCTTAGCACAAAGTAACTTTGTTCCAGAAATGCCAGCTCCCCTTTTGGCGGAGAATTACTCCGCAGTGAGGCATCTTCTAGCATGCTTATTCCATATTTTCATTATTTCTAAGCCCTCAACGGGTGGTCTCTCCGGCTTCAGCCTACGCAGCTAATATAACCTTTCTTCTGTCTTACAGTATTGCCCTCAAGCCACTCTCTTTAATTCTCTCTGAATAGCGGACGATGAAGACGAAGCTGGACCCATAGTCTAACCACTTGAAGAAAACAACTCGCTTACAACCTTCATACTGCTTGTTTATTGCTTGCGTTCAACAGGTAGGATTGTTTCAAGAGGGGATCCGGCATTCTGGGCTAGCTCTCTGGTTTCTAGGAACCCGTTTTCACACAGCCCTTTACATGAAGCTCGAAGGAAGTTGTTCATCTTTCCATCGTGGTAACAACGATTTTCTAGTGGTAGTAAACTGCTAGTGGTTCTCTAGGGAATATCTAGATATATTAAGGAAGTAACCATTTCCGGTGGCCAGAAACTTATCTCCACAAGGGTTCCAAGAAGAACATTGCGCTGGCAAATCTAGTAACTGCCTAGGAAAGCCCCTAGAAGAACCACTCGCTGGAGTCTTACGCTCTCCCTTCCCAAGAGTGTTTCCCAAATCCGCCTTAATCAGAAAATGGTCCTACTTCCTCGAGGCCATCTGTTACCTTGATATATCCGTTGTCTATAATTACTCCTGTCCATCCGTCGGTCGGCTCAGATTGCAGAACCTATGCTGAGCTAGAGTTTTACCTCCAGAATAGCTGAATCCAAATAATGGCATACATGAACTTTCTTGGAATAAGAATGGACCGTATCTGCAGAAGAATCTAGTAGTAATCGATGTCGGCCACGCTATAGAGGGCAGTTTTGGGTTCAACGATTTGCAGGTGCTGAGTTGAACGCAGGAATGCCCACAATCTACAGCTACCTGCACTACGCAAAAGTAACATCCACCAGCAACAAACCACGCACTACAGTCCTAGGACCATTTATCTGACTGGCAAAGACCATCCTATAGTTTCCTCAAAACTTTTCAATAAATTAACAGACACGATTCAGCAATTATAAAATGAATATTTTGATAAACAAGTTAAAAAAAGAAATACTACTTAGTGAATAATGGTATCATACCACAAATGCCATGGTTTGTATTAAGGCTTAATGGCAAATAAATAAATTAATAATAAAAATAATAATAAATAAATTGATCATTAGACAGTTTAAATATATTAATGATTATTCTGATTAGTTATTGTAACTGTTTCTTTTTATTAAGATTGATAAACAGTCATTATTAATGGTTGACAATAAAGAGTTGAGCTGTCAATAAAGAGTTGTTATTTGTGATCTTAGAAGGGGGTTCAATGTGTGTGTTTAGGGCGTCAGTGTGAGTGTTGCTAACGCTTTGACGCCCGGATTAGAAGTTACTAATTCTTTTGCCCTTGCTGACCAAACTAGGATGTACTACTAATCACCAAGTAAGGAGAATAAAGACATGAATTAGAACCAAGCTCGTTATAAGTTTGGAAGTTTTGCAACCAATCAGGCTCAGTGCTCAACGGAAACTAACTAAATATGGGCAAATGGAGAGTTCCCTTTGCATTGGGGTTGGGTGAGTGTGAATAAATCATCTCCGTGGGAAACCATCACTTCATGATTGGCTGACTGGATGAAAAAGTGTGAAGGGCAAAGAAGAGAGAGTCTGTTCAACAGAGATGACTGTGGAAGGAGACTGAATAGTCTCAGGCGAAGCAGTCGGTCAGAATAACTCATGAACCCTTAACGCCGGCCAAGCACTGTTATTACCGATGCGGGAGATGTACTCTGTAGACTGGCACTGGAGGTAATTACAATCTCATGAGTAGAACAGTGTGTGTTTCTTCTTTGGCCGGCTAGTTGGTAGAGGGTGGTGGTGACTTGGGGTCAGACATGCCAAGACATGTGCAGACTATGTGGCAGTTAAGAAACTATGGATACCGGGCGAATGTATTTCTTTGTATTAGGTATGAGGTGGCAGGAGGGAATCCTTTAGCAGAGGCTAAAGTAGAGGGTGGTGCGCGCAGGCTCGTGAGGGCGGCCGACGGGATATGGGCTTACCGCCAAGTCAAGCTGGAGACGGCAACTATCATGCCCCATTTCCTGGTGCCGGTGACCTACTTCCTAGTCTGCCCCCAACCTCTCTGCCACTACATTACTGTGCGCCGGCTGTAAAACTCCATATCCTCCACTCTGCTAGCTTTCGCCACCAAGTGAGAACACTGTCCGTCTCCAGCCCTACATTGTTAGCACTCTCCATCTATTCCTATAAAACTCTTCCTCCTGCATTCCAATTCAGTCTGATCTCCTCCACTTTATCTTCTACTCTTCTCTTCCTATGATTACTTTTTCTCCAGACGAATTTTGTTTTCTTTTAAATTTCAAGTTAATTAGAAAAACAAACTTGTACGAATTTCTCTTAATTTTCTCTCGGTTGTAATTAAAACACATGTTTTAATTCAGAATACATTTTTAAGGAGGGGAAACCGCAGAACCCGGAAATGATACCTCAGTAGAGAATAACAAAACTCCCTCTCTCAGAGACTCTCCTAAAACCGATCTTCACAGAGTGTGACGAGTGACAGATTATAGGGTCGACCCTAGTTGTTTTGCTTGATTCTGTTTCTCTGTAAAACTCACGTAAATGAAAATTGATTCAATTTGTTTACTACGGCAAAAGCTTATTTTAAAAAATTGATACATCGAAACAAACAGTGCCTGCTACTCAGTAAGAAAAGGATGCGTGGCGACTTTGCGAGGTTTATTGCTAAAGCAGGTGCATATACCATATACCATAAGAAATGATGTATCCACTGTACAGAACTTATCGTTGATATTGTTGTTGGAAGAGAAAAAAAACAAAAAACGTTTATTATTGAAGCACAATAGTAATAAATTCTAAAAGTAATGTTACAATAAAGACATTTATAATTGTTACGATAAAGTTACATTAGGTAAGTTCAGGTCATGCTGCCCTAAAGCAGCGCCACTGTAATTAAGTTCAAAGTGTATGCTTTCAACTCGAGAGATTTTTCTGGCTTTACTTCTAGGATAGACATCCGTGCATTGCTGCAATTTACTTGTTGGGCAACAATGAGGAAGTGAATAAATGTTTCAGTTTCTGACAGTTTAACTGTGATTTACTATCCTTATCGTACAAAAGTGTTCATTCTTTCTAATAATGAGAACAGAGCAGCGCAAACTTCCGCAAAATGTAGATTACCAGTTCCGGTGTGAGCATTTTCTTTTCAGCAGTCAATATACTTAGTTCTATGCAACGAATTTCGGACTATTTTAGGTAATAAATTGTAATTGATTAGTAAATAATTGGACATAGATTGAAGAGTGTCTATTATGGCCTGTTCTATTCTAGAAAGGTGCCTGGAGAGTGTGGTCGCCCATGCTTCTGTTACATTCAGTCTCCAAAAGAGAGCTTTCAGAACGTAGGGGGGGGAACTCCTAATAGAAATCAAAAACAAGCTTGGACATTTCAGAAGTGCAAAACGACAGCTATTTCGGAAAGCCATCCTGGCCTTAATTTCCTCCAAGGCTTCCTTCCGCTTATATGGGATTCCTAGTTATCTTCAGGGCACCCCTGACTGACTCACTGCTCAAGGAGGCGCTCGTAAATGTCTCAGAAATGTCAAATGACCATAAAAATTATTTCAATTTTAGATTGGACAACCAAATAACATTGCTAATGACTAAGCAGTAAAGAACATCCAAGATTGAATAAGGAAATGACGGTATTACCAAGCAGAAAACTCAAGCTGAACTTGTGGATAGAGGTTTACAGTGCTACCTAGCAAGCAAGAACTACAGACATAAAAGTTTGTGACCGGGGGCGGCAGATGCAGACGGCCTAGGTCAACACTCGGAGCCTTATGCCAGGTCAACACTCTGATAAGCTTCTGATATGGTCCGTCTCGTCTCTCGGTCTGCTGTCCGCTAGCCTGTATCGATTGGCTACTCTGTAACTTCATATGTTCGCATGTAACAACGGCTGCATGCTTATATTTATACATAAATACAAACAAACACTTGGATTTCACTGTCGCTTGCTTATTGAAAGACAGACTACACTTGTTCCAGGAAGTGGTGCTGTAGATCACGCTTTGAGATCCTTTTCTTTTACGTGGACCAAAAGGGGGAATTTCCCGCAGGTTATCTCAGATACCCGCGATTTCCTCGAATCATGAATGTAGTCAGACTTTCACTTCATCTTGTCGCTCGGATGACGAAAAATTGTGATCTTGCTTCTACTTTGTTTTTCCACCGGAAATGCCAGTTTGACCAGATTCCACGGCTATAAAGGATGTGATTCCCACAACTTGGACTTTATGTGTTTTTGTAAGTACCCACTGTAATTTAAACAGAACAGAAAGTTTAAACTTGGAGCCAGTGAACCAGTTCTATGATTTTCGTCAAAACTGAAAAGCCAGGAAGTACTATTTTGTTGAGAAGTTACAAAATAATTTTATTATTTTAAAAATGCGACCCAGTTTGTATTTGCTTAAAAGACGCTCGCTTTGACAAAGTCGGGCTTTCTGGTCTGTTTTCCGACTACTTCGGTTCCGCTTTTGCCAGTGATGTCTTTTTTAGCCTTGGTTCTTGACTTAGGAGTTTGAAACTAACTGTAGGATACACAGTCGGCCGTGTGACAGGTCCTGGATCAAATATCCTCAAGTACCATTCGAAAAATGATAATAATTGAAGTTTGAAAAAAATTCTTGAGTGGTGAGTGGAAGTCGTATGTCTTTTCGTGACGAAACACTTGGTCATTTCTACATCAACAAAATAAATCCTAGTGGCTGGCAATTAGCAGGAAAGGAAATGCCAGCAGGTGGCGTAAGAGGGCGAGTTCGTTCAACCTATCTCAGGGAGCCAGTAAAGGGCACAGAGTGGTCTTGCAGGGAGGGCTGGAGTAGCTGATAGACCTTGGCCCTTGCACTCCTCCACTGCTTCTTCGCCCCAACATGTTAATTTCCCGTCAACAACCTACCTCAACCTGCACTTTATTTTACTATTAAACTGAATTTTTCTGAACATTTAAAGATGAATTTTCTTTTAATTATAATCCCAAATCATGTTAATAAATTTCTATAATTTTGACAATATAGCGAAGAAAAGCAGGAAAATGATTGATCAGAGACTTTGAACAAAGTGGAAACTCGCAGACTTTCATTGATAGATAAGCGAAGTAAGAAGTTTAAAAAATATTGGAACCATTTATAAACACAAAATCACAAGAATAGAAAAATCCAATAAGTGAATTACATAGATTTAATTCCCAACTCAAATAATATGTAAAATAATAAAAACGCCCACTCTAATCTGCGAGATATATATATTAATATATTAATATAATACATATTTATAAATATTTATAAAATTAACTGAAGAAGATCTAAGGAGGAAATGAGCAGGTATAGAGTATGTCCTGGGATCTAGGGAGTCCCAACAGATTAGCGGGAGTGTTGCAGGAGGCTGGGTCTTGCAAGCCTCTCTCCTGTCTTACATCGCTGACGGAAGGAGTGGTACAGCAATGAAGGAAGTAAACACCTAGGACATGGGTAACTCCAGTAACTCCAGTTAGAAGTTACTTCTGCTGTAGAAGATCCTGGAGGATTTGTTCTTGACAAATAGTTGAGATCGCACTTCCCAGGCGTCTGGCGTTTCTGAAAATTGGAATTAATGTTACAGACAGTTAGAATCGAGAGATCAGTTTCACTCAGTCAGATCTTTTTTTCCGTTAGGGATTCTTGCAACTACAGAATCTATGCGATTTTGAATAGTGAGGTCCCCTTCTCAGCATCTCAAAGTGATGACTGAACTCATGCAGGTATTCCAGGAAAATCAGGTTAGGGATATCCATTTCCTGGCCAAGACACACCAGCTTGCAATGCTTCTTAGATGTATTAAAGATGGTTCACGCCATTTAATGAAACAATTGAAGGTTGGAAGAGAGGGGGGGCCGGTTGACTAAGTTAACCTCTCCCTTTACCCAGATTAAGAAGTTGGGAGCGATGTAGTGAGGGTACACTCTCCTCCAACCCTGGTAAGCACCCACGTTCCAGAGAAAAATCTCAGGGTAGGGAAATCCTACAATTAGAAATAACTTCTTCATAGTGCTAGACATCTTTGATCAGGAAGATTTAATCTCCTCCAACAGCAGGCAACTACGCAGGCTGGAAGTTCAGAAAGGCTCCTTATCCTGTGGAGACGTTAGGTGTCTCGGGCATTCGTGTGCCAACAATTCTTCAGCCTGGGTGACATTTGGATTGGGCAGAGCTAGAGATTTCCAATAAATTCCTCTGGAGGTGCCCAGAGTATTGGGTGAGTCAGAATTGAGTGTTTTTGATGTTGTTAGGCAGGGCTGCGTGAACCCTGACTAATTCCCTTCTCCACAAAGAGATTTGTTTAGTCTATTTCTCTTAATAACTGACTTGCGTTTGGAACAGCAATAAGAAGACCAACTAATAAATATTACTCCAAATGTTGGTTTCATTGTCTTTATTTCTGCAACAGTTGGCTCGACTTCTCGAGATCAGGACAAATCTTCGAATCGCTTTCTTGTGGGCCATCTAGTTCCTGGACCGAGCGTTCCGTCCCATCGCCTTCCTGGCCTGTCTGTAGATCTCTGATAACGTGTGCTTCCTACTCGGACAAAGGTACCTAGGGTATTTATTAGGAAAAAGAGGCTTATATTGCCGATTCGCATCCTCCTTCAGTTTGCCCGAGTACGGGGAATATAGCGTACAATCGCAGTTCTTATTCGAACATGTGCAGACTATCGGCTTCATTCGATACCTTGTATCGATGCTTAACGCCGCTTTGATCAATCCCTTCTCTTTGATGTACTCAAAAGTTTTCGCTAACGTTTCTCGGCAAGCTTGCTCGTCCGTTTCTCTACTTGGTTTGCTCAACATCCGGATCTTTTCGGCTGGAAAACAAATCTGAGATAAAAAACACCTAAATTCTCTTTAATCCTAATTTACTTATGTATTGACTAACATTGAAACACTAATATTCTTAAAATAACCTTACAGTTGGCTGGAGTCTTTGCGCTCAGATTGGCCTTTCATTGCGGAGACTGTGATTTCATTCTCGAGACTAATAAGGCATTTGGTATCTATAATCTAGGCCGAAGATTGTTGGCGGTGCAAACGGAAGAGGAAATATTTCTCTCAGGAATGTTTCTGTTTTCCACTAAAACTATTTAAACAGATTTTCCCAACCTCACGCCCTGATTACCCACCAAAAGGCCTCATACTCTGGGCTCCAGTTCCGTTAGAAGCAGTTCGGAGAGCTAAGAAGGGCTTTCCTCTGAATTTCAATTTCATTGAACTGTACGTTATTACCACGGTGAGGTTATGTTGGAGAAAGTTCGAATTTGGAGCCACTCACTTGTCCGGAAGTGTGAATTTCTTCCCTGCTCTGCCTACTTGATCAGAGGATTTGTTTATAGAAAACGTTTCTTTGTCTGCGCGAGGGAACTATATATATTATAAAGTGCAACACCGAAAGTTGTAGGGGAGGCTGAGAGAAAGCTTCCCTCTACAAAGCGTCATTTAGATGTAATGTCAGATTCATTCAAAGGAATTAAATGTGAAAATGAAATTCAAAATTAGGCGAAATCCTTTGAACGAAAGTAATAATTTAATTATAAATTTTGTGTTTCTGCGCACAATTTTTTTTTTTTTTGTATAAATTTAAATTAAAAAAACAAAAAATTAAAAAGAAATTGTAAATGGCGGCAAGAGAATGACGTGTGTTCCAGCTAGAATTTTTTATGCCTTTTGTAAAATATAAGTTGTGAACACAGTAGACAGAAAACATGATTACATTTACAATAGTAATCTGGAAATGTAACGTTAAGAGCGCCTGCAGGCCCTTTGACACTCATCTGGCCTTGACGGGAAACTCGCCATGGCAACCCGAGCAGACGACCTGGCTCGCCTAGCAACCTGCATCCACCTTAGAGCACTGATTAACTAGATGGGGCGTCTCTGCGCTACTATTTTATCAATTACATAAAGTAAATATCATTGGCTGTGATGTAACTAACTGACTAATGAAACTGTTGCTAAATAATTAGCTGACACCGCAGATATGTTCCTCGCGTGGAAACACTCACTAATCATCTAATTAAATGTTCTCAAATCTTAGAATTTAACCAAAAGAATAGTTGACTTCAAGACCTGCAAAGCTAAGATGAATTGTTGGGCTGGGTTCGATTCCCGGTCTAGGTCTTGGATTTTAATTAATGGTTAAAATATGAGAAATTTAGTAAAATACATTTGCTATTCGTTGGTAGTCAAACTGAAAAAATAGGCGTCAGGCAAAGGCAATATTAGGCTAATAAAATTTCCTCCGATAAAACATTTTTTGTTGACGGGCGCATGACGTCGCAGCACCCCCCCCCCCCCAGAACCACCAAAATGAAGTTCTGAGAGTTGGAAGCTAATGTGATAAATATAACTAACTCATATTCTATTTTGACGGTAGCCTTGAAAATTACCAAATATTTGGAGAAAAATGGTAGAACCTGAACTAAATGTTAACTTGGGGCGACTTTGACATTGCACACTAAGACCTCTTGCGTATCCACCACGAAATCGAACTTTCTAGTGACTGCTATCGCTCCATCTTAAGGGAAGAAGCGCGAGAGAGTTGCTCACCTTCAAGAAGCGCTTCGGCTTCCCTTCTGCGAACATCGTCTATCAGTGGCTCGCGAACCTGGCCGAACACTGCCTTCTTGATGTTCTCCACATGTTCAACTAGTTCCTCTTCCTTGCCACTTACACGATCCAATGTAATTCGCCCTTTACCAGATGTTCCTGTACACCAATAATACTGTTCCATTATTCATTTAGATATTTTTTTTAATTTTCAATAGAATAAATAACAATTACAAAGAATTTAAATTGCGTGTGAGAGAAAAATATTTCCAAGTCAAGTCTGTAGAAGGCGGCTCTGCGGTGAATTTGGTATTTTGTTGTAATGTGCTCTGAATAGAAGGCGAGGAAGTGGAGTCGGCTACCGTCGTTCAACTCGGGGTCTCCTCGCTGAGTTCTGAGTTAGGGAGGATGTGCTTAGATTTGTCATGAAATGTGTTGTGATAACGTTTCGTGGGACTTTTTGTATTTTTTTGAAATTTTATAACAAAAGGTCAGTGTGCAAGGTTTGTAACGTAGTAAGATTTGTTTAAAGAGTTTAGATTGAAATTTGTTTGGTATTCTGTAGAGGTTAGAAGATTTGGTAGATCCGCTAACACCGCAACCATATAGCCACATATTATGGTCTCGTAAATTAGCAACACGTTGTAGAAGTTGTCGTATTTGTCGTAGTAGTCGGAATAAGTTGTTTAATACTAGTCTAGTGTGGGGGTTTCAAGTGAGGCAAGTTGAATCACTGCATTCTGTTGGATGGGGTTTGGTTGCGTTAGGAGACATGTGAGATGGTTGACTTCGATTCTCCACTTCCTAACAAGTTTTAAAGTGGATTTCTACTTACGATGAGCTTTCTTCTTCGCAGTCGATCCTTTTTTTTTAGAGTAGGGGATTTCCGCATTCTTCAAGAAATTCAAAAACTCCTTAACGTCCTCTTTGCGCAGATTATCGTGTATGTCGTTTGAGAATTCCAGGTAGATCTGCGCCTCGGGAGGTTCGATAATTTGACACTCTTTTTTTTCCTTCTTCGGCTGAACACACATCGCTTTTCTTTGAGAGTTGGCCAACATTCTCTCCTCTTCTCTTCTACTTAAAAAGATTTATTTTTTAATTATTGGTTTTTTATTAGGCTAATTGAGGTTATTCATTTCTAATCATATGATTTTTAATCTAAAATATTCATCTGAATAAAAAGAAAAAAAATTCCGCGGTAAACGTTAGTGAAATACATATGTAGCTTTCCCTTGCCCTAACATAAGTAACTAATTTTGTGGAAAGTTTAAACTGAAAAAGATAGAAACTGAAAATAATTAACATAGCATTTCCGGTCGCCTAATGTTCTTCATACGTATTTGGAAACTTCCCAATATGGTAAATATCTGCGCATGTAATTCTTATTAATACAACACGATGCAGCAGAGGCTTATATCGTAGGCTATAAATAATAAACAATAGTTAACTCTTAAACTAATAATCTTGAAGCGTTTATCGTAACAATTGATTTTAGGTTGTTTCCGGAAGTGAGTATTTTGTGTTTGCGTTTAAAGTGCTATTTCTAAGAATTCGGCGAAAATAACATCCATACGTTATTAATATAAAACAAATATACATTCACTGAAAAGCCGAGGAATATTGTCACTTACAGCTGTGAACAGAGAGTAAGAGAAAGTAGGCGTTTCCGCCAGACCTGTATCTACATGAATATAACTAACAAAACTCACATCCGCTCAACTCCAATTCCACTCCGAACTGGCTGAGAGAAGTTTTGTATTGTGACCAGGGTGTTTAGATATTCCGATGTAGTCGGCGTTGTAATAATTACAGCTGGCAGTTCCCTTGCGATAAATGCATCCAGGTCGTCCTTTGTGTTCCAGCCACTCGAACGCCATTGTACTCCGGTTCGCCGTTGAGTGTCAGCTTTTGTCCAGAGTCCTTCACTTGCCTCTCATTAAAACAAAAGAACGCCTTGCTAAAAAAAAAGTTCAAGGATTCTTCTTGAATTTTTCAAAAAAAAGACACACTTTTACCTCATCTTTTTTTTAGGGGGGGGGCAACTTAAAAAATCTGCTGTTGTTACTCACACGACTTCCTCTTAATGGAGTTTACGTCAACAAATCTTCAAACTCAATCTGTACTAAAAGGATAAATACACTGGTATGAAGTGAGTCTGGCTGAATGTATTTATCCGAAACAATGTTGCCCAACGGCGGAAAATCGCAGATATTCATGTCGTTTGAATGTCTTTTCTTCAACTAGTAACTTCTCATATTTTTAAATCTTCTTTGGATGATAGGTGGTACATTGGAATCCTCTTCATCTCCCGCAGAAGCTGTTGGACGTAGCAGGTCCAATTTCTCCTCTTACCATGAGAAGTGATGCAGCACCTTAGCTTGTCATTCATTTCCTGCCACGTCAAAACGTTCTGACACTACTTCCCTACATACTTCCATTTCAAGGTCATTGAGATCACCAAGGCGTTCCCAAATTAAAAATATGAGCTCAACATTGTAATGGCCGCCTAACTAACCGACGCACTACTTTACTACCTCTTCATCAATACTTACTGTCGAGTTTATCTTGCTTTAAGAAATAAAGGTTATCCTGTTTCTAGGCGATGGCTTCATAGTTTTTGGGGAGGATGTGAGGCCGTTTTTTAATTCAGAATCATAAAAATATTATTACATACTTCTATCTAATGGAAAAATTAATTAAAATTCCAATCCGTTATTTAAAATTAGACTACGAAAAAATTGCAGTTTAACAGTTTGGGAGGGGGGACGCATCGTGTTCCATACATTTTCCAAAATATACCCGGAGAGATGGTGACCTTGAACAAACTGCTGTGAACAGAGTACCAGTAATCGTAGCAGTTAAAGACAGTAGGAAGAACAAGTAATGATACCAAGTTGCAAGAAAGCGCCATGTGGGTGTATAATCTCCAGTATGATCCGTCTGGAAATATGATAGGGAAATGCTCTCTCAGATTGTATTCAAACAGGTGGCCTATACATTCCAGGAGCGCCTACATTCCAGGAGCGCGTAATTTATTCGGAGAGACAACTCTGGCTGACGTTCCCAAATCCATTCACACACTTCTAGACCTCTTGCTGCTCCATTATCTCATACACAGCTGCTCCATACATATCTATGTACCCTAAACTAGGCGCGAGTGTCGTCCTTTCCGTTTTACTACACTCTGGCGAATGCAGCTGCAATAGTTTTTTGCTCGTGACCGTTAGAAAAACAACTGATTATTCTACTACATCTAGTGAAGATAGCTAAACTTTCAACAATTTATGCAGTCCTGCAACTTCCACTTAATTAGTGATGTATTAATTTAACTTAGACGAGTAGTATTGAATTATACACATTTTCGCAATTCCTCCATGTTTAAAATGAGAAATTATTTTTTGATGAAATGTTATCGTGGTGATTTAATTATTTATTATAGTTTGTAAAGCACTTTCTCGCAATTTCCTAAAGTTTTGACTCATTATCTGAGTGGAACTTTCTTTAATGAGGTCCCGATCTACTGCACAAAAAGAGTTTTGAGAGTATCATTATTGTACAGGTATGTGTGAATGGGAGCAATCAATATTGGACGTACAGGTTATCGGAAGCAACAATGTGGCTGCAATACAGGTGTCATGGCCAGACAGAACTCGATACCATGAATTAGTTAGCGCTAGGGAGGGCGGACGACTCACTGCAAACGATGACGAAATAACGGCCAGCTGGCCGTCATTAGACGGCGAGAGCTCTCAATAAACTCCGGCCGTCCACCGGATCGCCGCAGTGGTAGGTCAGGACCAGTTCTGTTTTTATGTGTTTCTCAAAAAAAACGGCTCCAACTTTTTCCTTAATTGATGCACTAATTGCATATATATATCAAGATCCCTTTTATTTGGAACCATTTTCCAGGAAAATTCGATTGGATCAATAGAAAATTGGGTGAGAGTAAATCTCCTGAAAATTGAAAACAGTTCCATTGATGCGTTCGCTGTTGTGGGGCGTAAGAATTTTTTTGGTGAAGCGCATGAACTTAAACTACGAAAAATAAAATTTTAAAATCGCACACTGAATGGACGTTTGCAAATTAATTTCAAGCCGACGCATGTGAAGATCGGCTGAAAAGGAAACTATAAAGAGTCGATTGATTATTGAGAGTGATTGATCATCCTAATGGATGATGAATAGACAATGAAATCATCAATTATGTAAACTGATATTGACATTTGCCAAGCCCGACTGACTGTAAGACTGGCTAGAATACATTTGAAATGTGTTGGTGCCCAACTCAATGAGAATGCAGTAAATTTGTTTGGTCTTGTTCAGTGAAAATTTAATGTATTTTGTAAGAGAAATTCAAACAGAATTGCTAGTCATATGGCATAAATTTCACTCTCGTTAGCTGCATGGCCAAATGTTCACCTTTTTCACAACCATCTGGTCGCTAGCATGTAGAGTGTGCACTGGTGATAAGCTCTGCAGATCTGCTTGGCTTTAACTCAGTTTCCATTGCTTGAAGGGCTACAGCCTTCTGAATACTTGAAACAAAACTGGCGAAATACACCATGACTTCCTGTTACTGCAATTTAGGAAAAACAATTTTCTTAAACATTAGAATTTACTAAAAAAGGAGTTAACTCCAAGACTGTAATGGCCACCATATTAAGGTAGTACTAATGAAGGAACTAGACTATATTACCTTGGGAACTAGTTAGGAACCAAAGTGATAGGCCTAGGCACTTAGGTGTCCTCAGGCTCAAAAGGAGTTACCCAACAACAATAACAACAACGCTGAAAACTCACAATCGAATCTGGATAAGATCGCCACCCTTCATTTAATCTGCAGAAACTGTAAGTGAAAATTGTGGTGTCCAATATCGTAGTACAGTTCTATGTTGCAGAAAGCAATAAATGTTTTGAATTTCGGTAGTAGTTTCACAGAAGACGGCGAACCAGGATGCTGAAACGTACTAAATAAAATATTAACGAGATCAAAAGGAAACAACAGACTGCACAATTACTTCTAAAAAAAAATAAATAAATGAATCTTAGACTAATATGGGAGACCAACCATCAAATAATACAATTTAAAATAAATTAGTCTACATCTACAACCAGAAAATGGAAAATAAAAATTGTGGATTGATGAAAATGCGACAGAAGTGCTCATCCATATCTCTAAATCGTAGTCAGAGGATTGGTGATTGGAGTTTTCAGGTTATTAGGTATGATTAGGCGAACTACTGGTAAGGTCTTCCGACAAATGTGCTCACAAACACCCATGCAAAAATGAGCACTTGAAGCAGTAGATGACCAGCTATTCCCTCAGGGAGCGTGTTGAGAAGGTCAGTTGATAAATCGATTCCACACTGACTGTAATACCATTCACGGTATTTCAGGAATAAATTCCTTAGACTTGTGGGGGGGGGTTACATTTCAGTCCCGGCGTCTTATTTAGGTGTAAAGGAGGAATCAATGTGTTGCAGAAACAACAAGATATTTTGACAAGTTCCAAGTTATTTCCTGAAACAGAAGGATCAGTACTAAATGATTGAATTTTTCATTGCTCTGAAATTCTGGGGCGAGGATTTCCACACTCTTGATTGGAATCCCGTTCAGTCATGGCAAACTGTGATTTCACCACTTCGTTTAAATGAAAACATAGTAATGGATGCTGGATTTATGATCAGAAATAGCAAAAAAAAACAAACATATAATCAATGATTCGGAGCATGTTTTCTCCTGCAATCGTTTAATGGTTCCATTAAAAGAAGTAAATTTTGTGAAATATTCAGGTATATTAAATTGTAAAAACCACTTTACGGTGTGAGGGAGCCTGAAAACTACTGCCGGTAAATCGTGTCCGGACTACTAGCGCGTTTTGGTGGACGTTTTTATGTTTTATTCGTTGCCAGGGTCTTAAAACAGAGGCTAGAAAAATTAACAATAATGTTAATAATAATTCCCAATATTTATCCATGGATAAAATGTTTGATTTGTCTCCCAGAATGCGCTAATAGTTCAAAGTTTAACCATAAACGATATAACATATCGTCTAGTGAAGTATCACGTTGACATCTTATGAAAGGCTCCGAACGGTACATCCCCCTGCCCTGTTATTACAATGATCCTGTATTGAACCAAACGGAAATTCGGTAATAATTGCTAGTTGGGGTTCTGAAGTTAAGTCGTGTGACTGCTGGCAGAGCCGTGATGATCATGTCCGGTGATATCTTCAAGTTTCTTGTGTGCAAAGTTGCCCTGGCTTAGTTTTACTATCAAAATAACAAAGTTTTGTAAAAATAATAGAAAAAATTGTACAAATAAAAGGAAGTGAACTAATGTACAAATGTAATAAATGAAAAAGAAAAAGTATAAAAAAAATAGCTGTAACTTGGTAGAACTAGAAATAGGGAGTGAGGACAATTTGAGGAAGTAGGGCAAAGTTAGGACTGAGCTAGGAAGTTGTGTTGGACGGGGTGGCAAGGACACTACGGGGGCGGGGTGTGTGATGCCGCCGGGGGTGGGCACGCACGTCTGGTCACCCCCCATCTCGGCCCCCAGACTGCCATATTGATTGGCCCAGTCTGCTGCTTGCTCACCGAAATACAGTGCCGCTGTTTCGGTTGAGACTACGGCATAGCAGTGGGTGGAAGGCGGCCTCAAGGTCAGCCCAAGGACACGCCCTTGTTTCCGGGTCCCCTGTCCCCTCTGTCTGGGCCAGACTACCGCCCCGGAGCTCTAGTCCTTCTGTCTTCATGACTTCACCCTCTAGAATTCGGATATCATTGTCTTCTACTTCTCGTACCATATGAGATCTTCCTTCTGCCTGCCTCCGATTAGTCAACATTAACTTTATTCTCATCTTCTCTCCCTCCAAGAGAGGGGCTGTGTAAATCAGACCTACAACTCACAATATTCAAGAATTGAATTAAAAAAATATATTATTTCTATTTCTTAATTTGAATTTTTCCTTTCTATTACCTCACTCAATAGGAACAACCGAATTTCTCGCAGACTCCAGATTTTATTGATCTCACACAAAATGTCCCTCATTCCAGACAATTAGCTGTTTGACAAAATCGTCCCACCAAAAACACTTTTTTTCATTTTGTTTCATCAGGAATGATTTATCAGGATTCACAAAGGGGAGAAAAAATAGCGAAGACACAGTCTTAACAACTTGCAGACTTTACTGCCGCTCTGTATAATGCTGGCTATGGCAGTGTCTAATAAACTTTTCGCGAATTTGCTCATTTTCTGCCACAGCATTTTCTCCTTTTTCCCGTCGATTTATTAACTTTTTTAAAAAAGTGGAAATCAGTTAACAATAACAATTTAATGGTTTGGATTTAAAATTGATTTATCCCTTAAATTGTTTAATTTAGAAGACTTTGGTTGGCCGACAATGCAGCACGAACGAGGAGTGAGTTTCCACGAGGAGCGATGGCTTGATGATGTTATTTAGAGATGCCAGAAATCCGCCAATGGTGGGCTACAGCATTAGCTAGAGGTGAATGCAGAAACAAATTGGTTACCGCAGTGGTGAGGGAAACCAGAATTTGGTAATTTTTAAGGTAGGGGATCAAGTCGAGGAAATGTCCATATGATTTCAAATCAATAAGAGTGATAAATCATGCATTCAACTTGATTGCCCTCCTAAAAAATATTAAAATATTAAGCATTGTTTGTCCAGAAAGAATGTTGTTACCTTGGTGACGCCCCGCGCTGTCGTCGGCCAGATAACCTGATAAATAAATATAACCACTGCTAGAAATACATTTTTTTTACATCTATAACCAATGTATTCTTTTCCAGACATTAATTATGGGGCGCTAAGTGTGTCAGCTGTCTGGCTCCCCAATCATTGTCATGGCTGCTACAAAACAGGAGCACGTAAGTAATTTTACTGCATTAAGTTTTCATTAATACTGTTGAGGAATGCTGGCCATTTTCCAAATTTATGTTCAGTAAATATTAGTACACCATTTAAGATTAAGATTCTAGTAGGGCGGCCTTTAAGGCCTACGCCACTGCGACCCCTTTGGATCTATTGTGGCAACTTCTACTCTAGAGCTCGCCTTCCAGTCCTGTCCCTTTAATCAGACTCTTAATACTGGAGAGCGGGCTCCTGGGTAAAGCTCACGGGCCTTGGTTTTTCCTCCCCGAGAAGTAACATCCTTCGCTAGACCAGCCCCTCACACTGACACAACACGTGCAGTGCTGTTTCCTCCTCTTCCTGACAGAACCTACAAAGGCTAGCCATCTGCCAGGCCCATGCGATGAATGTGTTTTTTGAGCCTGCAGTGGCCGGTTAATAGGTCTACAATTATCCTTGTAGCCCAACGGCCTTGACGGATTAAATCGGCAGTCAGCTTTGGCGAATAGCCCTTAATGAACTCCTTCGCCTGTCTCTGCCCTGTGGTGGCAAGCCACCACTCCTGAGACCTATTCAGCACCCATAGTTTAATGGCCGCAGTCTTAAGACACTTGGAGACCACAAAATAGGGCCCCGGGCCAACGAAGTGTCCCGCAGAGCCTTCCCGGGCCAATAAATCTGCCACTTCGTTTCCTTTACACCATTTACCTTACCTTAATTCTAATAGCAGGTATTAAACTATAATTCATTAAATAATTAAAAATCGATAAATAACAGCCCTAAACAGATAAACTTACAAAATGGAGGGGAACAATAGGTGAAACATGACCCACAATTTTCTTTTACCCACTTCCCAAGAAAATAACCATTATTCCCAATTTCCTGTTTACCCTTACGTTACTAGTATAGAAAACAAGACATTAAGTGAGAAAAATCTATTATTTTTAATGTTTTTATTGAGAAAAGTTTTTATTGCATAATTTGATTCTTCATTAAATACCTACGGGGGGAAATTAGTGAACAAAATTAAACTTTCATTTGTCATAGAAATAAACATTATTAAAAATTGGCCAATCTCAGTGAAGAATGGAAGTGTGAAAAGTAGGCTGGTTGAAGAACCAATCAGAAGCAAGAACTGTTTATTCAACCACGCCTACCGCCATGTTTGTCACACCACGCCCTCTTCGGCACGTAATAAAATGGATGATCTGTATTTTTTATTCTTCTACTTTCCATTACTTTTGACAAACAAAAGTATTAGCCAATTTTATTTAAATTAGGAATTTTTTTGCTATAATAGAATACGAAAGCACAAATTACTCACAGTTAATATCAAATAAATAACTACATGTTCACTCCTCATAAGAACTTTTTCTTAGAAGACTGAACTCTCATATTTTGAACTCGAACAGTTCCGAATAGTATGGGGGATTTCTTATGATAATGATATATCTGGTTTTATGATTTGATAAATAAAATAATAAATATGAGTGATTGAAGCTAAGTACTGTTTTACTGTTCCAGATTTTCATACTTTATGATGATGTGGCCCACATTCAAACTTGTTCGGTGCAACCCGCTGCTTGGGTATTGAATTGTCTAAAATATTCATACTGGCGCCTCTACATCAATGGAGAAAGTGGTGCACGATGTATCGTCAATACAATAACACAAATATTGTGAAATCAGTAATTATAGAGGGATATCATTAATTGATTCTATTGCAAAAATATTTACAGGTGTGTTGGAGGAAAGATTGAAAGCGTTTGTGGAAGAAAATCAAATTTTAAATGAGTCTCAAACGGGATTCAGACCAGGTTACTCCACGGTAGATAATTTGTTTAATATAGTTAATATACAACAAAATAAAAAAGAGAAAGTTTACTTGTTCTTTATAGACTTTGAAGCGGCGTTTGATCGGATAGATCGGAATAGTTTATTCTTTAAACTGCATAACTGTGGCATTTCTAATAAATTCTTGGACGTCGTTAAAACTCTATATGACGGTACGAGCACGACGGTGTGGACAAGGAACGGACTATCCCCCTTTTTTGAAAGTAGTATGGGAGTGAAGCAAGGATGCTTGCTAAGTCCCATATTATTCACACTGTTTATAAACGACCTAGAGGATTTTATTGACGGTGGTCTGGCCATAGGCGGAAGAAGAATTAAACTGTTAAAATACGCTGACGATATTGTTTTAATCACTAGTAATGCAACAACACTTCAGTGCATGATTAAGAATTTAGAAAAATATTGTGAACAGTGGAATTTAAAAATTAATTTAAAAAAGTCCCAGATTATGGTATGTAGAAAAGGTTGGGGCAGATATAAGAAAAATGAAAAATGGTTTTATAAGAATCAGCGGATTGAGGTTGTGCGAAAATATAAATACTTGAGAATGACCTTGACCCCGGCCTTGTCATTATCACCACACTTTAAAGAAAGATTATCAGCCGCCAAGTTTGGACTGAATAGTGTTTGGCATCATGTAACAAGCAATAATGCGGTAGCTCTCAGCAGCAAGATGCAGATATTCAAGTCTACCTCAAAGATGGTGATGTGCTACGGAGCTCAAGTGTGGGGTGGTGAGGAGCATGACGAGGTGGAGAAACTACAGAGATATTTCTTGAAGAAATTGTACAAACTGCCCAACAACACGCCTAACTACAAGTTGTTTCTAGAAACCTCTAGTCAGCCACTCTACAATTATACTCTCAGGCTACATGTTAATTATTTAAACAAAGTACTGAACCAAAGCCCTGATCGTTTAACAAATTTTCTGGCCAAAAGTATCATAGAAAACAAGTTGTCCTGGTACAAAGCTTTATTGGTACAAGCAGGAAAATATAATTTGGAAATATCTGTTTCACTTCTAATGGACCGGCATTTGAAGAGGTTGAAAGACTTTATTGGCAAATTATGTGAACAACAGGCAACAATATTACAGGGGAAAGTTATAAACAGCGAATTCCACAAACAATATAAATGTTTAGATTTGGCGGGTGGTAGCAGGTATATTAACGACAGTAGTAACTTCCATCTGATACAGACTATTTTCCGTGTCAGAGGGGAGTTATTAGAATTAAATTACCAACCATGGAAAAGAGACAGAATCTTCATGTGCTCCCCCTGTAACATGAATGTGAACGAGGACACCTACCATTTTGTATCATCAGTATGCCCTGTACTTAAGGAGTTCCGGTTACGGTTTTTTGGGAAAAAGAGATTGGAGTGGCAGGTATATATTGATATATTAAATGGAAATAATGAGGTCAATAGCTTATATAATTTATATAAATATGTCCGCGATGCAGAAAAATGTTATGCTCTGAATTTAATTATAATAACTAATTTTCATCTACAAAATATTTGTTCAAGTAGCACACCATTTACCTTAGATTGACTGTAATATCTATTTATCTATAATAATCAAACTATTAATTACAGGTGAAAAAGAAAACGTTATAAAAAATATGAGGCTAAAAAATTCATAAACTTTTTTAAAAATTGCTTACACCAACATACATCAATGATTTTATTTATTTATTTTTATTTTTAAATAAAAATCGTCGGTTTAAGTTTATTCTTCGATTAAAGTAATTGTTATTTTATGTAATAGTCAAACGTTCGTAATAACAAGTAATAAATAATCTGGCTTTATCGCAAATAATATAGTTTTCTTCAATTACATTCTCAATCTAGGTGTTCTTCCCACAATGTTGTATATATGTAATATAAAAAATAAATAAGATATGCATATTTTTAGGACAGCTAATTATTCCAGTATTTTACTATAAGTAAAATTAGGGAGACTAAATTAAATTACAATTGAGAAATGAATAATTATTGTTGAATAATCTACTTTTTATTAACTGTGTGTTATTTGTGCTCACGAATGTTTCGGTCTGACGAATTCAAGACTGAAATATTGTTTTAAATCCTCCGTGATTCAAATTTAAACAGTGGCCGACTCTAACTTTGTCTTTTTCTACTTTAACATGCATGTGTATGTGACTACTCAGAATAATTCATAACTCATTTTATCATAATTATAATAAAAAAATATTATGAATGAACTGGCCAGCATAAGGGTCTGTGACATCTAATAAATTCTAAAAATGTGAAGGAAAAGTTAATGCAGTAAAATTACTTAAATCATATCAATGAAGTATAAATGAAATGATGGATACTTGCTGATTTGTGTACCTTTTGGCGTTTAATCAACCCTTATATTTAACTTTTTAAACTGTAAGTTTTTGTTAAGGAGATTTTTGTACCTTTTGGATAGATTTTTCTTTTTGTCTATTTTGCAAAGTTACATATCTGCTTTACAGATTTTTTTTAAAATTTGGTATAAGCAATTCTATCATTATAACCTGATAAGGCGTTAAGTCGGAACCGTAACTACTGGAGAGATCTTTTTAAAGAATGATTATAATTGCGGTCCCCAAACCATCCTCAATAACAATTTTTTTGAGAAAGCGTGTTGAATAAAAAAGGAAGGTATTTGTGCGTAAATAGCAAAATTAAACTGCGATTTCAGTACTTCCTTTTAAGAGGTGCAAGAAAAATAAACTGCGATTACAGTACTTCTCCTTAAAAGGCAAAGAGACAAAGATTTTGAAATGAACGACAATTCATTGATGTAAATCGGTTCACTCATTGATAATTTTAACGATGGCAGTACTTCCTCTTAGTAGGTGTAAGAGCATGATGGCACTTCACAGCGTCGTAGAGGAGCTTTAATTACTTCTTCGTGCTAAATTTTATCAAAATTGGACTAAGCGTTATAGAAATATTGGTAATAATAGTTTTAGAAAGGGCCTTATTTGGGTGGGGCGAACTCCCCTCCTTATGAGGCATAGCGTCGAGACTTTTAAAGTACAAATCTGTACAAAATTTCGATTCGAATGACACTTCATTCATGAAAATCGGTTCACGTCTCGATAATTTGAAACGATTGCTATACTTCCTCTTAACTAGTGTAAGAGCAGAACGTCGCTTTAATGGTACGTAGGGAAGCCCTAACCCTATTATCCTACCAAATTTTATTAAAATCGGGCCAAGATTTACAGAGAAATTAGAAATAATAATTTTGGAGGGGACCTTACATAAAGGGGGCTAACTCCTCTCCCATTCGATGTACAGCGTCGAGACCCCCAAAAGGCACATCTACATAAAATTCCGAATCGAATGACACCTCATTCATGAAAATCGATTCACGCGTTTAGGCGCTACGCAGTTTACAAAAAAGGTAACAACAAGAAGAAGAAGAAGAAGAACAACAACAATTTTTGAAAAAGCCGTTTTTGCTCATTTTTGGCAATTTTTTTCTCGAAACCTATTAGATCTGGGTTGTTGCAAAAAAATTACAGTTATAAAGGAGGGTTTGCCCTATAATTTAAAGAAAATTTGGGAATTTTATCTTTTATAGAAAAAGAGAAAAAAATTGTCAAAGTTGGGTGTTTTTCAACGTTACTCTTTTTCGTGCAGTTTTTGATGATCAACCCTTATACAACTGTCCTACCGGACAGTTTTAATATAAAAATAAAAATAAATGAATACTAGGCAATTGTAACACAATTATTACATTGTTTAGCCCCTCATCGCTTGTGTGCACATTATTGTTCTTTTAGTTTACATTTATCATTCACTATCAAACTTATATTAAAACTGTCCGGTAGGACAGTTGTATAAGGGTTGACCATCAAAAACTGCACGAAAAAGCGTAACGTTGAAAAACACCCAACTTTGACAATTTTTTTCTCTTTTTCTATAAAAGATAAAATTCCCAAATTTTCTTTAAATCTTACTCCAAACCCTCCTTCATAACTGTAATTTTTTTGCAACCACCCAGATCTAATAGGTTTCGAGAAAAAAGTTGCCGAAAATGAGCAAAAACGGCTTTTTCAAAAAATGTTCTTGTTCTTGTTCTTCTTGTTGTTGTTGTTGTTCTTGTTGTTCTTGTTGTTACCTTTTTTGTAAACAACGTAGCGCCTAAACGCGTGAACCGATTTTCATGAATGAGGTGTCATTCGATTCGTAATTTTATGTAGATGTGCCTTTTGGGGGTCTCGGCCCTGTACATCCAATGGGAGAGGAGTTAGCCCCCTTTATGTAAGGCCCCCTCCAAAATTATTATTACTAATTACTCTGTAAATCTTGACCCGATTTTGATAAAATTTGGTAGGATGATAGGGTTAGGGCTCCCCTCCCTAACAATAAAGCGACGATCTGCTCTTACACTTGTTAAGGGGAAGTATAGCAATCGTTTCAAATTATCGACACGTGAACCGATTTTCATGAATGAAGTGTCATTCGAATCGAAATTTTGTACAGATTTGTACTTTAAAAGTCTCGACGCTATGCCTCATAAGGAGGGGAGTTCGCCCCACCCAAATAAGGCCCTTTCTAAAACTATTATTACCAATATTTCTACAAAGCTTAGTCCGATTTTGATAAAATTTAGCACGAAGAAGTGATTAAAGCTCCTCTACGTGGCTGTGAAGTGCCATCATGCTCTTACACCTACTAAGAGGAAGTACTGCAATCGTTAAAATTATCAATGAGTGAACCGATTTACATCAATGAATTGTCGTTCGATTCAAAATCTTTGCCTTTTAGGGAGAAGTACTGTAATCGCAGTTTATTTTTCTTGCTCCTCTTAAAAGGAAGTACTGAAATCGCAGTTTAATTTTGCTATTTACCTACAAATACCTTCCTATTTTATTCAAAACGCTTTCTCAAAAAAATGGTTATTGAGGATGGTTTGGGGACCGCAACTATAACCATTCTTTAAAAAGATCTCTCCAGTGATAGTTACGGTTCCGATTTAACACCTTATCAGGTTATAATGATAAAATAGCTTATTCCAAATTTTAAAAAAATCTGTAAAGCAGACGTAACTTTGCTAATAGACAAAAAGGAAAATCTATCCAAAAGGTACAAAAATCTCCTTAACAAAAACTTACAGTTTAAAAAGTTAAGTATAAGGGTTGATTAAACGCCAAAAGGTACACAAATCAGCAAGTACCCAACATTTCATTAATACTTCATTGATATTATTTAAGTAATTTTACCGCATTAATTTTCATTAATATTTTTTAAGAATTTATTAGATGTCACATACCCTTATGCTGGCCATTTTCATCTACAAAATATTTGTTCAAGTAGCACACCATTTAACTTAGATTGACTGTAATATCTATTTATCTATAATAATCAAACTATTGATTACAGGTGAAAAAAAAAACGTTATAAAAAATAAAAAAATATGAGGCTAAAAAATTCATAAACGTTTTTTAAAAATTGCTTACACCAACATACATCAATGATTTTATTTATTTATTTTTATTTTTAAATAAAAATCGTCGGTTTAAGTTCATTCTTCGATTAAAGTAATTGTTATTACATGTAGTAGTCAAACGTTTATAATAATAGATAATAATTATCTGGCTTTATCGCAAATAATATAGTTTTCTTCAATTACATTCTCAATCTAGGTATTCATCCCAAATGTTGTGTATATGTAATATAAAATAAATAAGATATGCATATTTTTAGGACAGCTAATTATTCCAGTATTTTACTATAAGTAAAATTAGGGGAACTAAATTAAATTACAATTGAGAAATGAATAAATAATGTTGAATAATCTACTTGTTATTAACTGTGTGTTATTTGTCCTCACGAATATTTCGGTAAGACGAATTCAAGAATGAAATATTGTTTTAAATCCTCCGTGATTCAAATTTAAACAGTAGCCGACTCTAAATTTGTCTTTTTCTAATTTAACATGCATGTATGTGTGACAACTTCAGAATAAAGGGCACATTAAAGAGAAATCAGAAGAATAATTTGGAATAGAGTTAAAATAAAGTACCTATTTATACGAAGATATAATATACATTTTATCACAATTATAACTATTATGAATGAACTGGCCAGCATAAGGGTATGTGACATCTAATAAATTCTTAAAAAATATTAATGAAAATTAATGCGGTAAAATTACTTAAATAATATCAATGAAGTATTAATGAAATGTTGGGTACTTGCTGATTTGTGTACCTTTTGGCGTTTAATCAACCCTTATACTTAACTTTTTAAACTGTAAGTTTTTGTTAATTGTATTTTTAAAATTAAATGGAACTACTCGACAGGCGGCCTACGAGCCATTGTCTATGATGTGAAATTTTATTTTATTTGAAAATTATTTTTTATATTGTTTATAATTGAATTTATTTTTGTATTTATCATTTTGTAATGAGTACCCACTTTTCTGTTTATGTATTTTCATATATTTTGTAAATATACGTCATTCATTCACAAATATTGTGACGGGGAAATAGATTTATTGGATAAATCTACGAGTATTTTAAATACATCGAAATACGCTGAAAAACTGATCTGCAATTTCGAAATATAATTATTCAATAGCCTGGAAAGATGGTAGTCATGGTTGAAGAGGAAACCTCTTCATTTGCTAAGTTCCTGGGTTACTAAGTCCCCTAGGGTAAAAAATATCCCAATACAAACTGACAATTGCAGCCAAATCAGAAATTACTCTTTTCCTGCAAGTTCTTGGGGTTGGAGACAATTGTGTCCCATCCACTTTTGGTTATACCCGGTTACTTTAAACTGATGAAAACAGGCGCGATGCGTGAGAGCACTCTGCCGGCAAGTTTTCTTAACTTTTATTTATAATTTCCATTGGTTTCCAGTGGGCAAGCGGTTTCCACCCGAAGAGAAGTAAGTTCCGTGTGTGGCAGGACATGGCGTGCAGTCACGTCAGACTTCTACCTCGCCACGCCAGCCAGAGTTATGACTTGGCCACCTAATCTCATGCCTAACAACTATTCACTGTTTCCTGTTTACTTCCATCACTTCGAACCACGCATTACAGCGTCAGTCTTGGTATCTCTTCCGTGTAGGTAGCACAAATATTGCGGTCGCGACAAACTTTTGCAATCGACATTGGCGATATTAGATGGTACTGGAGTTTGCTCTATTAGGGCGGCTTTAAAGACCATCGCGACCCAAGGATATCAAGAAAGTCAAGAAAAAACAGTCTATTTTATTCAGGCGGGCTTTTAGTCCCACTGCCAAATTAGATATCCTGGACGAAAGCGACTAGCTAACATACTTGACTATTAAATTCTCATATTCACCATTAAATAAAATCCAAAGACCAGGAATCGTACACAGTTCTACAATACATCTTCGCTCGGTTGACATGGAGTAAACTCTGGTTAATATTTGATGAAGTACATTTTGAAAATAATCAATATTTTTCATATAATTGAGCCAGTTCAATACATTACCCAATAGGATAGTCCAGAGGCGGATCTTCGCCGCCTGCTCATTTTAATTTCACGGGACGAACTGCAGTTTTTATGGCCACCATTTACTCGGAATGAACAACAATAAAAAACTGAATCACGAGTTAATTGAAATAATGAACTGTTGGGTCCAATGGGACCAATTCAAGCAGAACAACAGAATTATAGATTAAATAAACTCTAGTATTAGCTATCACAGTTTATTGAGAATATTAATTGAGTTGTGTAAAAGAAATAAAATGATCAGAAACATGACAACATAATACATATTTAATTACTCGACATAGTGTTGTCAACGTGTTGAGACCCACTTGATGTGGGAGCGAGACTACAAATAGAAGTGACTTGTTCAATTTGACGCCATGGAAAATATTGCTATAAAAGGCAGTTCCCGCCATTCCCTTTGTACACAGTTTGAATAAATTAAATATTTATTTAATTATTGAAATATAAAAGTACCCTTTCCCTTTCCCTTTCAATTCCGTGTCTGTGTTGGTGGAGACAGCGGAGGATTGGTACTTAGGGAGGATTGGTTTCTGGCCTGGCATGCTTGCTTCTTAGATCACAGTGCTCGACCTGGCGGCTGTTTTTGAGAGACACTTCTCCTCCTGCAGCTCTTGGAGCTATTAAAGCGAAGTCCACTTAGCTTGTATTGGTCAAGGAGACGGAACTTTGAGTCTAGATCGATATTGGCAGATATGATGGGGCTAGTCTTGTTTTCCAAGGCATTGCAGTCAAAACTTAATTTGACATAATTGGACGTAATAAATCCACTACTTTCTACGACAACTTAAACTCCAAAAATTACAGTCTCAGGAAGCAAAGAACTCATGTCGCAACCTGGTGATCGCAACTAAATGAATTCAAGGAGCAATTTATTTCAGCCTGCACAGTGACATCGAATTACTAAACTGATTCTACGAAGAGAAGAGCACTGGTTGTTGGAACAATTTCACCTTTTTACTAGATCAAGTGCATTCCCACCTTTTGAATTCGGATGGAAAGAAACCAACTCCTTTCCTCAGGTTTCACAGGATATTCATCCCAAACTTTTTTTAGGTTCCTCAAACGAAATGCAAATTTAGAGCTTCCTGCCATTGTTACCAGGTGTGTTGACGGAAACGAGTATTCAGACAAAGATATTTCTCTGAAAACCACTTTTTTCGGACTTCAAAACTGCCATTTCCGGTGGCTCCTCCACACAATCGATTCACTTCCTCTTACATTTCAGACGAAAACTAAAACTTACCCATAATTCCTTAAGTCTAATTAGCGATTATAAATGAAATTCTGCTTCAGAAGGAGAATTAAATGCAGGCTTGCAACTGCAACAATGTGACGTGTGCTGTAATTACAATAGATTAATAAACAGAATTAATTATAAATTAATTTTCTGGCCAATAGAAGACACGCAGGGCGATACATTAAATTACAACCTGTGCAGAATAATGGGAGCCACCCTTCTCAGAGACTCAGATCGTTTAAATAGTCTTGTTTGACGGGAGATAGACAGCTGACATCCAACAATCTGCCAGAGTGTCTAATTAAAGCACAACGCTATAATCTATCCACTCATCGCCAGTCTGTGATCTGTGCAGTTTGTGCTGTCCGTTTTTATAGCCTACGGCTGGAAATTAATTCAATGAGCTCTCCTGGAAGTCTAGTTCACACTTAGCAATTCATTTTAGTGCAAATTTAATTTAATTACAAACAACGCACAATTTTTTAATATGTTTCACCAGCATAAACAAGAGATTATTTCCGTTCTGCCATTCAAAGTTCAATCAACATAAGGTTTTGTAAAGCTACAGTTTGGACCGGAAACATATTACTCAGGAGTATAGGAAATTCCTCTACAACGTTTCGAAAAACCTCAGCCTTAGATGTTGCTGAATCGATAAATCGGTTTAACTAGAACGAGAATTAACTAGTGTGCATGCTCCTAGAAAACGATATCATTTTTTTATTTTTGTTGGTATCGATAGTAAATTGTTTCCTGGAAGTTGTGGGATTCGCTAAATGATAAGAATTGCCTCAGCTGTTAAGTATGAAGGCAAATCACAGTTTTCTAATTTAACTCAAAAGCAAATTTAGATGTAGAAAATTCTAAATACCTAAAAACGGGTATTTTTGATGGAAAGGCCCAAATGAAATTCTGACCCTTCTCTTACTGAGACTTAGAGCAAAACGGAAGTAATAAAAATTGGCGCAATAGAGTTCCCGATGAAGGACACTTGCTTAACATGTAACTAAATATGTACAATGATTTTTGCCTAAATCTTGGATAATTTGCCCTTTTATCTTTAATCTCTGCTTTGATTGGAGATAAACGAGTAGTCAGTTGCACCTGGTTGTTACACAGGTAACAGAATCACAGGTACAGACGACAATTATCTCCTAACTTGTAAACATTGTCCATGCATGTGGGCTCCAAACTTATTTTGTTCCACCCTTAGCTACCGTTCAGATTATGAAACCAATGGCCGTCAAGAAACCATCCAAAAAAAGAAGCGTTCTTTTAATTGACAGAAATAACATAGTTAACTGGTCATTGAAATACAATTAAATATTCTCAATTTGATGCACGATGCTTGACCAACTATTTGACATGAATTTGGGTACAAATATGCATAATCATTGCAAGGCAAAAAGCCGTCTCTTGGAAATAATGAAGTGCAAATAGACATTCCATTGTGGGAGGGCAGTAAATGCCGGAAGTGCTATAATGCTAGCAGATAATGACTTAATTAATGAAAGAGATTACAATACCGAGCTAGCAACATTAGGTGCAAATATGCATAATGAGCATTGAAAGGGTATTACGATTTAGTTTATTTATATTAAACGCAGAAACAATCGCATTAAGGCTGTTGTTTAGGAACTGAATTATCAATAACTATGGCATTCATCAACAATCTGCTTCATATTATTGTAAATTTACATGCTTTTCCGTGTGTAAGTATAAAACAATATGGCGTCCACACAAGTGGTCGTGAAATTGAAGTTAATTTTTTCTTTTTAATTTTCCATTTTTTTTTTAGATTTTTAAGAGAATAGTTCTGCAACTTTTTTTTAAACACCCTTCTTTATACAAAGGACGCTGATCTTACAAAGAGCTTTCACTGTTATTAAGACACTTTCCCGGAAAATTCATTTCAGAGCATTGCTGGGAAAAGCGGGGATTTCCATCTGAATGGCCATTTCCCTAAATTGGAACGAGTTCTTGTAATAAAGGAGGGAAATAAGAATGTTACTAAAAGATAGTCCCTTGAAAACACTTGGAATAATAGATATTGTTAGTTAAGAATAAAAAGCTGCAAAATTGTCTTCCTAGAATTTACTGAAAACTAACAGACATCTTCGATGGGCTTTCAAGATCACAAGAACCCTTCAAACCTGAAATTTTTATTTAAATAAATTTTGCTTTAAAAAAAACGCAACTTTACATATCTGAAAAACGAGGCGCCACATTAGCCGAGAGGTTAGAGGCGAGACCTGTAAAGCCAATATGTATTGTGGTACTGGGTTCGAATCCCGGTCTAGAGGCCTTGGATTTTTATTTAATGGTTTATAAAAGAAATTTACTGTAAAGTTTGTTTGCTAGTCGCCTCCGTCCACGACACCTAATTGGTAGTTGGACGTAAAGCCCGCCTGAAAAAATAGGCAATTACTTTTCTTACTTACATATCTGAAAAACGTTTCCAAGCTTAAGGAAAATCACTAACTTTAAAGAAAAGCTATTTTGGAAAAATCTCAAAAACTGAGAATTTTAAACAATTTAGCCTAAAATGTTAACTTCGCTTTCCAGTTGACAGCTTAACTTCCTCTGATCAAAGAAGATCTCAAAGCCAGTGAAAATTGTGAGGTACGATTGCAGAGGTTCTTCTTAAGAGTAATTGATGAGATACATTAGAATTAACAAAATCTGCAAGTTACAATAATTGTTAATGTGATTAATTAAATATAGTGAGCGTATTATCATTATTATCATTATTAGTAATTTCTTGTTTATTAATTAATAAAACTATCGTGTTTGTTAGTTCATTCATAAAACTGAAAAGCTACGAGACGAAAGAAGGATGTAATGGTGACGTAATAATGACCAGGCCAATTAAAGCAGCATTTTGTGTGTGCTACCATGATCAAGGTTAATGATATCCTCTTCACATCACACACATGTACAACATCCGACCGTCGCCTCTCCACAAACACAGCTCATTATCTAGTGTGTGTGTGCCAGTCTGTCTGTAGAAGTGCGCGGAAGGAAGTGCTGTTCTGCAATTAAGTTAATAGCGCGTATTTATTTAATTTGTATTAATAATTTTCTTTTCCTCTCCTTAACCTTTTTGCCTCACAAAGAGCTCTGAATCGCCATTTTGCGTGGAAGTATTAGCAGTTCAAATTCTTTTTAGGCGGATGCTGCTCGCTGATGAGTCGATTTAGATTTTAATTAGGCAGTTTGACTATAACGGCATCTATGACATATGAGCAGGTCAAGAGTTTTATCAAAATTCCCGAGTCGGAAGAATATTGGTACACCGGAAGAATGGCGCCTCTTCCGGTTTGCTCTACTTTTCTAGGCGATCGCCAAAGAACCTCATTTAACTTGGGAACCATATATCGTAAGCGAATAACTTTGGTTTGCAATCTTCTGTTCGGAGTACTTTAGTCACCAGTCATCACTCCATCCATCTGTTCAGTCAAAATAGGGTATAAAAAGGTCGAGTGAGTGACATCTAATTTTCAAGATGGCTCTCTGACTTGCTAGTTACCAACTTCATACTATAATCATGCTAGTACTTTGATGGCAATTTTTATTTTCAAAAAAATAAGTTTAGATTAGATTTAAATAAAAGAGGCAAACAATAACGCAGGAAGTTTGGGCGAGAATTTGAGTTTCCGTAAGACTTTTGAAGCTAAAAAGCACCAAAACCCTTTGATAGCTAACGACCATGTCCTAGCAGACATAACGAATAGACATCATTTCTACACATCTACAATTATTAATTAAGACATTCTGAAGTAGTCGACATATGTACCTAACCGGATATCCGCTTGTCTGGAGATTTACCGATAAAAACGTTTCCATTTAGCTCTCTGATAATCTCTGTCCAACTGAATGTTCTTAAATAGAAACCATGGACAGACAAAATAACTTCTCCTTACTAGAGTAAGTGCTTACAATCGTGCAGGTTTTCGTTTTTCAGTTTTTAGAGTTAATACTTGTTTCAGCGTCCCTGAACTCAAAAAAGTGTACGTGCAATCAGCGCATCTGAAAAACGGAAAATCGCGGACAATTCAAATCCAATAATTGGTTCATTGGCTTCATCGGAACTGAAACTGTCCAAACTCAGCAAACCGCAAATGGTAGTTTATTCTGTTTGGAGCATTTAGCATTCTAATAATTTCCATCTGACACCCATCTCTGGCCAAGGACCTTACCAGAGGCACGTACTTTGCAACTGATACATGGTATAATTTTATTAGAGTAGAGTGCGATTAGGAAGGGGACTAATATTTGGGGAGGAGAGTAATAGCTGTGGGGGTGGCGAGGAGTGGGGGTTGGCAGGCAGGACATCGACCTCGATACGGAGTAGAGCAGACAGCGGTATCGACCGGCGGGTCGGACGCCTCGCAACACGGAGTCCCTTGTCCTAGGTCCAGGCGCTGGAGCAGCCCCCAAGGATCTGCACTAGGGGACGGTGCCCTTTTCTACCACTATGTTTATCCCACAATGCTGCACTAGTACTTTTTGAAAATAACTTCGGCTCGCCAGTCCATTACGTCTTACGACTACAGAGAGCGCCATCAGAAGCTCCTTCAGCTTGGCCAATCACTGCTACAACTTCTTCATTCCCACAACCGATTTTCCCACTCTATCAATAAATTCCTTATAGTACTGTCCAACTTCCTGTCTGAAGATAACATTTCCCCTTCTTTTACATCAAAAAATATTAGCTAATAAAAATTATTGTAGCATTACCAGAGAATTGTCGTTGGCTCCACCAATACTATCTTCATACATATCCACTAACCCTTCTCTTACATGAACTTCATGCTCCAAAGAAAACCTTATCTTTCAGACTTATTTACTTCCTTTCCGGAATGGATTTTTCCTCTTTTTGCGTGTTTGAAAATGGCTCTGCCTCCTTTTGCAGAACTGCTACCATTATTCTTAACACTTTCTCAAAAAAAACGGGAATGCCGGGCCACTCTTAAGGAGAGTTGATGCCATGCCTCTAAAGTGCTACCATCTGTGCACATCTTGATATATCTATTATATTAATTACTTAAAGGCAAAGTTCAAAATTAATGTACAACATTTACTAAAGATCCTAAATAATTTGTGATTTGAATTTATCAAAATGATTTGTTTTTCTTTCACAAATCCTTTGGGTTCTTTCACAAATTAGTTTGGCCACTGTTCTCCTTGGGTGAGCCATGACTTTTTTAACTTGAATAGCTCGTTGTCTGTTTTGGGGTACCTGAACAGAATCTCAGATCTGAGGTGATTGTCAATCACAAGGGTAGGATCTTCCACCGATTTTCGCCATGACCATTCTTATAATCCGAGTTTGCAGTTCTGCCCGGAATGAACTTCCTCGTGCTCCATCCTTTATTAGAATCGGTCCAATTTCAATAGCTTTCTTTTGTTACTAAGCTTTTAAGGCAAGTTCAAAAAAACTTTACTGCAGAGTTGGTCTGTCGACACCAACTAATTTAGCTAATTGGTCAGCTCCTATTTTTAATCATCATTGTAACTGAGGGTTAGAAATGGTAAGATCAGATAATCAAGACCTGCAGTTTTGTGAATAATAATTGATATTCTGTTTAAATGTAACATGTAATGTAAATAAGTCATACAAAACCCCATCAGTATTGTCACGTTTGATAGGAGCTATGAAGTTAATGGCTATAAGACGACCATCAGAATGGCAGCCAGATAATCAAAGGCTATGGTGGGCAAACTAGTTGCACTTGGTCTGCAGAATCAATAAGAGGTATCTAGCTGGCTAGACAACAGCGGAAGAGGGGGACGATCAGCAACCTTTTGAGGACCACAATGGAAATTATCGCCCGGTTGGCTGGGCTCTCGAATCCAACTAATAGATTATTGATTGTCACGAACACTGTTGGAAGTGACTGCTAGAATACATTGTCACTTAAATCCCAATGTTGATATACAAACAGTAATCTGTACGATACATTCTGCTCTAAACTGTCTAGCAAGAACCTGTAAGCCTTAATGGATTCAAATTTGGGACCATTTAAATAATTGGCAAAGAGTTCTAAATAGATGTTTTCCTTAGATAATTGTAGATGTGGATGGTGGCACACTTGGTTCTGGCTCAGTCGGAAGTATTCAGAAGAGCAAAGTGAATAACCAAGAACAATGGAACGCACCTCTTCATTTCAAATCAGAAACTTCGTTCGGCAACCACTCTATTAATGTTAATTGACCAACACGGATCAAAAACTGACTGCTGAAAAAGTGCCAGTTTACTGAATGGTTAGTTTTGGACTTTTCAGCGACTAGCATGCGTACTTTACTATAAATTTCTCATATTTAACCATTAAATAAAATCCAAGGCCTAGAGACCGGGGAATCGAACCCAGTACCACTATACATATTAGCTTTGCAGGTCTCGCCTCTAACCGCTCGGCTATTGTGGCGCCTTATTCCTTATTGTGCTCCTGAATCTATAATTTGACTGAAACAAGTAAAAAGTTCTATTCGCGCCTAGTAGTTGCTTCGCGGGGAGGCGTCTTATCCAGGCTACAGCATCAGGCCCTCCTGGGATGTGCAGAAAATGTGCACTCTTTCAACTTAAAACATTAGTTTTACCTCATACCGTCTTCACGGTTAGACCTAGAATTTCCAAAAACATATGTGTCAGAAAGCCTTTTCATCCCAAGATAATTTAGACCGAATACCAAGTCTGTCGTTCTAGAGGATTCTGAGAGTTCGTTATAAATTCGGCTTTTATAAATAAATACATTTAGTTTGTTGGTAAAAGATTGAATCTGCGGTTTCCTCAGCCAAACAATGGGTATTATATTAACAATTATAATAGTATTTAAGCCTTGCAACATCTTTGAAACAACCAATTAGTTACATTTTATATAATTTTTTCGAAAAAAAAATCTAACTGTAAATATTAAACTTAGACTAAAGCATACATTTATTTATTATGCAAGTGAACCTAAATACCAAAAAGCACACGCTCAAAAAAATATGCAGATTCCTTCATCTAAATGTTTAAGTACAATCTTATTTTATTCATTCCCGACTCCATCACATACACATTTTCCATATAAATCTATTTAATTAACTTTTTTCCCTACAGATTGCGTTAAAAGAATTTTAAATACAATAAGTAATTATTAATTTGTAGAATTTCAATTTCAAGAACAATGGAATATCAAAATTTATGAATTAAAGAAACGAAAAGGTAAAAATAAACTAAAAAATAAGTTGAGAACTTTTATTAATTCATAAAAATTAATTATAATAGGGGAAAAGTAGCATTATTAATAAAGAGAAGTGGGAGCATGATTATAAATGCTCCAGAAGTGGGTACCACTTTAGCTAGGTCGCCAGCTATCTCTATAACACTTTAATTTACGCTAATTTTCTCACAAAAAAAGTTCATTTTGAAAAATTTTCATATCTGTCCATAGCTTAAAATAGTTAGCTAAAAATTGATTTATTGTTTTGCAACCAACAGAAAGATCTGCTACAGGATTTTTTTTTACGAATTAGTTAGGAACGTTTTTTTTTTTGAGCAACATTGTGTGGGATTTGCACAGAATGAATCTGATTTCATGCTTGGCTGCAAATCTTGTTCTCAAGCAAAGAAAAATGTTACCATACAATGTGGTTTTTAAACACTCTATAAAATGGTAGTTAGTTTCATAAAAACTAAGACAATTATAAGAGAGGCCGTGCTAGTTTGGTCCCCAGAATGTTTATGTCTTCATCTCAAACAAATGGATGGTGCTTTCAAAAGATAAAGTCGCGAGAAGAGCTAATTTAGTTGAAAAGCGAACTTGACATATTTCCCAGTTGAGGGGAAAACCAAAGAATTTGAATCTCTCTTCACAATTAGAAAATACAAAATCGTCTGAACACATGACTGAAATTCCGAAGATTCTAACCCAGTTTCCTCAAGTCCCCATAATTCCTAAACGTAATTAATTGTTTTAGGCGCCACGGTAGCCGAGCGGGTTAAGAGACTAGACCTGCAAAGCTAATATGCATTGTGGTACTGGGTTCGATTCCCCGGTCTCTATGCCTTGGATTTTATTTAATGGTTAAATGAGAAAATAGTAAAGTACGTTTTGCTAGTCGCCTCCGTCCACGACACCTAATTGGTAGTTGGACGTCAAGCCCCGCCTGAAAAAATAGGCGATTACTTTACTTTACTTTTTTTTTAATTAATTGTTTACAGTTGATTATGTTAAAGTTTGCAAGAACGAAATCGCACATTACAGGGAATACAAAACCTTTCACTCCCAAAACAAACCGCCCTAAAACGGTTTCTGCTAGAAAAATTGTTCTAAAATACATTTTATATAGATCTATGTGTTTGAAATGTACTTACTATATTATACCGAATTGTTATAAATAGTGTATTGTAAATAGATTAATAGGTGTAGTATTATTTTAGTACAATTTGTAGAATAGTAAGGAAGTTTACAGTAGGATTCTTCTAAGGTAAAGTGTTCTTGGCAGATTGGTGCTCCAGGAACGCCCCGAGCTATAAGAGAACAGGTTGACAGGAGCGGAACGTGGCCATGTTGACAAGCTGACACTTCTACACCCACTTAATGATCAGCTATTGAATTGGAATTAAGATGCATCCTGAGACAATGAGCACAATTAGTTGAAGTACTTACAAGCGGAGCGAGGTTACAGCTGATTTAGCTTACAAAGTACAATGTGCATCTTCATTTTAACCAAAGTAGTTGTAAGCTACTTATTTATGACGCATACGTTAAACGTACAGTTCCACACAGCCACAGCTAGACTGCGCCATTTTATTAGTGCTGTTCTTTCCGCTCTAGACAGTTTCCAAACTGTTCCAGCACCACCCGCCGCATGTTTCAAAATTAAATTACGTGGAATTTGTTTTCCGAACATGTTTTCAAATAGGTGACCTTGACCCAGTTGGTTGTGGAAACCTCCCTTTCCACTGTAGTTTCTGACTTTGGTAAACAGCTGCAGCATACAAAACTACAAACTCTAATAAAATTAGTTATGAAAAGTTTTCTCTATAACATTAGAGAAAACTCGACAATGCCATTCTATGCAGCCTTATTTCCGGTGCTCTGACGTTCTTCCAAACTCCATTTTCTAATTAGCCATCTCATATTCATAACCACTGTACAGCTGATAAAAACAACTTTACAATGGAAATCCCCTCCCTATGAATTTCGCTTAATTCAAATTTTCTGGAAAATGTTAAAAATAAAATAGAGTTGCGCATTTTTTTCCAAAATAAATAGAAATTCATTTGAATCATTTTTAAAAAAAGTCCCAAAATTCCGATTAGAATTATGATTCTTTGAAGTGCCCCTCCCCCACAAATTACCTAATTTTTACAAATTTATAATTTTACTTAAATTTTAATTCTAATTTTTTTACTGCTAAGGTAAACGTAAAGTATTCTGAAATGGTACTCTAGAAGCTTCAACCCTTTCCCTTCCCCTAACCTTGACCTTGGATGGAATTTATGTTTCAAATCTGAGCTACGATTCACAAAAATAGAAGAGGTTTAAAGAATTGAACAGCTTCGAGAGACCACCAAAACTTCTGAAAAGTCTACTGGCAGTTGGTATTACAGATTATCTACCTTAACCTTATCACTTCCTCTTGAACGATTCTTAACTTTGAACTCTTGAGGATGATGGAGATATGTTGGACATTCAATGGCAGACAGAACAATAAACGGGAAGATCTCAAGTCGTGTATTTCTGGTAAAACCTCGAATTCGATAATCTGCGGACAGGTCAGAAGGTATTAGTAAACTATAACAGAGTCCTTGCCCAACACATTTGTAATTGGTTTGGCGATGCTGAAATCGAGAGAAGTAAACAGGGAGGTCTGCACAAGAACTGGAAGTACGCGGGAAATTAGTGAACGGGGTGAAAAAGACCAGGACTGCAAGTTGAAGTACATCCGTACAATTAATATTAATCATATTCACTATTAGAAGGTGCCTTACAAGAACTAGGGAACCAACAGCTTAAGGAGCTCTATTAGTAAAGGTTTGCCATAGAATAAGAAATGAAGAGTTGAACAGGGTAATGTAGAAGTGTTAAGTTGTAGAGGGGAATGTGTGCGTGAATGGGCTCCACTACAGAGGCGCTATCTCCACAATTCATTCAGGCGGTACTCTTCTTCACCCATCGGCCGACCTTGGTCACTCTCTGCAGATACACATCTCCGCGCTCCTGAAGCAACTTCTTCAGCTTCTTCACCAACACCGCCCACTCATATAGACACACACACTCGAACTAATATTCATATCCGGCTGGTGAGCACACATCCCACCCGGCAGGCAGAGTGGCCACTACACTGACCGCAACCAATTATCCCTGTCTTCATACACTAATGTTCTTGCCTTCTCCCAACAAATTGTTACTACTGGTATTAACCGTCTATTGTAACTCACTACACATGTACAGGGCAAGGTGAAAAGTTCCCAACCGTGCACAGAGATAGCGTTGCTATCAATGTTTTTGTTAATGTATAGCAATGCTATACGTTTCGCAGTAAGGTATGTACATATATCAATGGCCGACCTGATCTTTGATCGTATAACAGTTTTCTTCTGGCTACTTTTCAGCTAAACTGTTGGGTTTATTGTTGCCATTTATTGCTGTTTGGTACAATAGTGCAAGGAACTGAATCAGAACTTTAAATAATAATATTAATAAGGGAAGGGATTAGCTATGAGGTTAGCATACTGGTCTCCCACGCGGAGGTCCCGGGTTCGAATCCAGCTGCTGACCCTTAGATTTTCTCTTCCTAGGAGCTTCTTACAGCTCACTGTCCGGGTGATGGACAGTGTTGTCTGTAACGAGAGAACATTGTCCGGAGGCCGGCAGTGCACTGAAAAAAGCTCCGGGCGCCAATAACCTTAGATGTTGACGCGCCTTAAATCATAAAAAAAAAATAATAATAATACTTTACTAAATTAAATTTAATAATAAGGACCAACCATCAAAGCGGCATCCACTTGGTGAAGATGTCCGGTCGGCGATTAGAGTTTCATTACGTTTTACATCTAGAATTAAGAATGGGAACGCTTTCCACAAGATGGTGAGCGTTTTGAAGCTGTGCTGACCACAGAGATAAGCCGACTGACTAACATTGCCCAGTTTGTAAAAACCACATTTAATGCTAAGATTATCACAAAAAGAATATTATCAGAGAAAGCTCCAAAACTAAAATCTGCAGGAAAACCAAGTATCTTTTTCAACCGTTAAGAGAAAATATTTTAAACAGCTGATTGCATGTTCATGCAAAGTCGTATATTTAGTGTACGTATAACGTTTACATTTATTACATAAAACATATGAAATTAGTAAAATTCTATTTAATAACCGTTATAATAATAATAATAATGAAACAGTAGAACGGAAGTCAGAGCTGTCATCACATAGCCGAATAATTTCCGATGTTAATACTTTGTAATCATGAAAGTTTACAGAATTTAAGTGGCACACCTGCATTTAGATTCAATCCATTAGGAGGCGGGATGGAATAAACGTTCAACAAGACGTCATTAATCCCATTTAACGAGTGTGTGTGTTGTTGTTGTTTCATTGTTTCTAATATTCTGATTTAATTCACATAATTACCATTTTTAAACTTTAATTTGTCTTTAATTGACGTTATTACTTGCATTCATTGTTTACAATTTTTATGAATATAATTAGATAATTATTGAAAGAGTAATAATGGAATTAATGGCCTTTTTAGGGAGGGAGGAAGGGGGCGGTTAGTGCATTTCAAATAAATCGAAACTCTTCATAAGTTTTTGGAACTACACATATATTCACCTAAATTCACTCTCAGTCATAGACCATCTGCTAAAAGGCCTTCGAACTCTAAGGCGCCTCAAAACAGGCAAAAAGTCAATTTTCTAAAATTGCCAATGATCGCAATACTTTTCTTTGGCTAAAAAATAATTATAGCGTCCATTTAATTAGAATTTTCTTTAGATTTTCTCGGTGATTATTTTCATATATTGATTTTTATATTGTAAATTTTCATAAAATACTAATTTCCAACAGTAACAAAATAATAAAAAATCTGCAAAAAAATTAAAAGTACAAAATCATTTTTTTATTTACTGACTTTGCTTAATAATTCTCACAGGTCGGGGCGTGGCCTATTACATGAAGGTGTGGTCAACAAACAATCCGATTGGCCCTTCAGACCTCCTACTTTTCACACTACTAATACTCCACTTGGATTGGTCAATTCTTTATTGTTAGTTATTTCCACGAAAAATATTATTAAAATTTTATTTACTAATTTTCCCCCACAGGTATTTCATCAACTATAGTATTACGTGATTAAACATTTTTTGCCCCTTAAACACGAAGGATTTAGATGTTTCGTACATTTTATATATTTTAGTTTGCACAATAGTGTAAGCCAGAGGCAAGAAAGTTAGGACAGGGATGGCGAACCTTTTTGAGACGTGGGTCAAATTTTGTTCATTTTTTCTTTTAGTACTAGCTCTTGGGTCACTAATGCCCATTTGCACAAGAGTTAAGTTTACAAATTTTAAACTGAATATATTCAAAACTAAACATCTTTAAAATTCAGTAGGGCTTAACGGGTGAAACGGGACGAAACAAGGACTATAGAAGTCTCTTTTTACAAACATAACTGAACAAAACCTTACAAAAGTGTGTTTTATCTGAAGAAAAATCTAAATGTGGTTATTTGCTTTCGGTTGGAGATTTTTTTAACAAACAAAATACGAGTAAAATTATACATTTTATTTGATATTTTGTAAATACTTTTGCTTTATTTCAAATACTACAAAAGCATTTGTCGTCATTTGCGTTTTAGAACTGTAATGATCAAACTAAAGGTTATAGATAGCATTTAAATTGCTTTTGTGTCAATGGGTGATTGAAAAAAATACAGATAGAATATAAATTATCCACACAATTAGAAAATCTAAATCAACCCGCGTAAACAAACAAATGGTTGCCTAGTAATTGTGGGTCAGTGAAAAAGCTTGCGCGGGTCAGTGTCTGACCCGTGGGTCATAGGTTCGCCATCACTGGGTTAGGAGTTCGAAATAGTAAATGGGAGATGCCCAGTTCGAATCTAGCGCGAATGAAAATTTTTAACAGTAAAGTTGTTGAGCTTAAGCCCCCGTCCACGACGTCTAATTGGTAGTTGAACGTTAAGCCCTTTCTGAAAAAACTGACATTACTTGAATTTTTTTTTTTTACTTAATTTAGTTGATTATAAATTTGACCTTGGCAAAACCGTCAACTTTGGTTTTCACTTTACATTATTTGAGATACTCAATTTGGTGGTTGATGCCACAACTAAATACCAATTTGGAGGCAACTAAACTGCTGGAATACAGCCACTTCTACTTGGGCCAATTATATGTACATCTTTGTAGTGAGAGTCAGTGGTACGATGGTTCATTTCGTAATGGTTCCTCCCTCCATGAAGAGGTTCTGCTGCTACTACTAACAAAGTGGCAGCCAATAGATAAAAGGAATCAATAAAGTCGCCGCTGTTACTCTAGAGAGCGTGCTCAAGGTCGCGACTGATATCACGCACACGTCATCATTTGGCCTGGTCCGGGCTTACATCTATTTATAACTTTCCTTTTACCCCGCCTTCAATATTGAGTTTTGAAATTTCTTCAAGTTTGAAGCCCACATTTGTTCACTAATTTTGCCAAATACGACAAAGAGGAGTGTTATGCCTAATTGCCGCTTCTTTTAAAACTTAAGGTCAACCTGAACCAAATTTCTATTTTGAACTCCTTCAAGTCTTCAGGTATTCTGATTTCACGGATACCCATCTACGCATTCAGACTATCAGGTAAAAATTACTTTTTCCTTTTTACTGGATCTTTAAAAATGTGAAATTAGTAAATGTAACCACTTTAGTAATTGCTTGGTTAGTGAATCAGTGGTTTAGAAAAGACTTTTGTTTTATTATAACTGATCAAATCCAATCAAATTCGGAAATTTGTTAGAATTGAAATGATTGGTTGAGAGGGAATGCAGAGTGAGCAAGCGATCGCTCCACAATCTTTGCTTCCCGCTGGCACTTGAGAGAACAGGAATTGCATTGATTTTGCATTTCCACCACTTTACCCAATAAAGCTTTTACAGTAACTGTTTGAGTCAGAAGCTTGAGAATTGCTCTAACAGAAAGTCGAGCGAGGGGTCACAGGTGATTTATCCTGGGGATTTAGTTAAGACCCTCTAAACTTGACTGATGTGCCTAGAATGTTATTTGTAAAAGTGTGGAAGTGAAGGGAGCTAATTACCCCTTTCAGATACAAAATATAAAATCGATTGAGGCCCAAATGTAGGCGGGTATGCAGAATATATTTTGCATAGAAAGGCTGGGCAAGATGGAGGAAATGATGTAAGTCTAGAGAGAAGAGACGATGGCATTGAATTATCAACGTGCGTAATGCGATATAAAAATCGCTGAACAACGACAAGCACACAGGGCCACGTGTAGAGCACTGGTGACCTTCACCTTGACACGAGTCACTTCCCCGACCATCACCGCCATTCTATCCCCTCCAGGCGCACCAACACTAGAAGTGTTTGTGCAAATTTGCAGTGATGTGCTCACACTGTCCGGCACCCGCTCTGATATCAGCGCGCCACCTCCTCACACCAGCTTCCGGCCTCAACGCTTCTTTAACACCCTCATCCAATTTCCCTTTGCTTCTTTCTGGTGTTCCCATTTACTGACATTGCGCTAGTTTGCCGCTGCTCTAATAGAGATCGCGCCAGTCTATATTTATCTCTCATTCCTAGCACTAGGGATTATGAACGTGACAAATTCTCTATTTCGATTTTTCGCGGAAGTACAAGTTTTTGTGATTCCCTGAATCCCAAAACTCGGAGGTGAATTCTTCTCGATTTTCTCGAAATGATGAAAAACTTTTTTCTTTTTCTTTTTTATTTATCCTTTTAATGAAATTTCCACCTGTACCTACAGGGTACAATAGGTAAATGTGATAGGTATAAATCAATAGCGTGTCAGACGTGAATGACGGTCATCCAGTGATGGCCGCCATTAGTCACCCAGTTGGTCACGGGGCCAACGGCGCCTCAGCCGTCTTCGAGGATTGGTGGGTAGCGTAATTGAAGATAAGTTTGCAGCTAAAGGGTTGTGATGAATTTTTGGTGAAAATGTTTATATCGAATTTTGGCAAGTTCGGAGATGAGTGGAATTTGGAGATCTGTATGAATTGTGTGGTTGCTAACATAGAATGGAGCGTCTACTATGCGGCGGAGTATTTTAGATTGGAGAGTTTGCAGTCTATTGATGTTGGATTTTTTAGCTGTTCCGTAAAGTTCGAATCCGTAAGTCCATATTGGTGTGAGAAGAGCTGGGTAGAGTCGTCGTTTGTTCTGTAGTGAGAGTTTTGAGCGTTTGTCAAGTAGTCTGGCTAGAAGTTTGTATCGTTTGCTTAGTTCGGTACGTTTAAGTCTCGTATGGGGGTTCCAGGTAAGTCTCTTGTCTAGGTACATTCCAAGGTACCGCACATGGTCGGCTGGTGGGATAGGTGTATGATGTAAGAAGACAGGTGGTGGAGTTTGACATTTGAGTGTGAAGACTATGTATTTAGACTTGGTTGGGTTAATTTTTATTCGCCAGTTTTCTAACCAAGGTTCTATTGAGTGAAGGTGGGACTGTAGTGAGCGTACTGCGAGGATAACCCTATCCTCCACAGAGTGTGTGGAGAGAATGGCAGTGTCGTCAGCGAAGGTGTAAATAGAGGTATTAAGGTTAGAAGGTAAGTCGGCAGTGTAGATTGTGTAAAGTAGAGGAGCTAAGACACTTCCCTGTGGTACACCAGCAAAGACAGGATAGATGGAAGAGTGAGTAGTGCCTTGAAGAACTTGAAAGAATCTGTCAGAGAGGTAAGAGCTGAGTATGAGGTAATAAGTGCTAGTAAGAATGCGCTTTAGTTTCCACAGAAGACCTTCGTGCCAGACTCGGTCGAAGGCTTGCGATACATCGAGGAATACTCCAGCACAGAATTGTTTTCGCTCGAGTGAAGTAGCGATGGGATGAAAAACTTACAAAAGAAAATGTGTGCGCTTTGTAGAGAAAAATTTAAATAATAATATCATATGAATATTCGATTGATAAGGTTTTTAAAAAAAATCAGCTGAAATGATTTTAAAGGAATTAGGCTACTTCCGGTGAAAGCACATTGAGCCCGCGTTGGCAATGCGTCATGCAACAAGCGTGCTGAAGGAGAGGGGGATACAGCCGGAGCGGCAGAATTATTGACGGACGCAACAAGCGAGTGCAGTCAATAAATATTGATCGAATTGTGCAAATATGAACAATTGGGCAAACATTCAAGTTAACAGAAGTGAAAAACGTAGGAACCGCTGAAGTTACGCAATTTCATGCATTATTCAATAACTTCAATTTATTACGCGATTGTTAAATAGTGTTTAACGTCAGGTTTCCATATGAAGAAAAAATAGCGCATAGTCCGGTCGTGTTTTTGTTGGTACGTTACGGTTGAAGTGATCAGCCCGTTGTTACATTTTTATTTTGTTCCTTTTTTCTGACAACATCTGAGGTCATTGGCATCCGGAGCCTTCCTGGCCTCCGGACTGAGTTCTCTCGTTACAGACAACACTATCCATCATCGGACAGCGAGCTGTCAGAAGCTCCCAGGAAGAGAAAATCTAAGGACCAACAGCTGGATTCGAACCTGGAATCTCCGTGGAAAAACTATTACGTTAACTAATGTAACTAATGATGAGATTATCAGCCAAGCGAAGGAATGCTCTATCGAGCCGCTTTCATTTGGTGGGAACTGGGCAATATTGCTAGAGAGCTGGTCACGCCAGGTGCCTTAAAACGGCACTCTGAAGAGCGCGACCTTCAACTATCGCCTGTCTTCCTGCAGACCGCACTTGGCCACTTTTTTAAGACAGGAACTGAAGACAGGGTAAGAGAAACAAGGAACAAAATAAAACTATTCAAAAAGGAATCATTAGAAATCAAGTTGGAACGTATCACGGGAGGTTACACACATTGGGCCCCACCACACACATGTACCCAGCACGATCTAAACACTGTTTGATGGAGTTCATCACGCATTACCGTGGTACAGCTTCGAACCGCAATCTCCCGACTGTTGCACGCAATCGTAGCGAAATTAAAACTACTGCGGTAGAAGAAAAACAGCTATCTATAGACATGTCTATAACCCCAACCAATCTTTCTAATAGATCTGCTACATTGCCTCTGTTTATAAAAATATAAACGTTAGTATCTTAATTCTTTTTATTTTTCAAAAACTGTTTCATGTTTTGCCGATCTCTTCATAAACTTTTTAAAATAAACAGCGTCTGGGACGACCACTCCACCTTTTTCATATATCGAAAATTAACGTAATGAAATTTTCTTAAAAGAGGAAAAAGTCGCAAAAATACCAGACTAAAGGAAAACGTCGGGTTTTTTTAATGAAAATAAATAAAAATTATTTCCTTAAATGGCATTTCTGGTTGGCTCATTTCGCCCAAAAGATTATTTCCGGGCCCAATGATGGTTTTGAAAAATATATTTCAGTAAGTTTCCGTTTCTCAGTTGTGCTACCCACATACAAACATGCAGACCATTGTGATAGTGAATTTTGTGCTGTTATACGTAAAGGATGACATTTGGGGCATCTATTTTTCGTTTTACAGAACATTTGGTCGCGAAAATGAAATTTTCAAATCAACAATCGATAAGATCCACAGGTGATACTGGTGGGATGCAAACTGGGATAATCCCTTTAGGACCCAAATAGGAATAAATTAAATCAAATGCAGTTTTCGCGTTACTCCTCACAAACTAATACTCATACTTTAAATTTCCATTCCTTGAATCCTACTTTTCAAAGTCAAAAGAACGTTTTCCACTCAGGATAATCTATAAAGCATTTCCAAACAGAAAAGAGCAGTTTCCCAAGACAGTTTTATTTGAACTAATGATATTTTCTTGGAAGTGATAAAGTGCAGAGGCTGGCAAAAGGATGCCGTTAATGGCCATTTTCTCCTGATAAGCTCCCGAAGGACTCAATAATAGCTCTTCCAGGAAAAGTCCTTTTTTCTTAGAAATAGTTTTTTCTTTCAGAGAGAAATTAAGCTTCTATCAATGAGATCCCATAATGCGATCTGATAAAATTAATGTGGCATTTTCACCGACATAATGAACGATTTTCGAAAAACACATTTTCCCTTAATGCAATTCTCAAGTTTTCTCCAAAATTAGCTCCATTTTTCTTCCTGTAAGAGAAGTGTAGAGATTTGCAAACATACTTTAGACAGATTGCAGTTACAGACGGCAGCCATAGGGGAAAAGAGGCAGAGAGACCCTTTCACCCATCAACCCTGAAATGGCGCCGGATTGTTAGCTGGACTTCATCCACCCCAGGGCTGCTAGAGGATTATAGTATTCAATAGGAACGTGCATTACATTAGAAATGTCTGTGTTGAGGTGTCCAGAGTTTGAAAATGAGCTTTCCACCGATTGTCACTGTCAACATGGGTAAGTCTATAGTCAGCTTGATTTATTTACCAAAAAATCGCAGAACGTTCGAATTATACTGTATTTATGAATTGTATTAACTCTCTAGAGAATTTGTCTCGATCTCAATGCTTCCGCTTTCTTGCTACACCGGAAGAAAGCGACTTCTTTTTGTTTATTTAAGATCAGTTAATTGCGATTAGAGAAACTGTGATAGCTGTTTAAGATTAGATGCTGAAGAAACATTGCAGCCTTCTAAGTCATCAAATAGATGTTTAAAACACGTATTAAAAAAATAAAACAAAATATTAGTATAATGCATGAAATAGATCAAAGCAAATCGGTGACCTTTCTCACTCAGAGTAGGAGTGCTACACTCTGGGAGAGGTTGGGCAAGCGAACGGAACTACCCCGCGGCAAACTAGGTGTAACGGCCTACAAGAAATCAAAGATCGAATCAATTCTTGAAAGCAAAAAAAAAATAATAATAAATAACTGAGGACTTAATGTGCTAATTTCACCAGATTTAGGGAGGGAGCAGCTGCAACTTAACTTGCGACAAAAAGTCTCAGCTGAGATCGTTCACAAGGCTTTCCTCTACTCAAATTAGTAAATTCTGATTGATCATTCTCTTTGAACGTGTAAATTTCTTTCAAACAATGTTTATACTTTCTTGGTCCCTCACATCCACTAACCATTCAATTGAAACAATGATCACGCTGCTAGCAAGGGATCTCGAAACGGGATAACACTATATTTAAAGGATTCACTTCGATCTCCAACCAAATCTCTTCCTGGCGGTGTCAGCCGTCTGGAGAGATCAAACAATTAAAGCGTAATGTAGAAGAGATTTGAGAGATAAGGATGATTGCTATGAGGGCTAAACTTCCCCTCTTAGCCTCTCGCACTTGTCCCGCCTATGATGCACTTTTCCCGAATTCCCTCAAACCATCCTTATGTCCAAACTGTTCCCGCAGTCGGCTGGATGTTTGATGTGAGTTGTGATTACATCAATTCTGTGTCCATGACAAGCGATAACAACTCCCACCACAAATAACAATAGGTTTCCCAGCAAATATCGGTTTGCCAAAATGCTGGTCGAAGGACATCACTGTAGCGTAAACAGGTTGACCTTATCTATGTAATGAAAGATGCATTTATGAAGAATGTTTTACTCTTTATCTATGTGAGATTAGGAATCACCGCCAGCGATTCTCGATCTACATGTGGCAATCGCAAAATTGCCAATATTCGGAGTTTGAAGCGAATTGATTAGCCGAAAGATTCACTCTTGGATGACCGTCTTCAGCTTCTACTCAGATGAAGTACAATCGTTTCTGCTTACATCCTTTTCGAACGTGGACGTTCCTTCTAACGTACGGTTTTGTTGTAGGGCAGCCAACTAACATTTAGCTGTTTGAAAAAAGTAATGAGTTCGAATCAGACTTCATCTGAAACCTTCTTTTTTTATATATATATACCCAGGGGAGCTCAAAATATTTATTTTATTTCCGTCAAAATGTAAACTTCTGAAGTAAGTTGTTTCTGTTAGAACTATTGTACTGCAATTACAGTAATAAGTCATCTTAGATCTTTAAAATCTCAGGAGGGCACCCCTCCACTATTACGATAATTACGAACAAAGCGAAACATACAGACAGCAACAGGTGGCCGACCTCCAATTAGACACTTTTATTGCAGACGTATTCTGTATTTGTTTGCAATTAACTAAGAAAATGGGAATATAGTTATTGTCTAATTACTTTTCGGAATTCCATTGATGCTGTACACAGATGTTATCACATTCACGTCCGAGTTAATATTCTACATTTAATATTGTACATATTAATACATTTAGAAAGTTAAATTATATAACAAAAAAGCAATCTGGTACGGGAATAGCTCTTTCAACTATTATACTTACAAATTTAAAATACTTTTTTACACTTACAATGTTTACTAAATTAAATGGTAAATCACTACAATTTCTAATTTCAATAAAACTTGTACGACTCCTAAGTGTGAAACTTTATTTGATCCAGAAAATTAGTTGACTTCGATTCAGTTCAGCAGTTCATTTTAAATAAAACTACAGATACCTACTCTAAAATAAAACTGGGTGAAGTCAGTCCCTGAAAAAGCTGTTTCAATTCAGGTACTTGATATTCTTTGGTTCGATATTTCGTAAGTTTCATTTCAGGGCGAACAAAGTTGAAAGGAAATTATTTGAACCCCTTTCGAAAACAAAAAGAAAAAATGGGAAATCTCTGAAACTTTGGGAAATGGCTGATTCCTACATTTCCTTGGCACTTAGAGATGATGGGAAACCTCAAAAATCTATATCGATAAAAACGCAAAATTGCTTCAGATCGATTTTAGATCGATAGATCTGTTACTTAACTTTATAACCTACAACAGAAAACATTGATTTTGGTGGCTTTGACTTCCCTTAAAACTACCGCATTATTTCTATGATACGTGCTATAGGGCGTTTTTAAGATTTGCAGAAAAAGATAAAATAGCGATGGTTATGACAGCAGGCTCTTAGAAATAAATCAGCTGTAAGCTTGCATTAGTTTGTCGGGAAGAATGTTGCAAACAGGGTGTTCCGGCGACCCGCTAGAATCGCGGAGAGTCGGCGAACACGACGCCTATCAAAGTGCGTGCTGCACGCCTTTATTACGCCGTGAAATCTCCCAGGCGTGAGACGGAACTAGGAACTAGCTCCACTTCTGCTATCCTTTTGTTCCTCGCCTAAACCTCAGCCTTTTTGTCTAAAACGATTACACTGTCATTAAGACCACTTCTTGTGAGAAGCGTCATTGATGAAGACGCCAAAAAAAAAAAAAAAAAAAATCTGGACTCCGACGACATACTACTTTCGAGGTGTCTCTCAAACTTTGCATCATACCAAGTAATGTAAATACTTATGTTCGGGAATGCAGACCTGAACAATATCAGACCTAATCGAATTAAATGCAAGTTTCTCAGTTACAGACCGGTTTTGGATGCAGGTTGATTTATCAGATTGATTTAGGGAATATGATATCTATTTGTAATGTTTCCGTTCACACTAAATATATAATATAATATTTCTAATTACGATGAGATAGATTACTATGCTTGATGAATAATTGAAGATATACGAATGTAGTTGATTTGGTGCTTTATAATTTACCCTACGATATTGAATAAATCTAATTTTGGATGAAATTTAATCCACTAGAGGAGAAATAAAATTGAAATAATAAATTTTATGAAAAACTCAGTTTTTAAGATTTAACAAGATCGCAGATTATACTGAGACAGTAAAAAGTGCGATATTACGAACAATAATAAAATCTTCGCCGTAAGTATAAAAAAAAATCAAAATACTGTAATTTTCTTTCAGCACTCCATCAAGGGTATAAAGGGCAACTAAAATTACTAAAAATACCAAGTTTTAAAGGAACTACACATTTGCAAGAACCTTGAAACTTACAGCAAGTCGGGAGAGTGTTCACAATACGTTTTTTTTATTATAATTTATACATTTTTCAGTAGACTAATCTACAACAATGTTTAACCTTATTTTCGCTTTTAAAACTGGAGCCAGGTAATAAAAATATAGATATACAATACGGTGATAAACTGATTGGCTGCAGTGTTATTATCACTGTTGCAACATGCAGCGAGAAATCAAGGCCGACAACAATTTCTTCTGCAACTGATTTGTCGGTAACCAGTTCTGCACGGCTTGCGGATCGCCTCGATCTGTAACCACCTCCGTTTTGTCCACCCTGTGCTAATGTGTGGGTGTGCATTGTGCGTATTTCTGTTACTCCACTCGCTGCTTATCTAGGAAATACTACAAATAGAAAACATTTCCCCTTGATTCTCAACTCTACAAGCCAACTATGAAATTAGATTACAACTTAGGGAGGATCCACTAGTGGGCAGAACCCACTCTATTGCGAAATCCTGTGCAGTTGTTTTCTGAGCCTACCGTGCCTTACAGAAGTACTTATGGTACTTAAGCTTGGTTAAGGCCTTCACTAGTAGAGAGACAAGTAGAATGTTCTCTCCAACTCAAAAGCAGCAATGATCCTAGGAGAAGAAATATCTCTGGATAAGTCCGCCTGGTTTTCACTACTGGGTTCGCATGACATAAAGTTAGCCGGCATGCAATCTACCTAGACTTTTCCGGTTAGGTTAAACCACTACAGACAAGCGAATGAGGGGAGAAACTCTGATTTGGAGGTGATTGCTACTTCCGGCCTGTGGCACCACAAATGAAGAAGTGTTGAAAGGAAGGGTCTTCCCCCTCCAGCTAAGGTCCAGTGAGTATTCATACCAGAATTTGGTTTCAAACAACTATCTCGATTGTGATCGATACTATTGTTAACGAAGGCTAGCAAGTACTGCCAACAGTAGTCAGGATGAGAATCATTACCATCCACAGCTAACATTAATCAAGGACATTTTCTGCACGCAGAAAGACTGCACTTGTACATGTTTGCAATAATATTTGTCTTTGATTGATTTGTTGCTGAATCAACAATAGATGGATACCATTGCCAGTTAAATATTTAGTTTGCATTGAGTGCAAACAATCATGGCTTCTCATTCTATGTTTGTTTCCATTGTTTGCGTTTTGTTTGATTGCAGATAACAGTGAAGTAGAATTCTGTTGAGTTAGCCGCCTTTTTTTTACTTCTCATTCGATTTTGACTAAGAAATCGATTCAGCAGGGCTGTAGAGGGTAGCATGACGTCACAGAACGCATCCTTACGATCATCAAGTTTCAGTGGAAAGCGACTGGTCTTTAACTGAGCGGACTAAAAAGAAATCGTTCAAAATAATCAAACATCCGAGTCTTCTGATTCGTTCGAACTCGGATCTCCCTAAAACATAATTGATAAGCATTAACATCAAGGTCATTGGATTGCGCAGCCTTGAAAATGCCGTGAAACTTCAAGCGAATAGCCCTTTCAGCGTACCTCAGATATTACTCTTCTAAGGGTCTCCGTTCACCTAGAGCAGAGTTGGGCACTGATTAAAAAAATAAATAAATTCTAAATTTAATTGATTAAATTTTTTAATTGAGTAAATTTATTTTTAATTTTAATCAGAATTTAATCGGCGAATTTAATCGTAATTTTAATCATATGACAATTATTTAATCAATTAAATTTCAGATTTAATCGTTAATCAAACTAAAAAAATTATGATTAAATCTGAGAATTAAAACGTTTTGGCGAGGCCCTTTTTCTAAGCGTCTTCAATAAATATTTTTCGGTTAATTTTTGTACACTTGGACTTCTTCACGAGTATCTAGACCAGCGGTTCTAAACCGGTGTTCCGCGAATATGGTCCAAGTGTTCCGCGAAATTTCAATTTTAAATGTATTGAAATTTAGAAACTAAGGAAAGATACGAAAACAAAAAATCGTTCCTTTTTTTTAATTTGAATTTAATTTTAAGTTCTTGCTAAATACAGAATTTCAAATTATTTAATGTTAGTGCTCCGCGAGAAAAATATATACATATAATTGTGTTCCGCGTCTATGAAAAGGTTAAGAACCACTGATATAAAGGATTGAAAATTTTTTGGGTCATGAAATTCTGTAAAAATATGGCCGTTTTATATCTCCCACTGTGATCCACGTATACGTAAAGAATTTTGTTCTCTTATACACTTTGTTTTTCTCAATTATAAACTATAGTTATTTTGTGCACAGAACTATAAATGTAGAAGATATAAAGGGTTGAAAATTATTTGGGTCATGAAATTCTGTAAAATTATGGCTGTTCTATATCTCCCACTGTGAACCACGTATTGGTATGGAATTTTGTTCTCTTGTACACTTTGTTTTTCTCAATTATAAACTATGGTTATTTTGTGTACAGATCTATAAATGTAGAAGATATGAAGGGTTGAAAATTATTTGGGTCATGAAATTTGTAAAATTATGGCCGTTCTATATCTCCCACTGTGAACCACGTATTCGTATGAAATTTTGTTCTCTTATACACTTTGTTTTTCTCAATTATAAACTATAGTTATTTTGTGGACATATCTAAAAAGGTAGAAGATATAAAGGGTTGAAAATGTTTTGGGTCATGAAATTCTGTAAAATTATGGCCGTTCTATATCTCCCACTGTGAACCACGTATTCGTATGAAATTTTGTTCTCTTATACACTTTGTTTTTCTCAATTATAAACTATAGTTATTTTGTGCACAGAACTATAAATGTAGAAGATATAAAGGGTTGAAAATTATTTGGGTCATGAAATTCTGTAAAATTATGGCCGTTCTATATCTCCCACTGTGAACCACGTATTGATATGGAATTTTGTTCTCTTGTACACTTTGTTTTTCTCAATTATAAACTATAGTTATTTTGTGCACAGAACTATAAATGTAGAAGATATAAAGGGTTGAAAATTTTTTGGGTCATGAAATTCTGTAAAAATATGGCCGTTCTATATCTCCCACTGTGAACCACGTATTCGTATGAAATTTTGTTCTCTTATACACTTTGTTTTTCTCAATTATAAACTATAGTTATTTTGTGGACATATCTAAAAAAGTAGAAAATATAAAGGGTTGAAAATTTTTTGAGTCATGAAATTCTGTAAAATTATGGCCGTTCTATATCTCCCACTGTGAACCACGTATTGATATGGAATTTTGTTCTCTTGTACACTTTGTTTTTCTCAATTATAAACTATAGTTATTTTGTACACAGATCTAAAAAGGTAGAAGATATAAAGGGTTGAAAATTTTTTGGGTCATGAAATTCTGTAAAATTATGGCCGTTCAATATCTCCCACTGTGAACCACGTATTGATATGGAATTTTGTTCTCTTGTACACTTTGTTTTTCTCAATTATAAACTATAGTTATTTTGTGCACAGAACTATAAATGTAGAAGATATAAAGGGTTGAAAATTTTTTGGGTCATGAAATTCTGTAAAAATATGGCCGTTCTATATCTCCCACTGTGAACCACGTATTCGTATAAAATTTTATTCTCTTGTACACTTTGTTTTTCTCAATTATAAACTATAGTTATTTTGTGGACAGATCTATAAATGTAGAAGATATAAAGGGTTGAAAATTTTTTGGTCATGAAATTCTGTAAAATTATGGCCGTTCTATATCTCCCACTGTGAACCACGTATTCGTATGAAATTTTGTTCTCTTATACACTTTGTTTTTCTCAATTATAAACTATAGTTATTTTGTACACAGATCTAAAAAGGTAGAAGATATAAAGGGTTGAAAATTTTTTGGGTCATGAAATTCTGTAAAAATATGGCCATTCTATATCTGCCACTGGAACCACGTATTGGTATGGAATTTTGTTCTCTTATACACTTTGTTTTTCTCAATTATAAACTATAGTTATTTTGTGCACAGAACTATAAATGTAGAAGATATAAAGGGTTGAAAATTATTTGGGTCATGAAATTCTGTAAAATTATGGCCGTTCTATATCTCCCACTGTGAACCACGTATTCGTATGAAATTTTGTTCTCTTATACACTTTGTTTTTCTCAATTATAAACTATAGTTATTTTGTGGACAGATCTATAAATGTAGATGATATAAAGGGTTGAAAATTTTTTGGGTCATGAAATTCTGTAAAAATATGGCCGTTCTATATCTCCCACTGTGAACCACGTATTGGTATGGAATTTTGTTCTCTTGTACACTTTGTTTTTCTCAATTATAAACTATAGTTATTTTGTGCACAGAACTATAAATGTAGAAAATATAAAAGGGTGAAAATTTTTTGGGTCATGAAATTCTGTAAAATTATGGCCGTTCTATATCGCCCACTGTGAACCACGTATTGATATGGAATTTTGTTCTCTTGTACACTTTGTTTTTCTCAATTATAAACTATAGTTATTTTGTACACAGATCTAAAAAGGTAGAAGATATAAAGGGTTGAAAATTTTTTGGGTCATGAAATTCTGTAAAAATATGGCCGTTCTATATCTGCCACTGTGAACCACGTATTGGTATGGAATTTTGTTCTCTTATACACTTTGTTTTTCTCAATTATAAACTATAGTTATTTTGTACACAGATCTAAAAAGGTAGAAGATATAAAGGGTTGAAAATTTTTTGGGTCATGAAATTCTATAAAATTATGGCCGTTCTATATCTCCCACTGCGAACCACGTATTCGTATAAAAATTTTATTCTCTTGTACACTTTGTTTTTCTCAATTATAAACTATAGTTATTTTGTGGACAGATCTATAAATGTAGAAGATATAAAGGGTTGAAAATTTTTTGGGTCATGAAATTCTGTAAAAATATGGCCGTTCTATATCTCCCACTGTGAACCACGTATTGGTATGGAATTTTGTTCTCTTGTACACTTTGTTTTTCTCAATTATAAACTATAGTTATTTTGTGCACAGAACTATAAATGTAGTAGATATAAAGGGTTGAAAAATTTTTGGGTCATGAAATTCTGTAAAATTATGGCCGTTCTATATCTCCCACTGTGAACCACGTATTCGTATGAAATTTTATTCTCTTGTACACTTTGTTTATCTCAATTATAAACTATAGTTATTTTGTGGACAGATCTACAAATGTAGAAGATATAAAGGGTTGAAAATTTTTTGGGTCATGAAATTCTGTAAAATTATGGCCGTTCTATATCTCCCACTGTGAACCACGTATTCGTATGAAATTTTGTTCTCTTATACACTTTGTTTTTCTCAATTATAAACTATAGTTATTTTGTGGACATATCTAAAAAGGTAGAAGATATAAAGGGTTGAAAATGTTTTGGGTCATGAAATTCTGTAAAATTATGGCCGTTCTATATCTCCCACTGTGAACCACGTATTGATATGGAATTTTGTTCTCTTGTACACTTCGTTTTTCTCAATTATAAACTATAGTTATTTGGTACACAGATCTAAAAAGGTAGAGGATATAAAGGGTTGAAAATTTTTTGGGTCATGAAATTCTGTAAAAATATGGCCGTTCTATATCTCCCACTGTGAACCACGTATTCGTATGAAATTTTGTTCTCTTATACACTTTGTTTTTCTCAATTATAAACTATAGTTATTTTGTGCACAGAACTGTAAATGTAGAAGATACATAGGGTTGAAAAATTTTTGGGTCATGAAATTCTGTAAAATTATGGCCGTTCTATATCTCCCACTGTAAACCACGTATTCGTATGAAAGTTTATTCTCTTGTACACTTTGTTTTTCTCAATTATAAACTATAGTTATTTTGTGGACAGATCTATAAATGTAGAAGATATAAAGGGTTGAAAATTTTTTGGGTCATGAAATTCTGTAAAAATATCGCCGTTCTATATCTCCCACTGTGAACCACGTATACGTATGGAATTTTGTTCTCTTATACACTTTGTTTTTCTCAATTATAAACTATAGTTATTTTGTGCACAGAACTATAAATGTAGAAGATATAAAGGGTTGAAAATTATTTGGGTCATGAAATTCTGTAAAATTATGGCCGTTCTATATCTCCCACTGTGAACCACGTATTGGTATGGAATTTTGTTCTCTTGTACACTTTGTTTTTCTCAATTATAAACTATAGTTATTTTGTGCACAGAACTATAAATGTAGAAGATATAAAGGGTTGAAAAATTTTTGGGTCATGAAATTCTGTAAAATTATGGCCGTTCTATATCTCCCACTGTGAACCACGTATTCGTATGAAATTTTATTCTTTTGTACACTTTGTTTTTCTCAATTATAAACTATAGTTATTTTGTGGACAGATCTATAAATGTAGAAGATATAAAGGGTTGAAAATTTTTTGGGTCATGAAATTCTGTAAAATTATGGCCGTTCTATATCTCCCACTGTGAACCACGTATTCGTATGAAATTTTGTTCTCTTATACACTTTGTTTTTCTCAATTATAAACTATAGTTATTTTGTGGACATATCTAAAAAGGTAGAAGATATAAAGGGTTGAAAATGTTTTGGGTCATGAAATTCTGTAAAATTGTGGCCGTTCTATATCTCCCACTGTGAACCACGTATTGATATGGAATTTTGTTCTCTTGTACACTTTTTTTTCCTCAATTATAAACTATAGTTATTTTGTACACAGATCTAAAAAGGTAGAAGATATAAAGGGTTGAAAATTTTTTGGGTCATGAAATTCTGTAAAATTATGGCCGTTCTATATCTCCCACTGTGAAGCACGTATTGACATGTAATTTTTTTCACTTGTACAATTTGTTTTTCTCAATTATAAACTGTAGTTATTTTGTGCACAGATCTATAAATGTAGAAGATATAAAGGGTTGAAATTGTTTTGGGTCATGAAATTCTGTAAAATTATGGCCGTTCTATATCTCCCACTGTGAACCACGTATTGGTATGGAATTTTGTTCTCTTGTACACTTTGTTTTTCTCAATTATAAACTATAGTTATTTTGTGCACAGAACTATAAATGTAGAAGATATAAAGGGTTGAAAAATTTTTGGGTCATGAAATTCTGTAAAATTATGGCCGTTCTATATCTCCCACTGTGAACCACGTATTCGTATGAAATTTTATTCTTTTGTACACTTTGTTTTTCTCAATTATAAACTATAGTTATTTTGTGGACATATCTAAAAAGGTAGAAGATATAAAGGGTTGAAAATGTTTTGGGTCATGAAATTCTGTAAAATTGTGGCCGTTCTATATCTCCCACTGTGAACCACGTATTGATATGGAATTTTGTTCTCTTGTACACTTTTTTTTCCTCAATTATAAACTATAGTTATTTTGTACACAGATCTAAAAAGGTAGAAGATATAAAGGGTTGAAAATTTTTTGGGTCATGAAATTCTGTAAAATTATGGCCGTTCTATATCTCCCACTGTGAAGCACGTATTGACATGTAATTTTTTTCACTTGTACAATTTGTTTTTCTCAATTATAAACTGTAGTTATTTTGTGCACAGATCTATAAATGTAGAAGATATAAAGGGTTGAAATTGTTTTGGGTCATGAAATTCTGTAAAATTATGGCCTTCTATATCTCCCACTGTGAAGCCCGTATTGACATGGAATTTTGTTCTCTTGTACACTTTATTTTTCTCAATTATAAACTATAGTTATTTTGTGCACAGATTATTAATTTTAGAAGATATAAAGCAGTGGTTTTTAACCGGTGTTCCGCGAATATGGTCCAAGTGTTCCGCGAAATTTCAATTTTAAATGTTTTGAAATTTAGGAACTTAGGAAAGAAACGAAAACAAAAAATTGTTCCTTTTTTTTTTAATTTTAATTTAATTTGAAGTTCTTGCTAAATACCGAATTTCAAATTATTTAATGTTAGTGTTCCGCGTCTATGAAAAGGTTAAGAACCACTGCACATGGGTAAATGTGAGTGTATGGTGGTCCTATCTAAGTCTAGTGAGTCGCCAACTATGTTAAATGTGTGTGTAAGGTGGTCCTATCTAAGTCTAGTGAGTCGCCAACTATGTTAAATGTGAGTGTAAGGTGGTCCTATCTAAGTCTAGTGAGTGGTAAACATGGTGAAATGTGAAAGTAAGTTGGTCCTATCTAAGTATAGTGAGTGGTGAACATATTTAGATGTGAGTGTAAGGTGGTCCTATCTAAGTCTAGTGTGTGGTAAACATGGTGAAATGTGAGAGTAAGGTGGTCCTATCTAAGTCTAGTGAGTGGTAAACATAGTTAAATGTGAGTGTAAGGTGGTCCTATATAAGTCTTGAGAGACATCAACATAGTATAGATGAGACACCAGGATGGTAGAATGAAGGTGCCAAGTTTGGGAAAGATGATAATATTGATAGAGAAGAGGCACCAGCTAGGCGGAATAAAGATGCATTGGTCCGATTCTGGTTTAACCGTTGGCAATGTTTGGTTTTAAAAATTTAATCTCTCATATTTTGATTAAATTAAAAAATTTAATCGTCCAAAGTGATTAAAACTAAATTTGGAATTTAATTCAATCAATTAAAATTCTGATTATTTAATTTTAATTTTAATCTTAATTTTTAGTTATGATTAAATATTTTAATTGATTAAATTCCAATTAAATTAAAAGTGAATTTAATTTTAATCAACTAATTTTGGCCGATTAAATTTTTGCCCAACTCTGACCCAGAGTATGGCGGAGCAAAGCTTACAAGCGTCATCATTTCTGTAAGAGAAACTCATGTCTTTTATATTGTATTAATTTGGAGTCTATATTGTATTCTTGGAGTGGGTGAAGTAAGATGAGAGGCTTTGTAGCTCAGCATGTACAAAAAATAGTTTGTTTCTTTTGGTTTGGTTTTTTAATTTTCCAAGATTTCTTGGCCGGAGCAGATCGTAGCGAGCGGGGGGTTATTTATTTAAGGAGGCCGTGGCGGGCGGGGGTAGATGCACGCACGACTGGTCACTCACGCATCCGTCTCTCTCATTCCCAGAGAGAATTAGCCATCTCCAAGATCTTAGATACCGAACTACAGCTACACAGCCAAAGGAAAAAAAAAAGAACTAGAAGTTCCACCTCCTGGATCTCGCGATCTCTTTCTAGAACAATGTTCCCGACACGATCTTCCAACGTGGTAAACTCTCTCACGATACATTCCTTATTATTGGTACTGAACACTGTCAGTCAGTAGGAGCACTGATGAAGGTGTTTCTCAAACTCTTTCTCAGGTTTCTTAAGGCCCTACATTAGAGCAATATCTACTTTCCTTCTAGTTGTAAGAGAAGCTATTGCGTCAATGCAGATCTCTCGCTAAAGGAGTTGCACTTCTCTCTAAAGTATCCTTTCGGCCATATCACTTTAAATGCAAATTAGAAGTGGGTTCAACTTGTTTCAGTTCAGAGTCCGAGGAAAACTCTTCAGCCGGAAGTGCGAAATTAGAGCTTTTCTCTTGGAAGCGGCAGGAATTTACTTCCTCTGTGATGCACACACAAATTGTAGATACTTTTATTTCATGTTAACTTTGGAACATTTTCTCGAGGAAAATCGCTTTTAAGGTACTTCTAAAGAAGGATGGAGGTAGGCTACCCTCTAGAAATCATGGCCGCTGTGCAAACTAGTGTGACCAATCATTTTTAGTTTTGGCAGACAATTCAATCGTTGGTTAGAACGCCTTTCCCTTCTGGTATCTCTACTGCTCTGTTGTTCCACAAGTTCCTTCTGCAAAACTCCATCTCGTTGGTAGTGACGATGATCTAGTATTCATCATTGAGGTCTTTGATGCAAGACTGACCACATTGCCATAGATTCTCTTCTTCTCGAGTACAGTCTCTTAAGGCTTGCTTCTTTACGTAGACAGGCAACGATCTTCTCGCCATTACGTTTTATTTCGTCGGCTACCTCCGCCCTACTTCACCACTTACTAACGTCAGTTCCCTCCCGAGGTTATACTTATTTCTGAAAGTTCCAATGATGATTTTGCAATCACTACTGTTTAGGGATACTAAATTCCAAATTCAGAAATTCCATATTGTAAATAACTACAATTTTAAAATTAATAATGACCTAATAAAGAAAATTAGTGCCACTCAATGACGTCATTACATCGAACTGAGTCAGTTTCCATTATATCAAACTTATGAAACCAAATGTACCGTCAAAAATTCTGTTTTTCTTTTTTCTAATTAAACACCACATTAGCTGGCTTCCCTAATGACCCTTCATAATAATTACTCAGTGTTTTCTTTCTTCTTCTATCCGCCCACACCGCTAAGATTCAGTCCTTTCTAATTACTCATATATGTGCCATTAGGTGATGAGGATAGTAAAGTAATATTTCGTCTTCCATTCATAAAACTTTCTATTTTATTTATTAATGGTTACTTTCTCGTACTGCTGTTCGTGAGAGGTCATTTTGCGATGTGGTAGGGAGGGGGGAAGATCGCAAAGAAGAACTCTGAGTGGGCGAGAATTTGAGAGCGACTTTGATCCTGGAAGGAGAATACCTCAAGAACAGCATCTTTACGTCCCATTTGGATAATATGGCCGCTTCCAAACTAGAACGTCAGCTGGATGTCTACACAGTAAATGTTATTGCCAATATTAATTATGTTATTATTAAAACGAACTCAGACCTTTACTATAATTATCCCGCCAAATAAATCCCGTGGGATTGAGAAATGGAATGAAGAATCAATTTGTTGAAAGGTTTTTATTTGTAAGTAGATGAATTCGGGCTCCCCTGGTAAGCGGGAATGCAGTGAGGGGAAGCGGGAGTTTCCTCCAGGATGTTTTAATTGTGATGCATTATTTTGTGAGTACAATGACCTGAATCTTTTAACTTTTCTCCGTATTTTTGGGAAAAGTAAATGGAAGTTTTCCACGAAGGAAAAATAAACGAATTAAATTTAGTTTAACCAGAGTAGGCCACAGTGTGGTGATAAAGATCGCTAGATGCGTGAATGCTGGTGCTTTCTCATGTGGCCCAGTTGTTAGCGTGAGCCTAAAAATGGCAAGAAACTTAGGTCGCGCCATTTTTCTCCCCCCTCCACCGCCAGTTAGTAAGGCAGAGTATAATTTAGTTTGTTTATTTAAACAATTTTCTTTTATTTGATTACACATTCGCCTTTTATCGGCCTCTGCCAACTTCGGCAAAGTAAGGGCCATGTTCTACGATCTCTTTTATTTTAAAAAATTAAGATTAGAGCCAGGAATAGATAAGAACTGTAGGAGTTACTGTTTCTCTGCAGATTCTTAAAGACACTGCAGCCAAAGAGGTTATACCATCCTCTGAATGTCTTGTAATTAAGTCCAGCGACTTGTCAAGGTCTTAGCAGGCCAGATCTCATATCGCAACCTATCGATTGCAACGCCAAATAGTCAATTTTTTTCCCTTTCTGAGACACTTTAAGTGGAAGCTGTGAGTTAATCAATCTATATCTTGGTCACAGTCAGTACATTTTGCGAACTAGCTTCTCTGTTGTCCAAGTATTGCATTGCAAACTAGAGATAACAACGCCGCAATATCACGAGATGCAAAGACAATTTCTCTGCTCCTTTCTTGGTCTTCACAATGGATAATGGACTCACTTACAACGGGACATTCTGTGGAGATTTCACTTCCAAAGTAGGCAGAGTCATGCCCACTTGCCCACCCTCCTGTTTCGAACTCTGCGGACTGCAATTTGGAGAGAACTCAAAATGGAAAACCCTGCCTTGCGCAATACTTCCACTTATGAGTGGTTAAAGAGTATTTAAAGCCAATGATGTCAGCCAATACTAATTCTTCAATAGCTTTTCAAATTTTTTTACGACCTGTGCACACCTGCAGTAATTTTCAGTTGGCTAATGCAGTAATTTAAAAACACTGCTGCCAAGCCATGTAAGATAAGATCATTTACAGGAATTCAGTCATTATCTTAATTGTGGAAATTTTGTAAAATTAGAAAGAAAACTCGCAAAGAAAAGTGCCAACAATTAATGCAGATTCTATTTGCGGGGATGACGTGGTGACGCCCGTAATGACAATACATACACACAGTACTGACAAACCTACTGCGAGCTGCGCATGCTCCACTAGAGTTGCCGGCTATAATTTCAGCCTCATTAATTTTATACGTGATATTCAACTGAACATTTCTTTTCACATTCTCCTTTTGACATTTTATTGTTATTATTTTAGTTTCCATTGTTTGACTGTTTTTTAGCGGCCATAACTTTTTGAAACTACGTTTTTCTTTAGTTTTTTCAATATTTCTTAAACATTTAATGTTTTTCTTTTTCTTTTTTATGTACAAAACAGTTTTTCAAACACTTCTTACTTGTGCTTGAAGAAGACTTATTGCAATTACGACGAAATTTATTTCTCTTTAGGATCAGAAATTTTGAGGTACCTTGCACACTCACATGACTTACCCTTACTATAACTTTCAAAGTTATATCTTTCATTTCCTCTAACTCCGAATTTCAGGGACATTTAAGTCTTACTAACATTACAGAGCTTTAAACTCGAACAAAGTGTCCCCTCTAAGCAGGCCGCGGTCCACTTAACGTTTTTGTGCGGTCCATAGATCGAAAATTAACAAAAAACTTGTAACAACTAAGAGTTTACCAAAACCATTGATTTAAATTAATTATCCTATTTGTATACAATAACTTCATTGTTATAAGGCTTCTCGCTGGCTTCTATGGTTGCCGTCTGAAACCAGTCCATCTCATCTCCTCTACCCATACAAATAAGTCTAGAATACTGTTTTAACTTACAAATTTTCACTCGTAACTATCGATCAATTAGAACGATATAAACAAATTAAAATAGTTTTACGTTATAATGTAATCAATAAAATTCTGTCCAATTCCTCAACAAAATCGGCAGAAAATTGTGAGGTCAGGTTTCAGCGCTTGATCCAACAATATAATGCATTGTATATTTTGCTTTTATAACTTCAGTTTAGTCTACCTTTATATAGGTTGTTCAATTGCTGTGGGAGTATCGATACTTAAACAATATGCAAAAGTGACTTCTAAGATTTCAATATCAAAACAAAAAACGGAAGAAAGTATCGATTATTCAGTTTTGGATGTTGCAGAGAGTATTAGGAACAACCTGGACTCTTCATGACACTAAAACAAATCTCAGGATCATCATTTCCACTTTCTTATAATCGACAGGAAATAGTGCGACTCATCCCTTGAATCCTATCATTTCAATCCAGGATGAATCTTCAATAAGAAAAATTCTTTTACAAGAAAAATCGTTGCAGGATAATTTTTGTAAGGGTTGTGGAGGGTTTGACTGTGAAAATATCTTTTCTTGTACGGATCGTACTAGCTTTTAAATGTCAGAGAAAATTAAATATGAATTAAGTCGTGTGAGTGACCATTCCTGATGTTTTCTAGAGCATGAAGAGATCGAGCCATTGGAAACTATGAGAATGCAGAAAATCCTTCTCGAAGATACCTATAATGGAAAACTATAGAACAGAGAAAACTTTGAAGAAAATGATTCTAAGATAATGATTCAAGATTGGCTGCAGGTTCATAGTAATATTACTAAAATAGAACACATCTGTTTACCAAACACTTTTAGTAGTAGTCGACTAGCTACCCTAATCAAGTAGGGTGTAATAATGTATTTTGTAATTAATATATGTAATTACTAATAAGAATAATATATAGCATATATAATAAATACATATTAATAATCATAATGGATGAGAACTGAAATTTCAAAATTAATTCTAACTTAATACTAATAACGTTAAATAATGTAAAAGCAGAAATAGTTTTATAAAGTAATTTACCTTAAAATTCAGAACTGGCAACATGGCTTCTAACAATCGGAACTCAGGTAAAAGATTCCGTACGGATTTGGTGGTTCAGCGCCCTGGTTTTCAAACTTTCTGAACCGAGTTTATTCGGCTTCATAATGAATTGCACGCCCCCCCCCCGCTGCACTTTTTTAGCAGTTTAATTTTATAAATACCATTCTTGTTCCGCATAAATGAAATAGTGGTAATTTCCGTCTCAATCGTCTAAGTGTTCCCGGAGTTATCATCTGGCCCATCTCTCTAGATGGACCGCGTTATCATCTTGTTAATCCTGACGTCAGCCGCATTGTATCTTACATACACACATTCACAAGCTTATATACAACCTGCATTAAAACCTTAAAATTCAAAATCAGCACGATAGCGAGACGTCTACTTAAAAGGAGCAAAGCCTTCACTGATATGTCCATCAACTTAAAACTTCAAAGACATCACCAACTCGAGCCCATCCGGTCTGTAGAAGCTAGTTGGTGTTATTTCAGTCCGGTGCTATTAAAGGTAATTTCTATTTTCTCATCATTGACCAAAATGAGAGCTGCACCGAGCCAAATCGCCAGAATGACTTTCGGCCCGGAGTAGACCAAAGAAAGAAAGAAACATAATTGTAATGTATGACGGCAGGGTTGCCCCCCCCCGCCGGGGACCTCCTCGTCGCTTCCACCGCTACAACTTTCAGATCTGTGATGTATAATAAGGCACTTCTGCCAACTGTACGTGCTGATATTACTACCAACTTTAAAATAAATTAAATCTTTCCAAATTAAAACTGTCCGGTAGGACAGTTGTATAAGGGTTGATCATCAAAAACTGCAGGAAAAAGCGTAACGTTGAAAAACACCCAACTTTGACAATTTTTTTCTCTTTTTCTATAAAAGATAAAATTCCCAAATTTTCTTTATAATGTATGGCAAACCCTCCTTTATAACTGTAATTTTTTTGCAACAACCTAGATCTGATAGATTTTGAGAAAAAAGTTGCCGAAAATGTGCAAAAACGGCATTTTCAAAAATTGTTGTTGTTCTTGTTCTTCTTGTTGTTGTTGTTGTTGTTGTTGTTGTTGTTGTTGTTGTTACCTTTTTTGTAAACTGCGTAGCGCCTAAACGCGCGAACCGATTTTCATGAATGAGGTGTGATTCGAGTCGGAATGTTATGTAGATGTGCCTTTTGGGGGTCTGGACGCTGTAGATGGAATGGGAGAGGAGTTAGCCCCCTTTATGTAAGCCCCCTCCAAAATTATTATTACTAATTACTCTGTAAATCTTGGCCCGATTTTGATAAAATTTGGTACGATGATAGGGTTAGGGCTCCCCTACATAACATTAAAGCGACGATCTAATCTTACACTTGTTAAGGGGAAGTATAGCAATCGTTTCAAATTATCGACACGTGAACTGATTTTCATGAATAAAGTGTCATTCGAATCGAAATTTTGTACAGATTTGCATTTTAAAAGTCTCGACGCTACGCCTCATAAGGAGGGGAGTTTGCCCCACCCAAGTAAAGCCCTTTCTAAAACTATTATTACCAATATTTCCATAACGCTTAGTCCGATTTTGATAAAATTTAGCACGAAGAAGTGATTAAAGGTCCTCTACGTGGCAGTGAAGTGCCATCATGCTCTTACACCTACTAAGAGGAAGTCTTGCAACTGTTAAAATTATCAATGGGTGAACCGATTTACATCAATGAATTGTCGTTCAATTCAAAATCTTTGCCTCTTTGCCTTTTTGGGAGAAGTACTGTATTCGCAGTTTGTTTTTCTTACTCCTCTTAAAAGGAAGTACTGAAATCGCAGTTTAATTTTGCTAGTTACGTACAAATACCTTCCTATTTTATTCAAAACGCTTTCTCAAAAAAATTGTTATTGAGGATGGCAACTATAATCATTCTTTATAAAGATCTCTCCAGTGGTAGTTACAGTTCCGACTTAACACCTTTTCAGGTTATAATGATAGAATTGCTTATTCCAAATTTTAAACAAATCTGTAAAGCAGATATGTAACTTCGCAAAATAGACAAAAATGAAAATCTATCCAAAAGGTACAAAAATCTCCTTAACAAAAACTTACAGTTTTAAAAGTTAAGTATAAGGGTTGATTAAACGCCAAAAGGTACACAAATCAGCTAGTACCCAACATTTCATTCATGCTTAGTTCATATAATTTAAGTAATTTTGCTGCATTAACTTTTCCTTCACATTTTTTAGAATTTATTAGATATCACAGACCCTTATGCTGGCCAGTTCATTCATAATATTATTTTGTTATAATTATGATAAGATGTATATTATATCCGTTTTTAAATAGGTACTTTATTTTAACTCTATTCCGAATTATTCTTCGGATTTAGCTTTAATTTGCCCTTTATTCTGAGATGTCACATATATACGATATATGCAAAAGTAGAAAAAGACAAAGTTAGAGTCGGCTACTGTTTAAATTTGAATCACGGATTTAAAAGAATATTTCAGTCTTGAATTCGTCTTACCGAAATATTCGTGAGCACAAATAACACACAGTTAATAACAAGTTGATTATTCAACATTATTTATTCATTTCTCAATTGTAATTTAATTTAGACCCCCTAATTTTACTTATAGTAAAATACTGGAATAATTAGATGTCCTAAACGTATGCATATCTCATTTATTTTATATTACATGTATACAACATTGTGGGAAGAACACCTAGATTGAGAATGTAATTGAAGAAAACCATATTATTTGCGATAAAGCCAGATAATTATTACCTTTAATTATAAACGTTTGGCTACTACATAAAATAACAATTACTTTAATCGAAGAATGAACTTAAACAGACGATTTAAAAAAATAAATAAAATAAAATAAATAAATAAAATAAACAAAATCATTGATGTATGTTGATGTAAGCATTTTTTCAAAAAGTTTTTGAATTTTTTAACCTGTAATTAATAGTTTGATTATTATAGATTAATATTAATAGATATTAAAGTCAATCTACAGTGCTACTTGAACAAATATTTTGTAGATAAATATGGCCAGCATAAGGGTCTGTGATATCTAATAAATTCTAAAAAATGTGAAGGAAAAGTTAATGCAGCAAAATTACTTAAATTATATGAACTAAGCATGAATGAAATGTTGGGTACTAGCTGATTTGTGTACCTTTTGGCGTTTAATCAACCCTTATACTTAACTTTTAAAACTGTAAGTTTTTGTTAAGGAGATATTATTAGGAACTAGGATCTGGTTGTATAACTAATCATTGTGGGTAATAAACAGTTTTATGTAAAGAATTTGAGTACCTAAATTTAAGTGATTTGATGAACTCATGACTCTTGGGCTTCTCTGACTGCTTCACAGTCTTTCAGTCTGAACTAGCTGCATAGATTTTTGCTGCTGAGATTAAGGAAGATGAGTAGTCAATTCCACAGAAATAGGAAATCCTGTTAGGAGCCATTAAGTCCTAGGAAGTTAATACGGTCTGCATGTCCAGGAATAGTTAACAAGATTCTCCCAAACGACCTGACGGCACTGAAGAACGCCTCAATAGCCCGCAGAAGGCGATTCGGACGATCTTGCATCACACGGCGCTCACCATTAGTCTGTGGGTATTTAATAGAGATAAAAAAGAAGCAGCAGAATTCGTGATGCTGATGGAGTCCAGTGCGTGTCTCAAGTGAGACTCTTGGCTATTTGAGAAAGAGAAACTCCTGCCTCCTACTTCATCTGGAATCTCCAGTCTAATCGGACAGAGTGCAACCCCTGAACACCTTAATAGAAATAATATTCACTTCAGATCGTTCGTACATGGCGCACTCAGGTAAATAGTCGTCTGGAAAGTTAGAATCGATCGCAAGACTACCTCTCACCTGTAGAAGGAGAAGGTGTGTCATGAGTCGCTTCGCGCCAAAATCAAGTCCCCCCCAACCCAGCATTGCAGAATGTCTACACATTTAACGAATCAATTACAGCAGTCTGGTCCCGCCAATTAATTGTGTTTCCATTAAACAGACTGGAGAGTGTGCGCTGGTACATTAGTAGATAACGCGCATGCGTAGAACTGTGTCCACGCCACCCGCCAATCTGTCTGCTGGCCCACATACATAACTGCTCCCGTAATTAAACATTATCAAGGTCATCAGCTGATTTTTTCTGTTTTCATTAATTAGCACCTGTAGAGCGTGCACATTTCTGCTGCAATCGGGCAGTGCTTCGGCACTAACTTGTCGGCTTGCCACCTTTAGCTTTAGTGATTCTCTAGCTGCTAAGCCGCTTCAATGTTAACAATATCAGGTGGCGGCAGTTCTTAAAAACTTCCCAGCATATTTCTTTCGCCGGCTTCAGTCCAGCTACTCGATGTATATCATTTTATTTAGGACCGTGCATGGACAATTTGTTATAAATGTCTACCACAGACGTAGTTTTTAGTACATTAAGAATGCATAGAATTTGCATATCTGCCGAGCTTTGCATAAAGCAACGTAGGTGTTCGGCTATTTCCGTCAAAATGTTTTATAGAAGAGAATAATCACTATTTAACCGATTTCCCTGCGAAGTGAAAGCCGTCATGTAGTTTTTAAATAAATAACTCACAAATAACATATGGGTCCAGAGGAAGTAAAGTATTGTTTTTTTTTTCTGATGAACTTTACGTTTAAAGCGCTGAGTGAGATCCATTGTTTAAAGTAGTTGGTTCTGTTCAGGACTTCTGATCGCTAAGTATTCGGCCTCGAAACCTGGATTCGGACACTCACGCGACTTCCTGTTGGCGCAACTAAAGCTCTCGAAGCCTAGAATTCGAGCTAAGCAGCACTAGCAAATTAAATAGTTTATTATTTATTTACTTCGATAAGAAATCTGTTAGCGAGAGAATTTACACATTATAAGGGCAAAAATAATGTGTCGCCGTTCTAATCTGCCAGTAACACCAGATGGGAGTCTCAGTGTTTGTGCAAGATTCTGATCTTCAACCTTTACATCTATCTAGCGCGTTGATCTGGATGAACCTCTGCAAAAGGAAAATACTGCTGGAAAATAATGAGTATCGATTCCTCGAGCATCGATTCGCGAACTTTTAGAGATTAGATAAAACTATTCAGAAATCAATCCAATCTAATAATCCCTATCGAATTATTGGATAATTCCTTAAATTAAACAGTTTCAAACCCCGCCGGTTGTTACTTACTCTCATTGCAAGTAAAAGGAAGTATGTGATTTGTGCAATATTTCGAACAGGAAGTACCTGTTTTGAGCTTTCATAAACTCGAAAAAAGTTTTTAACACAAGGTCTGTTTATAAAAGTCCCTTTTTCAAGTTCAAGACATCAAAAGAGATATTTTTAGTGAAAATATAATTTAAAAATTTGATAAAATCGCAGAATTTCCGCTATCAAAGCATAACAAGAGGAAGTAGCTAGTTTTCTGGAATCACTGACATTTTCATTTTATTATTTCATTTTAGCTAATAAAAGTTTTATTAAGAGGAAAGTTAGTGACTGTGTTTTCAGGGAAACCATTAAAGAGAACGCCAAATAACAAGGTACATTCTATGGAAATGCAGACATGTCTGTCTGGTTAGATGGCGCTCCATTTGCAGCAACCGCAATAACGACTGTTTGCTGCAGTTGGCCGCGTTATTGTTACCACAGCCTCTCATACCGCCGAGACTGTTGATTTCTTAAACACCAACTAATTAAGACCCTCCTAAACTTGCTTTATATCTTAGTTTACACTCTCCAGTCCTGTAAAAAGTTGGCTTCATCAATACAAAGCCGGCGGGTACAAAACAGATGTTTGAAATTGCTTCTCAAGATGAATATCTTGTAATCGTACAGATTTTCACTTTTTATTATTTTTTTTAGCAGAAAATACAAGTTTTGACGTTCCTTGCGTAAAAAAAAGTCGCCAAAAATGAGCAAAAACTATATTTTCAAAAATGTTTCTTGTTCTTGTAACCTTTCTTGTAAACCACTAATCACAAGTAGTGACTTTTGGGGTCTGGATGCTGTAGTTCCTTTGAGAAATGAGGCAGCCTCAATATGTAATGGCCCCCTCTAAAACTATTTATACTAATAACGCTTTTTGCTTTTCTATTATTTAAGTAATTTTACTGCATTTTTTCATTAATATTGTTTAGAATTTATTAGATGCCACAGCTGGCCATTTTCAAAGTAATTGTTCAGTAAATATTAGCACACCATTTATCTTACTTTGATTGCAATAGGAGGTATCAAATTATTAATAATAAAATCGATAAATAACAGCCCTAAGTAGATAAACATACAAAATGGCGGGGAACAATAGGTGAAACTTGACCCACAGTTTCCTTTTACCTACTTCCCAAGAAAATAACCATTATTCCCAATTTCCTGTATAGCCTTACGTTATTTGTGTGGAGAACGATGCAATAAGTCATAAAAATCTTCAATTTTTAATGTTTTTACTGAGAAAATCTTTTATTGCATAATTTGATTCTTCATTAAATACCTACGGGGGAAAAATTAGTGAAAAAAATTAATCTCTTATTTTTAATAGAAATAAACATTATTAAAGAATTGGCCAATCACAGTGAAGAATGGAAGTGTGAAAAATGGGCTGATTGAAGAGCCAATCAGAAGCGATAACTGTTTATTTAACCACACCTACCTTCCATCTACGTTACGCCACGCCCTCTTTAGCCCGTTTTAAAATGGATGATCTGTATTTTTCATTTTTCTACTTTCTATTAATTTAGACAAATTTATTAGCTAATTTTATTTAAATTAGTAACTATTTCCTTCAGAAGAATAAGAGAGTACAAAGTACTCACAGCTAATATCGAATAAATAACTACTTGTTAAAGTAATTCGTTTCTAAATTACAATTTAATATAATTCTTTTGATTCAGTACTTGTAAAGAAGTTTTATAATCAAATATAATAGTTAGTGAAGTACTTTAATAATGAGTTGAATGGGTGCTACACCTTAAATGAATAAATATTTGGAAAATGGCCAGCATAAGGGTCTGTGACATCTAATAATTACCAAACAATATTAATGAAAATTTAATGAAGTAAAATTATTAAAATGATATTATTGTTATAAAATTTGAATAAAACACATTAGCTTTTTCGAACGATTATAAATGGCTGTAATTACGAGCTGAAGTATTAATGAAATGTTGGGTACTTGCTGATTTGTGTACCTTTTGGTGTTTAATCAACCTTTATACTTAACTTTTCAAACTGAAAACTTTTGTTAAGGAAATAGGTATATATAAAGTACTCGCCAATGTTTTCAGGCGGGGCTTAATGTCCAACTAACTGTTAGATATCATAATAAGTTTTTTCTATCACATAGAAAGTATCTACACTTGGGATTCGAACTGGGGATCTCCTACAAACAAAGCCACGTTCATAACCGCCAGACCAACACCCGCCCCGAGATATATTTTTATATATAAATTAATATATACTCGTATATGTATATAAATGAAAAATTCTAATTAAAAAATAGGGCATTGAAAAAAAAAAAGAATTAAATGATTATGCAATTGTCACTGAGATGAATGAAAAAGAAGGAAGTTAGACACAAATACCAATCTAACGGCCGGAAAAGTGCGGTGGGCGTGGCCTTGTCTGAAGGCCGGACATAGATTTTGCGAATCCATTACATACTGTGTATGTGTGTGTGTGTGTGAGATATTGGCACAAATACAGATGGGAAAACCGCACCTAACCGGAAGTGCGAAACAAAAACACCTCGTACTCGGTGTACCGTTCGCACAGACAGCAGTCTACTATTCCCTAGCTTCTGATTGGTGGAAATAAGGCACAATAGGGACGAATTTGGGATATAGAGTCTTCACCGGAAGTTTGGGTTTTGAGGTGATTTGGATTTTTTTTTTCTTAAATCTGATGAGACCACTCTCACGACTGTCTCTTATTGCAATTATCATCGCGTCATTAACTGCGACCAAACAGATGCTGGCTGTGGTACCAATCTGTACTACAGCATACCCTGTCGATGAACCACTTAGGTCCTTTAGCGAAGGTTTAAGAATAGCAGCAAGCATTCTCCTCGGTGCCAACTCGAACCTCCCTAAGTATTTTCCAGAATACCCCCAAATCAAGAAGAGGAACTAAACATTGCGCAAAATGGTTAATTTCCGGAGAATTGACTGACAGGAAGTGCTACTAGGTTTTTGACGTTTTTAGAGATTTTTTTTTTAATAGTGCCTAAAGGGAATAATATTGACGTGATCTTTTCGAATTGTAAATTTAAATAACCTCAAGTAGTTAAAACTCGTGTGAGTGTCTCAGATTGTATTTGGTATCTGAGTATGCTAGTAGGTGAGATATAATATTGTTAACCCAGCAACAGTACTGAAGCTGCCCACGCGATATTAACGCTCATTGTGGGTCATCACAGACCAAGGCCGAGATCTCAACCCTGACCTAGGGCTTCTTGGACGCACTGCAGCGCTAGTGGAGACCCAGACCATGCCTTCATCTGTATGCACCTGCAACGGCTCCTGCTCAATGCAATCGTCTAGTCTACACATACACACACACACTCACACACAACACTTCAACTAGTTCAATACAGTTAATTATCATTGGTGAAATATAACGTGTGATCTAATTTTAAAGTTTACATTTTTCCTTTTTCTTATTGGTCTACAATAGTTTGCCTTTTCACCGAAAATATCATTTAGAGATCTTCTGAATCCCAAATTGTGGGTTTACGGATTGATTGTTGTTGTTAAGATTGGTTATATATAGCACCATCATCAGATCGGAAAAAGGCTAGCCAACCAAATGAGACTTCACTGAATCGATTTAGTTTTTAGTTTTCCTCGAAAACTAAAAACTAAATGAGCAAAATCAACTAATTATGAGTCAAAATTGTTTATTTAAAGAAAATTTCATCACGTGAATAGGGGTAGAGTAGTGTTACGTTACCGTGTGTGCTACGTCATTACCACAACATTGCTCTTAACGGCATTCCAGTGAATCTAATTTAATTTTAAATTACATTTTTGATTCAGCATAAAATTTCCTGCTGAATAAGTCTATAAAATTCAATAACCTAACACGAACAATTCAACCCCCTAGAAGCGGAAGTAATAAAGTACTATTTTTTCTTCTTTTTTTTTTAAGCGCTGGTAAAAGGGGAAGATGGGGAGGGAAGGTCTAAAGAGGGGAAGAGTGGAAGTCGTCTAGAGAAACCGAGAGAGTTGGATTGGTTTCTGGTAACCCAGCGATCTCTAGCATGGCTGGGACAGCGAATATTACTAATTGTCTAATTAGTGAGAGAACACTAGACACACATGGGCACATTATACCCATTACATGGACGAGAGAACGACGTGTGGTGGTGTTACAGAATAGTGGAGGGGGTGTCTGGCGACCTACCTCAACTTGGTTGCGGTTGCCATAGTAACGAAATGGGGTCGCGAGCCTCTTGACACGGTTTTCCAAACTGCAGACTGCTGCTACTGGCGACCCCCCCGGGGCTTTGGGGGCGGGCGCAGACATCACCCCACCCCCATGTTCAGGAGCGTTTTGTTTGTTACCACCATTGTAACTGAGATTGGTTTAACACTTCCTGGGTTAAGCGGTTATTTTGTTTCATTACTCTTTAATAAGTAACTTTTTTGGCTTCGCGCAATCGTTAAAAGTTCAACTTCTGGTGTACGTTGAGGGACAGACGTTTCAGATACTGGAATTCTACGTGGTAGAATTGATGTCTTTGAAATCTGAACAAATTTAAGAGGAAATGGACGCGAGTTATCTTTAAAATCTTAGAGCCAGAACCAGATTTTCTACGCCGAATCTCCAAATAGTATTCTACAAGACTTAAAAGAGCCTTAAATTAAGTAACCAAACGAAACTTTAAATTTGAAATTATAAGAAAGCAGTGAATTAATTAATTTCAATTAAGTAGTAAATGAATTGCCGGCAATTCTGCTCTGCCCCAAGAGAACATAATCCTAGTCCAACTTCACGATGTGGTGGTGGTCATGAAACTACTCCTTTATGATTGGATTGAGCTCTGGAGCGAAGTGATTCCATCGCAAGAGCTCGATTTACCCGCAAACCTCAACTTCCCAAACTTGTATACTAAAAATTTTCTGCACCTGCAGATAATATAATTAGTCATTGAATCGAAAGTAAAAATTTCATACAATTGGAATACTTCCTCTTTGCAAGCAGGAACAGGAAGTAAAATCATGAAGTCTAAATTTCAGAGCCTCTAAGTACATTAACTGGTTTCTACAAATAGTCTGAAAACTAGCGCATCCAATTTTTTTTTTGGAGAGGATTCTGTTTGGAGAAGTAAATCATTATCTTTTCACTGAGAAAAGTCCCATTAAAGCATCATCACCATCTCACTGAGGAGATAACACAATCACTTGCGATTGGCTGGTTTAGAAACTTCATTATCATCCACTTGCCTACGATTACTCTAGGATTACCTAGAGCTATTCGGCCGGTCATAGGTAAAGTGAAACTTGTACACAATAAGATCGAACTTCGAGAATCGTTTTAAGAGAAAATCGACTGAGTTGTTGTTTCTACATTCCGAAGGAGAAAGCAATAAGACTCTGCTTCCCAATGTTCTCCCGAAATCGCAATTTGTCTTCCACAAATAAACTCACCCTGTCTTCCGTCGTTTGCTATCCTACACCAGTGCCGCCTGGAGTTACACCTCTAAATCCAAACTCCATATTTTCTGCAATACAATTCTTCTTGCCTCGCTATATTTGCATTTTCCTCTTCACGATACCATGTCTACTAGTGATTGTCGCAAAATAAAACCCAATTAATATCTGACTAGGGCCAAAATATATTGGTGTCTCTGGCAGGACGCAAAATTGTCATCTTTTAATATTTCTAATTCATAGTTTTTTAAAAATAATTGTTTCCCTGAAAAATAATTACATAAATAATAATCTCAATAAAATAATGTACGAAGGATGAAATAAGATAGTATCTGTAGCTGCGTATTTAGTAAATTCATATGTTTTAATTAAATGTTTATCGGTCAATCTGTATCTGTCAGTCTTCTCGATTTGCAACGGAAAGTTCCGTCCTGATGATCCCTGAAATTGAAAATTTCCCCTTCCTTTTTTCCAGAGGACCCTTGAAGAAGTATTCCATTCAAAGTGAAATTGGAAAAATCAGAACCAATGTCTAATTATTACGAGCGGTAAGTGAAATCAACTTTCAGTTGAAGTTTCCTTCACAGCATCCAAAAGTACTTAGCAGTTCCACCGATAGAGGGAAATGTTTCATTGTTTTCTAGCCAGCAACCTTGAACGGTAAGGACATGGAAAAATGATTTCCCATAGGGAGGTTACCAGCCAGTTGGTTTATATGTAGGCCTGCGTGCGGCCATACCTTTGGAACGGATTCAGGGTCAGACGATTTCTTTTCACAGATTATATCGCAACGGCGGGGATGGAGATTGAGGGAAACGGGCTTCAGAGGAACCAACAGACTATAATCATCATGGATGCGCACATTTTATGGTAAAAAAAAAAAAAACAAAAAAAAACAAGGAGATTATGAAGTGTTGGCCAAGGCAATCTTAATTATGTTGATTCTGAGTTTCGTTTCCAATCAATCAATTCTAGGAAGTAATGCGTTAATGCAGTGGTGCATTTTTCTGGTGCCATCACTTCAGAGGTCTCATGAGCAAGAAAAAGTGGATTTTTCCAACTGACCTATGGTGCACTCCCGTAACCACAAAAACTGAAAATTGCCGAATAATCAAATTTTGGATAAAATCAGAATTTACTTTTCTTAATTTCTTTTTAAACCTGTTCCAACATTTCCCTTTTACCTTAGTTTACTCATAGCATATGAGTTATTACTCATAGCATATGAGTTATTACTCACAGCATATGAGTTATTACTCATAGCATATGAGTTATTACTCACAGCATATGAGTTATTACTCATAGCATATGAGTTATTACTCATAGCATATGAGTTATTACTCACAGCATATGAGTTATTACTCATAGCATATGAGTTATTACTCACAGCATATGAGTTATTACTCATAGCATATGAGTTATTACTCATAGCATATGAGTTATTACTCATAGCATATGAGTTATTACTAATAGCATATGAGTTATTACTCATAGCATATGAGTTATTACTCACAGCATATGAGTTATTACTCACAGCATATGAGTTATTACTCATAGCATATGAGTTATTACTCATAGCATATGAGTTATTACTCATAGCATATGAGTTATTACTCATAGCATATGAGTTATTGCAGTTTATTTATTGCATATAAGTGCAGTTTCGTAACTTTTATTTGTAACATTGACTTGGAAAACGTTGAATAAGAACAGTTAAGGGCGTAGCGAGTCTGAAGTGGCATTTAAGAGTAATGGTGGGACGAACCGCTGTAATCTTCATGAAGCTGAAATTTGGGGCAGGACTTTTGTCATAGACTGTTGCGGTTAATTTTTGGGTTAGCAAAATGGACCCATTGACAATTTATCCAACCACTCATTTACAAAACCAAAGTAATACAGAACAGGATGAAATTTTGGGTCACTTCCTTAAAATAGATAAAATTCTAGGAAACCCGCCATTTTTTTCGATAACACCATAGATTACACCAATAGGAGGCTGCGCTGAGAACAACTATCACCTTAAAAATGCAGTTTCGTACGTCATTGTTCCCGCACTATTCACTGGATGGAAGCTCGACCCTTCGAGCACCTCCCTGACCGCAGCTCATCAGCCGGTCCTGCTCCAGTAACTTGTCACCACAATTTCAAGTTACAACTCGTCCATATATTTCTCTTCCCAAACCCAAGAAAAGCATAAAAAGAATTTTCCTGAAAAAGTATTACGTTATATGGAAATTGAGAAGCCTTAAATTAGTTGAAAATGTCGCAGTAACAGTTTTCCGACAGTTCTCGCCTAAATTGATTGACGAATGCACGAATTGCGTTTCCTCTTGGGTATGCCAAAAAGGAAACTTTCGTGGTCAATAATTGGTGCAGGAAGAGGATAGGAGTAGTAAAGGAAATGCCCCTGCTGGTTCCGCCGAAGGTGAGGAAAGAAAAACGCCGTGGAGCATCCGGAAGAGGTAAGGGTGGAATGAGGCGGTAATGTTCAATTTTTCAGGCAGGGGCCTTGAGATCTCAGCAGCTAGATATTGCTGGGTCAAAGTCTATGGGGCCGGCAGTAATATCTGCTTTTGGCCGACAGCTGGCTTCTTCCTCTACTGTCTCCTGTAACGGATGGTTGCGTGTTTGGCTAGAAGCACGCATGCGCGTCACACACCAAACCACCACTCCCCCACCCCATGTAGGCCGTATCCTGTCCTAGAAGCCTTCCCTCTACACTTTTGCGTGATGAATTCTTCGGTCTTTTTTTTCCACCCTCTCCCACTCCTTTCTACTTGTCCAAGGTCTTGTGGCAATTTTCTGATTAGGCCGCAGCGTATTTCCTCGCCATAGGGTGAAATGGTAGGTTTAGAAGAACATTGTGGTTCGCTGGGAGTGCGGGTCTGCGAGTTAGTCACGCTTCTTCTACTTTTGGTCAAAACTGGCAACCTACAGACTTAACCTCATCATGTTAAACGAGAAAGAGGAGTTTGTAGGTTGGTTACAATTAAGTCTATACATTTGGTTACTAAGTTGCACAGGTTAATCCGGTACTAACAGGACTTCCTGGGGCCGCGATTTACGAAATTAAATCTTATTGAAACTTGGATTTGCACTAAAAGATGTTCTCTCTTGCTCTCTGTAATAAATTGACTCCTCCTCAACCTCTCCTAGGTACACATTGTAGCGAGAGGTGAAAGAAAGAGAAATGAAAAGAATAAGAAAGGTTTTTAAGAGGATTTTTATTCTCTATTGCCCTCGGTAAGAAGAAATGTTGCATATTCCTGCTGATTTGCTATTCTGTTTTTGGCAGGAAAATATTTGCCACTTTTTCCTTGTGGAGGTACTCTGAGATACTCTGTGAAGGTAACCTGAGATACCCTCTTGATGTTCCCCTTTTCTCAAAAAATTTGATGTACATGTTTGCTTCTCTATCACCATATCTCAAAAAACAAAAAAACAAAAACAAATCTGAGATAGTAGATTTGAAACTCCATTCTGATCATTGCCAGGAATCGCTGGAATAAGGTTTCGGTCCAAATCGTCGGCCATCATCAGAATCATGTCTGAAAAAGGGCAACCATCTTTTCTCCTTACTGGATTAATGAATCAGTCACCAGAAGAAATGAACAATATTGAAGTTTTAGAAGAAATTCTAAGACTCATATTTACTTACGGCAAAGAGAAAGTCGATTTCGGAGTTATTCTTTCAACAGAAAATATAATTATTTTGTTTACTATAATTAAGTTCGTTAGTTATTAATAAGTTTAGGCGAACACACAAAGAAATCTCTGATAATAATGTGTAAGCGAGCGGCGCTGTAACATGGAGTGGCTAATAGCGCGATATCACCAAGTGGAAAAATTGGAAGTTAGCGTTTGGTTGGGACCACCCCCCACGGAGGGCGGTTAGCTGTAGATGGGGGTGTGCGTTCACTAAATAATGGACGCTTCGTGCGAGCTGTGCGTGTCAGGTCTGTGACCTCGTGGCCTATTTGAGGGGGTGTCACAGCCAGCCCACCCTGCTTCCGCTGGAAGTCACCCCCACAGAGCTAGACTCAACTAGTTCTGCGCCGCACTAGACTCACCGTGTTGCCCTTATGACCCAGATCTCTAGCCATTTCCTCCCTTTACATTACCCACACACAAAACAAATTAAAGAAAAAAAAAAAAATTATTTCACTCTTTATTTGTACTGCCCTGTTAAGTTTTATCCACAAATAGATTCCTAAATTTCCCTTACGGAGGACTGTTACGGCGGTAGGAAACAAGATTAGAACTAATGAAGGAGTGGGAGAACTAATATGATTCTGCCATCGCCAGGAAGCTGTTTTCTCAATCCAGTGCCAGAAAACTAGATCACGAAGGCTTCTGCCTTTCAGCTTTCCACTAAAACACTAGTACTCTTAATACTTCCGGGCTGGAAAATTGAAATTCAAAACAAAAAAATCCACCCAAATGCTACATTTCCGGTTACGAGTGGTCATGATTCAATTACAGAATTGGCGGGAATTTAGGGATAAAATAATGGCACTGTTAGTGAAGCTCAAACAACTAGGCTAGATTCTCTATGATGGTTACTATCTCTATCTATTTAGAAAACCTTAAGAAATATTTCTGTACATGGGTTACAGAGATAATACTGGCGGAGAATTAAAAAAAAAAAGTGAATTTCCGTGGCCTACGTGGCCTTCAGACCGTTAGACGAACTGAAATTAAGCGAAATAAATTAAGTTTCTGGCTAAGTCACATTAATACAGTCTGTACTTGGCGCGCAGATAGAGTGTACGTATATGTGTACAGTATTAGACAAATTACGCCTTATTTCTAATAATTTGTATTCTTGTCCGTATCCGCATACTGTTTCGTAATAGCGAATCTACCTAGAGAACTGTAACGGTTTCTTCTAGTATTCAACTATTTTTTTGTACAAATATATCTCCCAGCGGTTGCATAATTACCGTAACTGTTCTTTTTTTATAATTTTTAACGTTTATTAATTGACTATGTAAAATCTTGATTGATTCTAATCAGTTTTCTAATCGATTGATTCTTACTAATAATCTCTCTTTCTTTTACTAAGTTTCAAAACTTTATTTGCTCATAGATTTACTCGAAAGATGGCTTGAACAATTTTTATTAAACTTGTTATCCCCCTTGTTGATGGTCTTGAGTTATAAATTTAATTTGGAACGTCAAACGCATTAAACATTAATTTAAGGACACTTATCACAAATCACGGGCTAATTTTTTGAATTCAGGAACTTTAACATTTACGTTTTACCGTTTTAATTCATCAAAGTAAATTTGTCGCATTCGCGGTAGATTCTTCTTACGCCTGGTTAACGAAATCGCTCAAAGCAATCCGATCAGTAAAGATGTGGCAGGCAGTTCGTGTTGCGTCTAGAATGTGGGCAGCTCTATCTAGCCACCGGCCTGATGAACTGACAAAGAGTTGATCACGATAATTCGTGTTACAAACTGTAAAAATAATGGTCAATTAAATACAAATATATAGGTATCTCTCATAGAATAAATACAATAATATACAGTTATTTATCATTTTTATATTTTATCTCTGTATCGATATAAAATATAAATGAGTGGTTTATCAAACCAGAAGTAAACTAATTCTTTTCTCTTGCTCAAAATGGACGTCCTCCCCAAAATATGGAACAAAAATCTTGCAGGAACCCTGGTACTAGTTCCTCTTATCGCAATTTGCGTGTTTAATTCCCTCAACACCCCCTCTAAATTTAGTACCAGGGAGCCCCACAAGTATTTCGCTTAACAATGAGATGCGACAACAAGGATCTTGCCAAAATCGGTCAATTAGAAGATCTTTCCATCTCATACTTCACTAAACTTACCAATCAACCCCTGATGAGGTATGAAAGTCCGAAACCGGAAAGGAATACAAAAAAAACATGCGCGCCACTTCCGCATAAAATCAGCGTTATTAGCCATCACTGAGGAGCTAACCGCATCTTCTATTTATAGTTTAGATAATAACGTTTAGTCCCGTTGGCTATTTGATGAACTTCTCCTCTATTCAGAAATAATCGTGCGATAAAGATTTATAGATTTGGTAATCCAATCTTGTACAAGTCCACGTTCTGTCTAGCGATAAGATAACTGTGAGTCAACGAGATTTCGACGGAAATCTGAGATTCAAGCTAAGAGTTTGTGTAACAGATCCAGCAGAGTTCAGATTGGACCTCGTTCACACACTGCCTTCGTGATACTGTTCATGGTATTAAGGTTCTGTTAAACACTTACACAAACACACAGAGAAAACCTCGAGGTCGTGGTTATTTGTAGCTACACGCCAGTAGGCAAAATATGATTTGTTATGGTAATAATTTTTGCTAACCCAGTAATCAGTCTTTGTGTTCAAAAGTAAAGGGGGAGGAAAAGGTAAGGAATAAACAGCACACAAAAGTTGAGTAATAATTCTGTAATAAAAATGGAAACGACTCTATTGGATAATGAAGCTGTAAGATCTGCAACTGGTCTCACGATTTCCAGCGGCTGTGCTCTTGCTGCTCAGTTACTGTTAGATCATCTATCTTCTACAAGAGAGGCATGCTGTCTGTCGTCTGTCAATCTCTCACGCCCTTGGATGTTTTCTTCTACCAACTTCCAGCGTACTTTCTCTTGCTCTCGTGAGTATTGTAAGTTGCGATGAGTTCTTATTTTGAGCTCCCACCGGAAATACCTCAAGTGAAAAAGAAGGTTTTGGGAAAACTGGTCTGTTCGTGAGTCCGTCAGGGTGAATGACCACTGGCTCATTTTGATCCGGATGTGACTCACAAGCAGAAAATCGCAGGAAGTTCTCACTCATAATCGCTTTAGGGTTTCGGCAATTAGTTTTTTTTTTTTTTTAAACAAATCGATCATAACAAGAAGTGCCACTCTACTGAATCGAATTTCCTGTTTCTTCGAGTTTTCAGTGTACATGGCGGTACTTCCTCTAAAGACCTGTTCCGTTTCCGTCACTTTCATATAGTCAAGGAGAATAAATGAGTTGCTAAAATTCCAAGTTTATGGAAATGGCGAAACTGAAGTCTGCCGCCTGATTTGACAACCACTGACCTCATCATCGTCGTCGTGGCGCTCACCATCCAGATGAGGGTTTCGGTAAAGCCGTGACGTCACACCGCCCTTGTGAGAATAATGAATTTCATAAGGAAATCAGTATAATATAAGTGCCATATTCATTCATTCACTTACAAATTCATTGATGAATATAATTAATTGTTGGGCACTTATTCGAATTTCCCTCACAGTGTTGAGAGTGAAATTACGAAAACTACATCCCTTCCTTTTCAAGGGACTCCAACATATGTATTTCTAAGATGAAGGAAAAAATCATTCCTCGCTGAAAAGAAATTAGTGAATTGCAACTGTAAGTAAACAGCTGAGAGGGTAACTAGACAGCTGATGTGGTAATATGTTCCACAAAACTGGACACGAGAGCGAACATGGCCAACACTGCAGGATGTAACTACTTCTTCCTTTTCTTTGATTAAAAAGAAAGATCAAAACACAAAGAAAGATTTTTTTCGGTATTCCATTGTGCGAGCGACAATGAGAACGGACGGAAGTGCGCATTGACTGCACTCTGGTGAGTTAGTGGTGAATTAGCCGTTCGTGCGATCACGTGCTTCAGCGACACGCCGCAACATCGCACATGCGCCTCACTAACCAGCAATCTGTCGATTTTTTGCCACCATCAAATACACACACACACCACGAAATTAAAATCACATGAGGCCGTAGTAAATTCTACTAACTATGGAATTCTATAATCCTTTGTTCCTTGCCAATCAAAACTTTCAAGATATCGCAAGTTTGGCAGTTAACACATGGTGAGGCTCTAGACAGGTGGATACGCTCAAATCAAGGGGGAATGAAGATTGGAAGTACGTGTTTTGAAATTGCCTCGAAAAATATCTGGTGCAAAGTAACTGCAGCAATTACAGTTCCATATTGTCCGGGGTTTCAGTAACTAGCGGTGCAACGCAATCAGAGAGATTATTTCCACTACGACGTCAGCAAAGGCCATAAGACCAGAGAAAATAAAGTAGGAAGCGGAGACAATCGTCCCGCCGAGCAAGAGACTCTGAGGAGTTTTTGCTGGCCTATCGATCGCTGCAGGTCAGATGTCGACCGCCCAAGTCGTCTCGGGAACTGGTTAGAGGCCCTCTCCTGATTATTTGAGAGACTTCGAGGCAGGCTTTGGGCTACCTAGGGCCTTGCGGTAAAAAAAAAAAAAGTTTCAGGACAACATTTACATTCATTTACATTATTACCAAGTTTAAATGAAGTCCAAGTTTTTGGAAAATATTTAAAAAAAAATCTATTTACTAAGAGTGGCACTTTAGACCAGCCCACTTCCTTCAAATTGGTAAATTTAGTTTAATTTTGAAATCATACTATTCTTAACCAACTTCCTGGCCATGGAGAATAAATTAGACATGCAAAGAATATGGTTCTGTTAGTGCCTGAAGAAGAACCACGACAACATTAGAGTTGAGGTGCTGTTGAGATCAGCATGATGCTGCTCAGGCTCAGTTTGTGGAGAGAAGTTCTGGGTGGATGTAATTAACATAAAGAAGGACATCAAACCAATTAACAGGACAAACATGTGTGGGCTGGATGCTAAGTGATACATAGACTGGCATACAAATCTCGAATGTAATTACTTTTCAGTGGGGACACTACAGCTGCATGCTTGCCGGAGTTGTGCAGTTACTGCACTTAACCAAATCTAAACAAAGTGGTTGATCATTCAAAGTGCCCAGTTTTAAGTGAAACTTAAAAATTACATTGGTTTCCGTAAAGTTAGAAGCTGAGACTTAACATTAGGAATAATTCGCAAGAATTCGAAATATCTATCTGCTGTGGGTATTGCAGTGTGGGAGAGTCATGCGGTAGCCCGTCAGAATGTTTTGAGCCGAGATACCGCCGGTGAAGAGTACTGTCTAATGGTACTTTTAGAAGACAATGAGTGAGTACCTGAGAAGGCAAGGAAATAAAGCACCTATGCGTTCATTTCATGGTGAGTATCTCGGATAATGTGTACGTATGAGTGTGTTTGTATGTGTGTGTGTAAGATGGTCTGTCGGCGGTTCGTGCGCCGCAATTTACTGTCCAGGTCGTGATCTCCATTAGCCGCACGCAGTTGGTGACCATACACCAACCCTCTTGGGGTCCATCCTCCAGCTTCAAACACCCGTCCAGCCACATCTTTCTCTCTTGGACTCACCTAATCTTCTCCTTCGTACACACGCGGACCACATCTAAACGCAACGTCAAGGCTCTTCTTCATCTTCCTTGGCAGTCGGTACACGAGTCTTTAGCTTTGGCCAGAAACTAAACTTTGACCTCTCCATGAACCATACCCATCTTAGCTCTAAAAAAAGAAATTGCTTCACATTCTAAATCATGATTCTCTCCACACTCCAGCTCTCTCCAAAGTTAGCTCAGGGTTTCCTTCAGCGATGATGGCGTTAAGCCGTAAACATCCTTAAGAATGCATCGTTGCAGTAATGATTTGAAATCTAATCCTACATGGTCTTTATGTGTCAAATAATTGAAAACTTGTGACGTCACTGGAGCTACACGATAACTGACACATGTTGAAAGCCAAAACTTCTTCTCTTTTAGTGTGGTTCTGGGGGGAGCCATGACGTCATACTCCATTCTTCAATGCATCTAATATGTAATTCTGTTGTCAACTACCTTTTTAGTGCAAAGCCTAAATTAAAAGAAAAGTTAATTTCCTCGAATAAGATTAAGAGAAAGTAGTATACGAGAGTTGTTGTGAGTGGGCCGATATTGAATATTACATAGAGGCATCATCAGCGCTACAATCCGTCCTCCAGAGTTTTGTATTCCCTTGCATAGTTGTTGACGTCAAATAAATAAAAACAAAAATTGTTTTTGCCTAGTCAGAAAAGTTTTGAAAGAGAAGGATAACAATTGGAAAACCTCCCCTACTCATTAACCTACCCAGTCAAAATAGCCCCACTTACACTACAGTCTAGGATATGCAAAAAAATGTTAAGCGAATTAGAATAGTGAGCCAGAATATGTTAATAGAGAGCTGACCTAGTGGGAACAAGACAAATGGCCACCAGGAGTTTAGGAAGCGAGGAGTGAAGTGTCCAAACTGTTGTATATTGTAGTGGCGTGTCCAGCGGTAGTTACCCAACTACCTCTGTGAGGCCCTCACTGCCTCCACTAAACAGATTGTGGTCGGCCTACTTCATTCAGATCCACTAATCATCACACGCAGATAATCCTCGAAATTCTTCTTCATTATCCTCACCGAATTTTCAATTCAATTCGGAGAAACAATTCTGATTTTTCTTGTATGGATGCGCAAGACATCAAAAGAAATTCAGGCAAGCTTTCTACACTCTAATGAAGTGAAACATCTTCAAAAATGAAGCCATTATTCGCAATGGTGTCATATTTTCCAAGCCTCAAAGTGTGGCAAATACTGGTGGATACAATTTCGGCCTTGCACAAAATCGTCCAAAAAAAAAAAAAGATATAAGATTCCAGGAATATACCCAACCTGGAGAATCATCTGTCTATAATTTAGGGGAGCCTGTAGGGGGCACGAAGGCCATACTGCCAGCTCTCCCACTTCATGAACTTCGCTGAAGAAGGTGGGCGCTCTATTTCCTGGAATTGCTGCAGAGTAGTCTCATCTGCACCATGTTTGATCTGTTTGGTCCAATTGGAGATTTTTTTTTTTTCTTTTTAATGATTTAAGGCGCGTCAACAGCTGAGGTTATTGGTGCCCGGAGCTTTTTTCAGTGCACTGCCGGCCTCCGGACAGTGTTCTCTCGTTACAAACAACACTGTCCAACACCGGACAGTGAGCTGTAAGAAGCTCCTAGGAAGAGAAAATCTAAGGGTCAGCAGCTGGATTCGAACCCGGGACCTCCGCGTGGGAGTCCAGTACGCTAACCCCATAGCTAATCCGTTCCCCTGGAGATTAATTCCTCACAAATTAAAAACAAAGAAGTTGGTCCCCTCAATTTTCAACACTGATCAAATGGATTGCTGAATTTAACGTACTAAGAAAAAACTCATGGGCAGGCTAAATTTATTGAAAACCACAAAAAAATAAGATTAAGATAAACCGGAAAGAAAAAAGTAATACTTCCGGCTGACAGATTTTGCAAGAAATTTGATCAGAAGCGCTTCAGTGCCTCAACGAAACTATTTTTGGAACGTTGTCGCTGCATCCTACCAGACTTCACGGGACTATTCCTGATTGGTTAATTGCAACAATGGAGACAGGTGAAAACTTACAATTGACCGTCAGCCTAAGTTAGCCGAAATTAAACTGCCATCAAGACATTTTTTGGCGGGAGGGGGAAACCCCAATTTTCTGCGAAACGTTTTCCATTACGAAAATATTAGTTTCGAACAATTTAATAATAATGATAGGTTTTTTTTAAACATCAGTTTCCGCATTCAGTTTGTGCAGGATGTGCGGTTTTTCCGTTGATTAGCCCCCATTACTGCGTATTGATTTCGGATTCCAACGGTAATGTTTAGAACACACGCACGGACCTTCTGTTCAGGTGAAATCTTAGTCATGATTCACCGTTATGTGAGTCACTAGCTTCAGTCCATAAATACACGTACCAACACCACTACAATTTAATCTAATCTAAACTCTACATTAATTATTTTTATCGAAATTTGTCTAATTTAAATGAAGTTTTAATTATAAAATTTTCTTTACTCTCACAATTGGGGGATCTCAGCGACATCTTGAGGTACTGGTTAGAATTTTGAGATCTGTAGAAAGAGGAAATTATGTCTGTGAGTTCACACCGGATATCCCCCCCCATTCTCTAATTTAGCCAGGTAATAGCAATTTACGTCACTTATTCAACAAGTTTTGTCACGTATTACCTACTATTTGCTGTGCTCCGTATCTGTTCCACTGTGGGACAAAAGCAATCTTCGCCGATATATCAAAATATAAAAATTAGTCGTCGATTAGACGGAGGAAACCTTTAAATGAGCACGACTGAGCACTAATTTATTTTTAATTACATGTGTGTAGTTGTCACCGTATAAGGAGTATAGCTTATTTCCGGTACGAGTGGAAGGTGAGCGAGCAATGCGCTGGTCAGCGAGCACACGAAGAACTCAGCACGCTAATTATCTGCAGCACATTAGCTAATTACAGGTGACGCACTCTGCTTATACTTGCTCTAGACTCCCCTCCCCCATTGCAGGACCGGAAATGACCAACATCATAGCAAGCACGCGTTGAGGAACAAAGTGACCCATGTTTCTTGCATGGATACTGCTTTCAGTGAAGGAATTTATTTCAATTTTTAGAAAATAGATGGTGCTAGATGTAAAGTTGATTCTCACGCTGTTATACGTAGAACCGTCTAGTAGAATACCATTGGCAGATTCAGAACATCCGTTCGGGAAGAAGTTAGGTATCCGGAAAAAGATTCTTTGACATTAACAATAATATTTAGAGTTAAGTGCGATTCATTAAATTTCGCTGTCATACAAATCTCAAATTTTGATATTTTACTCAATTTTGTGTCTACACTTGTGTAAAACTTTTATAGTGTTCTGAAAGTGACGTAAAATTCTTTTATGAAATCATGTTTCACGATCATATGATTTAATGGAAACAAAGCAAAAAGAAAACGGTTCCTGTAGCCGTATGAGATTATAATTGAGGCTAGAGATGGAATTACTGTCTAACAGACGCACATACTCTGAGCTACTCTGAACAGCATCTAAACCTCCCTGAATCTTTGCCTATATGAAGATAATAGGGTAATTTTCTAAGCAATTACACTAGCCGAAAAAAAGAAATAATTGATGCCAAGCAGAAGAATGAACCTGTAAAAACCGAGACATAGCCTGCTTGTGTGTCTTCTACTGTTTTATAAAGTGTAACATTGACCACCGTAAATGGACTTTGAGGAATGTAGAATGAAACTATGGCGCATTTCTTATCGACTGTTGAATCTCTTTCGACCAAATTAACTTTATAATTATCTGATAACTGATGGGATGAAGCATAATCCTTTGTAACGATTCAACGTAATTGTTTATGCGAAGTTACGTGAAAATTGGTAGAGTAGAAGTTTGGCGGGAGAGGGGCAAATCCTTTGAGTGACGTGCCATGATCGGCGCAGGATTTTCTTCAAAGTCGGAAGTTGGTCCCCCTCCCTAAAAAGTGTTGGACAGCCTGGCGAGTTTCTGTATAATACGAATTGCACAGAGTTAATGGAAATTCTAAAGTTAATAGGAATTGGATGCAGAAGTGCCTCCAATTCTCGATGAATTTTTATGGTTTTAAAATATTTTTTCGTACAAATTATGTTGACGTATATTTATGGTAGCCAATCATCTGATCAGTAGAACTTGCAAGTTTCATGTAATTTTCTTAGTCGTCGAATATTCCCCATAGATTTTGTTTTTAGATTGTTCATTCTAAAACTCGTACGGCTGATTTTATTATTATTATTTTTTTTTTTTTTTTGGCGCATCAACAGCTGAGGTCATTAGCGCCCGGAGCTTTTTCCAGTGCACTGCCGGCCTCCGGACAGTGTTCTCTCGTTACAGACAACACTGTCCATCACCGGACAGTGAGCTGTAAGAAGCTCCTAGGAAGAGAAAATCTAAGGGTCAGCTGCTGGATTCGAACCCGGGACCTCCGCGTGGGAGTCCAGTATGCTAACCTCATAGCTAATCCCTTCCCTGTGTTATTATTATTATTCTTGATATAGAGCACATTTACATGATGTAGGTAGATATGTACAGGTTGTAAATAAAAAAATAAATAAATAAGACAAAAACAAATTATTATTATTATTGACTCGTGATTTGAAAGTATTCATCTTCAGCAAGAAATCAATATTGACAATTTGGCACGATCACGATATTACTTCCTTTCACTAGCAGAGCAACCGGAAGTTAAAAAACATTGAGACAACCGTGAATACGAGAGGCTAGCTTACTAGTTCGTGTAAACAAGGTAAATGTTCAAATATTTTAGTGAATGAAAATAAAGGAAGCGAGATAAGAAAATGGATATAAAGAGATTTTGCCGGCTGGCGAGGAAGACGTGCGTAGTACAGCGTGCAGGTTGCGGCCGACGTGCGCTCACGGAGGACCATAAAAAACAGATGCGAAGAGAATTGTGGAATTTCCGGTCAGAGAGTGTCCTTCGGGAAGTGCCGCCTTCTCAGAACTATACCAGCCAACTGTTCCACAAAATTAGCCACATTACGCATCTCTTCACGGGAAATTATTAGTTGTTTTTTTATTTGTTCTTTACGCTAGCTGAGCTGATCGCCATTTTGGATGCTGTTTCTTCTATTTTGTTTCATATTTGTATTGATCCTTTCATTTTGTTATCGATTTATTATATGAAACAGGTAATCAACTGATAGGGACACAAAAATAAATGTCTGGTGAAATCATAGGACAAGATATGACAAATTAGGATACCAAGTTGGGATCGATTTTGAGAATGTGGCATTTTTTCTTAGATGCTTTTAGGCTGAATTCTTTGCTCGGCTGTTGTTAACACAAATGTTGATTAGAACATTAGTGATGTTCCGTTTCTGAGTTACGCTGACTAAACTCAAACGTATTTCACTTAAGTAAACTCACTTTAGAGCCTAAAAAAAAGGATTTCCTGTTGCAAACAGTAAGAGGAAGTTAAATAACTTTGAAATCTAAATAATGTTCCTTTCAACTGATTTTCCATACGCCTTACTTAGAAAATTTGTTAGGGAAATCCCACAGGATGTTTCAATGATTTTGAGAATCCTATTTATTCGTAAGTTTTTTCTTCAAATTCCATGGGGTAGCCCACAATGTTATGCAATCTGAGTATAAGAAATGTTTAAATTAGATTTTCTATATTAAATTAGTAAAAATGATTGCAAGGAAAAAATGTGAATTGGACAGCAACAAACATATCCTTGCATATTGCTTTAAACAGCCAAAAAAAAACTATAATTAGGTGAGTCGTCAACTCAGAAATCTGTAATACAAAGCGAAAAACTCAGGCAGCTTTCATCCCGAGAGAACATTGTCAAGAGGTGGGCAGTGTATTGAAAAGTATCCGGGCGTCAATGACTTCAGGTGCTGACCCGCTTTAACAAAATGAACTAAATGTTAGGGGACATTAATGTACGTAGAATGAAGTCGAACTGTGAACATTATGATGCCGAAATCGTAAGTTATTATCCTACATCTGTGTGGGTGCAATCAACACACCAATATTGGGGCAACTATTCGGCCAATATTTTGGCCATTCTTGCAATTTTTCGCCACTTTTCCGATATTGTTTCCATACCCCCGCATAAAACAAGATAATAACAAAAATATATTAGATAATTCTGACAATCCCCTCTCAAGGGGAAAAAACAAGTGAAATTCGGCTTTTAGATACTTTTTTTTCTGGATAAAACTCTATTTTCTAATTTGTAGGTCATTTGAGGTCACCAAACATTTACGGTCAGCTGGAAATTATATCTGTTTTCTTAGACAACAAAAAGGAGGGAAATTTTTTATAATTTTGTCGAGAAAATTTAGTTGTTTTTCTTTCTAATTTCTTTTTGAAGATTTTTCGTCTTTTTTTTTTTGTTTAAGTAAGCAAAGTAGGTAAAACAAAATTATTAAGATTCACTTAAGGAAAACTGGAAGAAAAATCCTTTAAAGGTTTTTCCTTAGTTTGTGCGAAACGCTGACGGCAAAGATCCTTTGTTTACAAAACTTAATAGGGAATAACGTGGGTAGGTTACAATATTATCGATAATAAGATCTTGTACAGATTACAATTATAATAGACGAATGAAAATATTACGAAAGTCAATTGCTACGTTCAGTTATGTATCAAGAGTGCACTTCGACTGCGCAGATTTTTCTATTTTGGTGTTTTCTAGGAATTTCTAGAATACTTACGTTCTCTGAAGAGTGAATTTCGCCAATAGCTACGCAGTTCGTCGGTCATTCAGTCTGTAAGGTCTGCAAACTAGAAACCTAAAGATTGCTGCAAAAGCAAATTCGTCGTTGGGGAGTATCTGCCGTGGTCACTAACGATAAAGCTCTAAGGCAGTTATGTTATCGCGTACAGTAACTTGTTTAACTTAATTCAAGCCTAATTTTGTAACAACATAATTTATTTACTATAGCATATATATTATATACATGCTATTATCTACTTATATGTTTTAAATATAAGTAGATATGAAACTTGAGGAACTTCCGCTTGAGGAACTTCCGCTTGAGGAACTTGTGCAAAGCGGAAGTCCCACATTAATGAATCGACTTTTCCATTGTTGAGCTTACTAGAAAAATGGCCGCAACGATTTTCTTCAAACTTGGTATTCCCATTGTCTCTATGTAGCAATAAAATGTTCATTTGATCAGGGCGCATTCGGAAGAGAGGCAGAGGCATTCCAGATATTTAGAGTTAAATATTGTTTTCATTCCAAACAGTGAAAAGTTTAACTTCAAATATCTCGAAAACTACTCGATAGATTTGGTTTATATTTTACTTGAATTTGGAGACAACTATTGTCTATAATTGTATAATATTTAGTAAAAATCTGTCGAGTAGGAAACGAGATATTTAGAGTTAACTTTTGGTTTCGTTTGTAACAGTGAAAAGTTTAACTTCAAATATCTCGAAAACTACTCGATAGATTTTGTTTATATTTTACTTGTATTTGGAGACAACTATTGTCTATAATTGCATAATATTTAGTAAAAATCTGTCGAGTAGGAAACGAGATATTTAGAGTTAAATTTTCGTTTCGTTTGTAACGGTGAAAAGTTTAACTTCAAATATCTCAAAAACTACTCGATAGATTTGGTTTATATTTTACTTGTATTTGGAGACAACTATTGTCTATAATTGTATAATATTTAGTAAAAATCTGTCGAGTAGGAAACGAGATATTTAGAGTTAACTTTAGGTTTCGTTTGTAACAGTGAAAAGTTTAACATCAAATATCTCGAAAACTACTCCAAAGATTTGGTTTATATTTTACTTGTATTTGGAGACAACTATTGTCTATAATTGTATAATATTTAGTAAAAATCTGTCGAGTCGGAAACGAGATATTTAGAGTTAACTTTTGGTTTCGTTTGTAACAGTGAAAAGTTTAACTTCAAATATCTCGAAAACTACTCGATAGATTTTGTTTATATTTTACTTGTATTTGGAGACAACTATTGTCTATAATTGTATAATATTTAGTAAAAATCTGTCGAGTAGGAAACGAGATATTTAGAGTTAACTTTTGGTTTCGTTTGTAACAGTGAAAAGTTTAATATCAAATATCTCGAAAACTACTCGATAGATTTTGTTTATATTTTACTTGTATTTGGAGACAACTATTGTCTATAATTGTATAATATATAGTAAAAATCTGTCGAGTAGGAAACGAGATATGTAGAGTTAAATTTTGGTTTCGTTTGTAACAGTGAAAAGTTTAACTTCAAATATCTCGAAAACTACTCGATAGATTTGGTTTATATTTTACGTGTATTTGGAGACAACTATTGTCTATAATTGTATAATATTTAGTAAAAATCTGTCGAGTAGGAAACGAGATATTTAAAGTTAAATTTTGGTTTCGTTTGTAACAGTGAAAAGTTTAACTTCAAATATCTCAAAAACTACCCGATAGATTTTGTTTATATTTTACTTGTATTTGGAGACAACTATTGTCTATAATTGTATAATATTTAGTAAAAATCTGTCGAGTAAGAAACGAGAAATTTAGAGTTAAATTTTGGTTTCGTTTGTAACAGTGAAAAGTTTAATATCAAATATCTCGAAAACTACTCGATAGATTTGGTTTATATTTTACTTGTATTTGGAGACAACTATTGTCTATAATTGTATAATATTTAGTAAAAATCTATCAAGTAGGAAACGAGATATTTAGAGTTAAATTTTGGTTTCGTTTGTAACAGTGAAAAGTTTAACTTCAAATATCTCGAAAACTACTCGATAGATTTGGTTTATATTTTACTTGTATTTGGAGACAACTATTGTCTATAATTGTATAATATTTAGTAAAAATCTGTTGAGTAGGAAACGAGATATTTAAAGTTAAATTTTGGTTTCGTTTGTAACAGTGAAAAGTTTAACTTCAAATATCTCAAAAACTACTCGATAGATTTTGTTTATATTTTACTTGTATTTGGAGACAACTATTGTCTATAATTGTATAATATTTAGTAAAAATCTGTCGAGTAAGAAACGTGAAATTTAGAGTTAAATTTGGTTTCGTTTGTAACAGTGAAAAGTTTAACTTCAAATATCTCTAAAAATACTCGATAGATTTGGTTTATATTTTACTTGTATTTGGAGACAACTATTGTCTATAACTGTATAATATTTAGTAAAAATCTGTCGTGTAGGAAACGAGATATTTAGAGTTAAATTTTGGTTTCGTTTGTAACAGTGAAAAGTTTAACTACAAATATCTCGAAAACTACTCGATAGATTATGTTTATATTTTACTTGTATTTGGAGACAACTATTGTCTATAATTGTATAATATTTAGTAAAAATCTGTCGAGTAAGAAACGGGAAATTTAGAGTTAAATTTTGGTTTCGTTTGTAACAGTGAAAAGTTTAATATCAAATATCTCGAAAACTACTCGATAGATTTGGTTTATATTTTACTTGTATTTGGAGACAACTATTGTCTATAATTGTATAATATTTAGTAAAAATCTGTCGAGTAGGAAACGAGATATTTAAAGTTAAATTTTGGTTTCGTTTGTAACAGTGAAAAGTTTAACTTCAAATATCTCAAAAACTACTCGATAGATTTTGTTTATATTTTACTTGTATTTGGAGACAACTATTGTCTATAATTGTATAATATTTAGTAAAAATCTGTCGTGTAGGAAACGAGATATTTAGAGTTAAATTTGGGTTTCGTTTGTAACAGTGAAAAGTTTAACTACAAATATCTCGAAAACTACTCGATAGATTATGTTTATATTTTACTTGTATTTGGAGACAACTATTGTCTATAATTGTATAATATTTAGTAAAAATCTGTCGAGTAAGAAACGGGAAATTTAGAGTTAAATTTTGGTTTCGTTTGTAACAGTGAAAAGTTTAATATCAAATATCTCGAAAACTACTCGATAGATTTGGTTTATATTTTACTTGTATTTGGAGACAACTATTGTCTATAATTGCATAATATTTAGTAAAAATCTGTCGAGTAGGAAACGAGATATTTAGAGTTAAATTTTCGTTTCGTTTGTAACAGTGAAAAGTTTAACTTCAAATATCTCAAAAACTACTCGATAGATTTGGTTTATATTTTACTTGTATTTGGAGACAACTATTGTCTATAATTGTATAATATTTAGTAAAAATCTGTCGAGTAGGAAACGAGATATTTAGAGTTAACTTTTGGTTTCGTTTGTAACAGTGAAAAGTTTAACTTCAAATATCTCGAAAACTACTCGATAGATTTTGTTTATATTTTACTTGTATTTGGAGACAACTATTGTCTATAATTGTATAATATATAGTAAAAATCTGTCGAGTAGGAAACGAGATATTTAGAGTTAAATTTTGGTTTCGTTTGTAACAGTGAAAAGTTTAACTTCAAATATCTCGAAAACTACTCGATAGATTTGGTTTATATTTTACTTGTATTTGGAGACAACTATTGCCTATAATTGTATAATATTTAGAAAAAATCAGACGAGTAGGACACGAGATATTTAGAGTTAAATTTTGGTTTCGTTTGTAACAGTGAAAAGTTTAACTTCAAATATCTCGAAAACTACTCGATAGATTATGTTTATATTTTACTTGTATTTGGAGACAACTATTGTCTATAATTGTATAATATTTAGTAAAAATCTGTCGAGTAAGAAACGAGAAATTTAGAGTTAAATTTTGGTTTCGTTTGTAACAGTGAAAAGTTTAATATCAAATATCTCGAAAACTACTCGATAGATTTGGTTTATATTTTACTTGTATTTGGAGACAACTATTGTCTATAATTGTATAATATTTAGTAAAAATCTGTCGAGTAAGAAACGAGAAATTTAGAGTTAAATTTTGGTTTCGTTTGTAACAGTGAAAAGTTTAATATCAAATATCTCGAAAACTACTCCAAAGATTTGGTTTATATTTTACTTGTATTTGGAGACAACTATTGTCTATAATTGTATAATATTTAGTAAAAATCTATCGAGTAGAAAACGAGATATTTAGAGTTAACTTTTGGTTTCGTTTGTAACAGTGAAAAGTTTAACTTCAAATATCTCGAAAACTACTCGATAGATTTTGTTTATATTTTACTTGTATTTGGAGACAACTATTGTCTATAATTGCATAATATTTAGTAAAAATCTGTCGAGTAGGAAACGAGATATTTAGAGTTAAATTTTGGTTTCGTTTGTAACAGTGAAAAGTTTAACTTCAAATATCTCAAAAACTACTCGATAGATTTGGTTTATATTTTACTTGTATTTGGAGACAACTATTTTCTATAATTGTATAATATTTAGTAAAAATCTGTCGAGTAGGAAACGAGATATTTAGAGTTAACTTTTGGTTTCGTTTGTAACAGTGAAAAGTTTAACTTCAAATATCTCGAAGACTACTCGATAGATTTTGTTTATATTTTACTTGTATTTGGAGACAACTATTGTCTATAATTGTATAATATATAGTAAAAATCTGTCGAGTAGGAAACGAGATATTTAGAGTTAAATTTTGGTTTCGTTTGTAACAGTGAAAAGTTTAACTTCAAATATCTCGAAAACTACTCGATAGATTTTGTTTATATTTTACTTGTATTTGGAGACAACTATTGTCTATAATTGTATAATATTTAGTAAAAATCTGTCGAGTAAGAAACGAGAAATTTAGAGTTAAATTTTGGTTTCGTTTGTAACAGTGAAAAGTTTAATATCAAATATCTCGAAAACTACTTGATAGATTTGGTTTATATTTTACTTGTATTTGGAGACAACTATTGTCTATAATTGTATAATATTTAGTAAAAATCTGTCGAGTAAGAAACGAGAAATTTAGAGTTAAATTTTGGTTTCGTTTGTAACAGTGAAAAGTTTAACTTCAAATATCTCGAAAACTACTCTACAGATTTGGTTTATATTTTACTTGTATTTGGAGACAACTATTGTCTATAATTGTATAATATTTAGTAAAAATCTGTCGAGTAAGAAACGAGAAATTTAGAGTTAAATTTTGGTTTCGTTTGTAACAGTGAAAAGTTTAATATCAAATATCTCGAAAACTACTCCAAAGATTTGGTTTATATTTTACTTGTATTTGGAGACAACTATTGTCTATAATTGTATAATATTTAGTAAAAATCTATCGAGTAGAAAACGAGATATTTAGAGTTAACTTTTGGTTTCGTTTGTAACAGTGAAAAGTTTAACTTCAAATATCTCGAAAACTACTCGATAGATTTTGTTTATATTTTACTTGTATTTGGAGACAACTATTGTCTATAATTGCATAATATTTAGTAAAAATCTGTCGAGTAGGAAACGAGATATTTAGAGTTAAATTTTGGTTTCGTTTGAAACAGTGAAAAGTTTAACATCAAATATCTCAAAAACTACTCGATAGATTTGGTTTATATTTTACTTGTATTTGGAGACAACTATTGTCTATAATTGTATAATATTTAGTAAAAATCTGTCGAGTAGGAAACGAGATATTTAGAGTTAACTTTTGGTTTCGTTTGTAACAGTAAAAAGTTTAACTTCAAATATCTCGAAAACTACTCGATAGATTTTGTTTATATTTTACTTGTATTTGGAGACAACTATTGTCTATAATTGTATAATATATAGTAAAAATCTGTCGAGTAGGAAACGAGATATTTAGAGTTAAATTTTTGTTTCGTTTGTAACAGTGAATAGTTTAACTTCAAATATCTCGAAAACTACTCGATAGATTTGGTTTATATGTTACTTGTATTTGGAGACAACTATTGTCTATAATTGTATAATATTTAGTAAAAATCTGTCGAGTAGGAAACGAGATATTTAAAGTTAAATTTTGGTTTCGTTTGTAACAGTGAAAAGTTTACCTTCAAATATCTCAAAAACTACTCGATAGATTTTGTTTATATTTTACATGTATTTGGAGACAACTATTGTCTATAATTGTATAATATTTAGTAAAAATCTGTCGAGTAGGAAACGAGATATTTAGAGTTAACTTTTGGTTTCGTTTGTAACAGTAAAAAGTTTAACTTCAAATATCTCGAAAACTACTCGATAGATTTTGTTTATATTTTACTTGTATTTGGAGACAACTATTGTCTATAATTGTATAATATATAGTAAAAATCTGTCGAGTAGGAAACGAGATATTTAGAGTTAAATTTTTGTTTCGTTTGTAACAGTGAATAGTTTAACTTCAAATATCTCGAAAACTACTCGATAGATTTGGTTTATATGTTACTTGTATTTGGAGACAACTATTGTCTATAATTGTATAATATTTAGTAAAAATCTGTCGAGTAGGAAACGAGATATTTAAAGTTAAATTTTGGTTTCGTTTGTAACAGTGAAAAGTTTACCTTCAAATATCTCAAAAACTACTCGATAGATTTTGTTTATATTTTACATGTATTTGGAGACAACTATTGTCTATAATTGTATAATATTTAGTAAAAATCTGTCGAGTAAGAAACGAGAAATTTAGAGTTAAATTTTGGTTTCGTTTGTAACAGTGAAAAGTTTAACTTCAAATATCTCGAAAACTACTCTACAGATTTGGTTTATATTTTACTTGTATTTGGAGACAACTATTGTCTATAATTGTATAATATTTAGTAAAAATCTGTCGTGTAGGAAACGAGATATTTAGAGTTAAATTTTGGTTTCGTTTGTAACAGTGAAAAGTTTAACTACAAATATCTCGAAAACTACTCGATAGATTATGTTTATATTTTACTTGTATTTGGAGACAACTATTGTCTATAATTGTATAATATTTAGTAAAAATCTGTCGAGTAGGAAACGAGAAATTTAGAGTTAATTTTTGGTTTCGTTTGTAACAGTGAAAAGTTTAATATCAAATATCTCGAAAACTACTTGATAGATTTGGTTTATATTTTACTTGTATTTGGAGACAACTATTGTCTATAATTGTATAATATTTAGTAAAAATCTGTCGAGTAAGAAACGAGAAATTTAGAGTTAAATTTTGGTTTCGTTTGTAACAGTGAAAAGTTTAATATCAAATATCTCGAAAACTACTCCAAAGATTTGGTTTATATTTTACTTGTATTTGGAGACAACTATTGTCTATAATTGTATAATATTTAGTAAAAATCTATCGAGTAGAAAACGAGATATTTAGAGTTAACTTTTGGTTTCGTTTGTAACAGTGAAAAGTTTAACTTCAAATATCTCGAAAACTACTCGATAGATTTTGTTTATATTTTACTTGTATTTGGAGACAACTATTGTCTATAATTGCATAATATTTAGTAAAAATCTGTCGTGTAGGAAACGAGATATTTAGAGTTAAATTTTGGTTTCGTTTGAAACAGTGAAAAGTTTAACTTCAAATATCTCAAAAACTACTCGATAGATTTGGTTTATATTTTACTTGTATTTGGAGACAACTATTGTCTATAATTGTATAATATTTAGTAAAAATCTGTCGAGTAGGAAACGAGATATTTAGAGTTAACTTTTGGTTTCGTTTGTAACAGTAAAAAGTTTAACTTCAAATATCTCGAAAACTACTCGATAGATTTTGTTTATATTTTACTTGTATTTGGAGACAACTATTGTCTATAATTGTATAATATATAGTAAAAATCTGTCGAGTAGGAAACGAGATATTTAGAGTTAAATTTTGGTTTCGTTTGTAACAGTGAATAGTTTAACTTCAAATATCTCGAAAACTACTCGATAGATTTGGTTTATATGTTACTTGTATTTGGAGACAACTATTGTCTATAATTGTATAATATTTAGTAAAAATCTGTCGAGTAGGAAACGAGATATTTAAAGTTAAATTTTGGTTTCGTTTGTAACAGTGAAAAGTTTAACTTCAAATATCTCAAAAACTACTCGATAGATTTTGTTTATATTTTACATGTATTTGGAGACAACTATTGTCTATAATTGTATAATATTTAGTAAAAATCTGTCGAGTAAGAAACGAGAAATTTAGAGTTAAATTTTGGTTTCGTTTGTAACAGTGAAAAGTTTAACTTCAAATATCTCGAAAACTACTCTACAGATTTGGTTTATATTTTACTTGTATTTGGAGACAACTATTGTCTATAATTGTATAATATTTAGTAAAAATCTGTCGTGTAGGAAACGAGATATTTAGAGTTAAATTTTGGTTTCGTTTGTAACAGTGAAAAGTTTAACTACAAATATCTCGAAAACTACTCGATAGATTATGTTTATATTTTACTTGTATTTGGAGACAACTATTGTCTATAATTGTATAATATTTAGTAAAAATCTGTCGAGTAGGAAACGAGATATTTAGAGTTAAATTTTGGTTTCGTTTGTAACAGTGAAAAGTTTAACTTCAAATATCTCGAAAACTACTCGATAGATTTTGTTTATATTTTACTTGTATTTGGAGACAACTATTGTCTGTAATTGTATAATATTTAGTAAAAATCTGTCGAGTAGGAAACGAGATATTTAGAGTTAAATTTTGGTTTCGTTTGTAACAGTGAAAAGTTTAACTTCAAATATCTCGAAAACTACTCGATAGATTTGGTTTATATTTTACTTGTATTTGGAGACAACTATTGTCTATAATTGTATAATATTTAGTAAAAATCTGTCGAGTAGGAAACGAGATATTTAAAGTTAAATTTTGGTTTCGTTTGTAACAGTGAAAAGTTTAATATCAAATATCTCGAAAACTACTCGATAGATTTGGTTTATATTTTACTTGTATTTGGAGACAACTATTGCCTATAATTGTATAATATTTAGAAAAAATCTGACGAGTAGGAAACGAGATATTTAGAGTTAAATTTGGGTTTCGTTTGTAACAGTGAAAAGTTTAACTTCAAATATCTCGAAAACTACTCAATAGATTTGGTTTATATTTTACTTGTATTTGGAGACAACTATTGTCTATAATTGTATGATATTTAGTAAAAATCTGTCGAGTAGGAAACGAGATATTTAGAGTTAAATTTTGGTTTCGTTTGTAACAGTGAAAAGTTTAACTTCAAATATCTCGAAAACTACTCGATAGATTTGGTTTATATTTTACTTGTATTTGGAGACAACTATTGTCTATAATTGTATAATATTTATTAAAAATCTGTCGAGTAGGAAACGAGATATTTAAAGTTAAATTTTGGTTTCGTTTGTAACAGTGAAAAGTTTAACTTCAAATATCTCAAAAACTACTCGATAGATTTTGTTTATATTTTACTTGTATTTGGAGACAACTATTGTCTATAATTGTATAATATTTAGTAAAAATCTGTCGAGTAAGAAACGAGAAATTTAGAGTTAAATTTTGGTTTCGTTTGTAACAGTGAAAAGTTTAACTTCAAATATCTCGAAAACTACTCGATAGATTTGGTTTATATTTTACTTGTATTTGGAGACAACTATTGTCTATAATTGTATAATATTTAGTAAAAATCTGTCGTGTAGGAAACGAGATATTAAGAGTTAAATTTTCGTTTCGTTTGTAACAGTGAAAAGTTTAACTACAAATATCTCGAAAACTACTCGATAGATTATGTTTATATTTTACTTGTATTTGGAGGCAACTATTGTCTATAATTGTATAATATTTAGTAAAAATCTGTCGAGTAAGAAGCGAGAAATTTAGAGTTAAATTTTGTTTTCGTTTGTAACAGTGAAAAGTTTAATATCAAATATCTCGAAAACTACTCGATAGATTTGTTTTATATTTTACTTGTATTTGGAGACAACTATTGCCTATAATTGTATAATATTTAGAAAAAATCAGACGAGTAGGAAACGAGACATTTAGAGTTAAATTTTGGTTTCCTTTGTAACAGAGAAAAGTTTAACTTCAAATATCTCGAAAACTACTCGATAGATTTTGTTTATATTTTACTTGTATTTGGAGACAACTATTGTCTATAATTGTTTAATATTTAGTAAAAATCTGTCGAGTAGAAAACGAGATATTTAGAGTTAAATTTTGGTTTCGTTTGTAACAGTGAAAAGTTTAAGTTCAAATATCTCGAAAACTACTCGATAGATTTGGTTTATATTTTACTTGTATTGGGAGAGAACTATTGTCTATAATTGTTTAAAATTTAGTAAAAATCTGTGGTGTAGGAAAAGAGATATTTAGAGTTTAATTGTGGTTTCGTTTGTAACAGTGAAATATTTAACTTCACATATCTCGAAATCTACTCAATAGATTTTGTTTATTTTTTACTTGTATATGGAGACTACTATTGTCTATAATTGTATAAAATTTAGAAAAAATTGTCGAGTATGAAACGAGATATTTAGAGTTAAATTTTGGTTTCTTTTGTAACAGTGAAATCTTTAACTTCTAACTCCTTAACAAAAACTTACAATTTTAAATGTTAAGTATAAGGGTTGATTAAACGCCAAAAGGTACACAAACGTTTAATCAACCCTTATACTTAACTTTTAAAACTGTAAGTTTGAGTTGAGGTAAATATTTTTGTCATAATATTTGAATAAACTACATTAGCTTTTTTTGTTGCTAATGGGCTGAAATTACGACTGAAGTATTAATGAAATGTTGGGTACTTGCTGATTTGTGTACCTTTTGCGTTTAATCTACCCTTATACTTAATATTTAAACTGTAAATTTTTGTTAAAGAGATTAGTAATAAATATTTGAGAGGGGGCCTTACATACATGGAACTAACTTCTCTCCCATTAAATGTACACCATCGATATTCCTAAGAATCATATCCATATAAAATTTCGAATCGAATGAAATCTCATTCATGATAGAAAGGTCCGTTTTGGCGCTGCTTTGTTTACAAAAAATTAACAACTAAAACATTTTTTAAAAATGCCGTTTTTCTCTTTTTTAATCACTTTTTTCTCGAAATCTATTTGATGTACGTTGTTGCAAAAATTTTCTCTTGTAAGCGAGGATTTGCCCTATATATATATATATATAAAAAAAAAATGGGAATTTAATTGTTTACAGAAAAATATTTTTAAAAAATTGTTAAAATTGGGAAAAACGCTTTTCCTTAAGTTTTTGACGATCAACCTTTCTCAAAATTCAATCTATAAAATTTGGTCTGATCGCAACATTCCCTTTACTGAATGTAAGAGGAACTAACCAGATAGATTATAACAGCTGCAATAATGTTGGTAAACCATAATATGGCAAATATTTAATTTAGGCGCGGGGGACAATAGTTTGTTTGGTCGGGGACAGCTCTCTGCGCCTCTCATCCATAGACAATGCTCCCACCGCAACGCTTAAACATGTAGCAACATGCACCATGGTGACTCTGATACATGCAACGATTATTCATGAATATTTTATCGATAGTACACTCACTCACGCGCAAACATACAGAAATCGACTGTTTGCTATTAATTTCCTCCTCCTCCGAACAAATGGAGATTCGTTCGATTGTTACTTGGTTTGAAACTGAGATTCCAAGGGAGACCCAACGGCGATTCTTAAAGTCCTTTATTGGAGTGGGGGGGGCATTCTTTTTCGACGGTAATTGGTCCCTTCAAAGCGCTGAACCTAACTCGATGTAGGACATCAATGTTGAAGTGTTGATAATGTGACGAAAGTTTCAGCAATATTGACGATTGGAAACTGTAATAATGCAAGTATTATAATGCTGATGATAAGTTCGGACCTAAGGATGTGATTTAAAATTTAAAGGGAATGAGTCAACATTTTTAATCACCCTTTCAAGCTCCATAACTTCTCGTAACTTAATTCCACCTATCAGACTGTTTCGACGCAAATATAGTTCTACCTAACTATCTTTAACTTACTAAGCTCAGTGTTCTAAGTCCTACTCTTCACTTTACTTTCATTAAAACAATCTGCTCCGAACTGAGACACATTACTACCTCTTACCGCAGTTTGGGTGATTAAATTTTCTTAGAAAATCTAGAATTTGAACAAAAAGATTAGCGTTAATAGTTATCTGGTACACACCAAAAATTCGCAAAAATCTATTTTTGAGTGCAGGGGGCCCTAAAACACCAACTCAACGAGACTCAAATTCGAAACTTTGCATCAATAAAATCCTTCTCTTACTTAATAGAGTGAGCGAGAACAAACTCATCTCCAACATTTCAGATGCCTTAAAGAAAGGTAAGACTCTAGCTAATTCAGAGCTGGCAGAGAATTTGAAAGCAATTTATAAACCAAATTCTAATTTGAGTGTTTTCATTGGATGAATCGTATGGAATAGGCTGCTTTCCAGTCTACATTCCAGTTGTTTTGTTGTTTTTCGAGTTTAAATCTTTTTAGTTTCAATCTATTAAATTGTAGTTAGCTTCGCTATCTAAGTGAACACGGTGCCATTAATTTGATTTAAGCAATCTTGTATTTGTTGAAAGTATTTCCGGTCGAAGGAAATCTGCACGAAAAAACGATACTTCCTCTTGTAGAGGCAAGAGCGAGAAAAAGTGCAAAGGGAAAGCAGGTGATTTGCAATGGTAGTGGCCAGGAAGTTGGGTGTGGTAGGTCTGTACAGGGTCTGCCCTAGTCAGTCTGTGTTAGGCCCTTCCTAACACACATGCAGTCCGTCTCACAACTACAGACAGGGACTAGAGAGCCTGTGTCTGGCTCTAGGTCTAGTATTGATCTACCAACAGACCTACATAGAACCTTGCCCGCACTGTCCTCCCTCCTTGTGAGCAGTAGACGGTCCACCCTCCGCTCAACATTCTGCCCTTACATCATCACCCACACGCCCTAATTTAGGCCGTCCGCTAATAATTCATGCCGCCAAAAACTTTCCACCATGCTGTTACCTCCACGATCATGAACATTGCTAGAGTTGGCTGTTTATATTCTTCTAGTAATTACGCGTGATTATTTTCTAATTGCTCTTACGAGAGACAACTTCTGTTGCGTCAAATTTTCAGAACAGGAATTTCACCTCATAGATGATTTGTCCTGCGTCACTAGCGCTTCCTGGGCCCCCTGCTTTAAAAGGAGTTTTGGTTGAGAATTTATTACCTTTAAACTTATTATTTATATTTATAAATATTTATTTATTAGCCGACTTCCATGTTCGGCCAATTACTAATGCACAGTTTACTGCTAAAGGGAAGACGATGAACAAAGATAGCTTGGATCTAGATCGGCCGCTGAAGTTTGGCGGAAACCAGCATTAGAATGGACTTATATCAAAGCTTCTCCTTTAGTAAGTAGAAGTATGAATATTCTTGTCAGCTATATTTTATCTTTAGTAAATTTTAAGCTCCTCTTCAGAATTTTATAGCAAATTTCAGTGTTCCTTCAACGGCACCACTTCAAAATAGATAAAACCTCTACTTAAAATCGTTGAACCAAGAACAATGAGATCGATTAATTCAACATCATTGTGAGTAGAATGTGAACTATGAGAGGAATTAGGCCTCAATCTCTTGACGATGATTTCCATATTCTGATTTTCTTCTTCCAGATATGTACCGGCCAATAGAAACTTGTGCCCATTGTGGTGCCCTAAGATCAAAAGTAAAGTAGTAGTAAAGTAATTGCCTATTTTTTCAGGCGGGGCTTAACGTCCAACTACCTCTAGACCCGGAATCGTACCCAGTACCACAATGCATATTAGCTTTGCAGGTCTCGCCTCTTAACCCGCTCGGCTAACGTGGCGCCTCTCTAAGATCAAATACTTAGCTGCATTTACTTCGAGCCCATGCTGATCTGATTGATTAAGTATGGCCTGTCATTAAGTACGAGTACTTGCTAAGTCATGAGTCTGAATGCCTGATTCTCTTTTTCCTCTAGAACAGTTTAAATCGGGCCACTTTGCTTCACATCGTTTCCGGTTTGTGAGTCCCGATTGAACCAGCGCTCTCTATATTTTCTTTTCTCTTTTATTCACCTTTATTTTTATCTCATTCTTCTTGTTGAAAATAAATTAAATTTTCATATTCTCTGATTAAATTTAGAAGAAAAACTTTATCATTACACTCTTGCAATTCGAACCGGAAGTGCCCCTTTACCGGAAGAATTGCACACTTTTTCTCAGAATTTCTCGAAAATGGCTCCAACAAATTTATTTAAATTTGAAAAGTATGAGATCCAATTAAATGTATTTTCCTAAATTACGATAATAGAAAGTTGTGTTAGTGTTCACAGAGTTACTTTGAAAAAGACACTTTCTGCACCGGAATAGGCAAAGCTCATTGAAGAACCGAAGGGACATTGTATTCGAGTGTGTAAGCCGGTGCAGAAAGCACATTACGTGAATGAATTTTTGTATGAAACGGGGATACGAGATAATGGAGGACCATGTATCATTCATATTATCATTGCAGTAACGTAACCACTTATATTTGTGTATGTGTGTGTTTGTATGTACAGGACAATAGCAAGTGCATGAGTATGTGTGTATTTTTCTAGAAGATAACTCTGGTGTTTTTCTTTCTTTTTTGTTTGTTGTCGTTGTGTATAAATGGAAGACAGCGCCTCAGTGTTCTGACGAGGAAACTACGGCCAATTGTAGTCTGAGGATGGAGTAGTGCAAACAGGCGTCATTATCCGCGCCACTGCAGCTCCATTGTCAGCTATGTCTCACTCAGAACGGCACCATTCAATGGTACAACGCTGGCCAGCCCAATTCATCGCGCCCTAATCTTCCGTGACCACTAAGACTGGTTACCCTTTTTTTCTTCTTCTTTTCTTCGCCACAGCCAACCCGAAATAATCGTGTATAAAGCGGAAGTTGAAAAAAAGAGCTGTATGTGTATGTGTGTACATAAACGTATCGGACAGCTTCCGAATAAATGCCTTGCTTTAACAAAAGAAACTTATGTTTCAAAATTTAGAGTTTTACAAATGAGGCTGGTGACAATGTATCTCTTGCTGCTCGTAAAGGAAATGATTTCGATTATGAGATGTTCTAGAAATCGAATTTCACCGGAAATACACGGTTCAAGGTTCCTTCCTGAAAATGAAAAAACAAAAAATCAGGTTTGCCGCTCACACAGATTTCCCTCTTAAGTTACAATTTTCTTGACATTAGTACTTGTTCTAAAAAGATAATTAACTTTAATACTACGCGTGCTCACATACGCACAAATCAAACGTACACAATAATATTGCTAAAAGAAGAAGCGATACGTGACCACTCCCCCAGAACTAAAATGAATATTTCCGGAGAGAAAGTTTCAATCCACAGATCTAACAGGTGTTGGCTCAACTTCTCACTTAGAGCCGCACTTGGTGGATTCATATCTCCCAGCTCGGATGGGTTTTGGTTTGATATTTCATACTCTTAAATATAACGTTTCCCGTTTCTAGGAAAAATATTCCAAATAACAATTATAGATCTGCTTGTGTGCAATTAGGGTGCTGAGTTTGAAGAAATTTGGCGGCAACGTTTTCACGTAAATCTCAAACCGGAAGTTCCGGTGACCGATTACTGTAGCATCCCCTGGAGCCAACTAAGCGAATTGTTGCATCTCAACTTTCTGGATTTTTCGACTTTGGGTCACGGCGGACACATAAATACGTATTACTCACACAAAGAAGTGTTTGAACAAATTACTCTCTCTGACTAGAGAGTTCTTTCCGTTTCCAGGATCTGTCCGATGGCAATACTTTCTTCTTAGGAGGAGTAATGAAAGAGGGACATTTAAAAGTTCCCATCACGTTGGTTGGTACCTGAGGAGATTTCAGGTGTGAGATTTGCGGGAAAAACTGTGAAATCACCAAGTCCATGGTGTATGTTTAAGTCCGCAGATGGAAAGATAACAGATCATTGGTTGGTACTCGCATGAATATTAAGAACGTAAGAAATGGCCAAAGAGATTGTGGATAAAAATTTTATTTGAACTATTAAATGTGTTATCTATTGATAGTTAAAATAGACAGTGCGTGATTTTCTAGCCGCAGCAAGAAAGGAGTGGAGGAACTAGATCCATCGCTCGGTATGGAGGTGGTCATCACGATCACGGAGTTTAGATTGGCTAGGTCTCCATGGTAACCAGCTCGTCTTGAGCCTCCTTGTATATGTTTGCATCTAAGTTGTAAGACCCTGTTTTTTTTGTTTCCAAGCCTCTTCTTCCACATCTTATGGTCTTTTCTCCCGCTTTAAAGCTCTCTACTAAGCAAGCAGAGTACTAGTTCCTTGTGTTGCGAGCGTGGTCGTAGATAGTCTTTGTATATCTAGTATTTGCTAGCTGGTCTCACGCAAGCCGTCGTGCCGACCGAATTCCACGAGCCTAGCTCACGATCTTAAGAACCACCCGGCCCCTATCTTTTGAGTGTATGTTTGTGCGGCGGACGGTCGGTTTGAGGATGGCGTGCGAGGCCGGTACAGCCGCCGCACAGAGTGGAACAGACGGAGCACATTACGGAACATAGCGGGGGAGTTTAGCTGCACTGTCTGTACACGAGATCTGGCAGTGAGAGAGCTCACTCTCTTCTCCTGCGGCACGGCGAGCTCCTCCCGACATCACCATCCTATATCACTCCATCTCTTTCTCTAAATGCTGTACCTGAAGAAGACGCACACCCTGCATTTCAAGAAGATCTGACCAAGGGCTGGACCTTTTACTACCACCATTTCAAGCGTTTTTTTTTTAATCAACATACTCTAAACTAAAGTTCCTCTTGTGATGCTGAGTGGTAACTGGTCAATCCTCTCCCACCCTCCAATCTAAAAGCCATCGAATCTCACGTTTTTATTTTGAAATTGTGTGTTGTTTTTAGTAAATATAATTCAAATGAATTTGATTTTCCTAATTTTTATAACCGCTTATTTTATTTGTTACTATTTATTTGTTTTGTGAAAAATGAAACTGCTCTACTGATATGTCAAATTGGACTATTGTTTTAACTTTTTTATACAGATAAACCTTAAATGAAATCTCTTTAACAAAAAAGAATAATGGTTGATTAAACGCTAAAATGTACACAAATCAGTAAGTACCCATCATTTCATTAATACTTCATTGATATCATTTGTGGTATCATTTTACTCTATTAACCTTCCATTAATATTTTTTAGAATTTATTAGACTACCTATTTTCATAAACAAAAAAATTTGTCCAAGTGGCATAATATTTAACTTAGATTGACTGTAATATCTATAAATCTATAATAATCAAAAGTTAAGTAGAAAGACGTTATAAAAAATAAAAGTGATTTTGAGGCTAAAAAATTCAAAAACTTTTTTAAAAAATTTCTTACACCACCATATTTCAATGATTTTGTTAATTTATTCTTTAAATAAAAATCGTCGGTTTAAGTTATTTCTTCGATTAAAGTAATTTTTACTTTATATCTGTAGTAGTCAAGCGTTCATAATAATCATCTCATTAAATCTAATTAAATAATATAGTTTTCTTCAACTACCTTAATCTACCTAGTTGTTCTTCCTACAATGTTGCGTAAATGTAATATTTATTTATTTACAAGACGGGCAATCACCCAGTTACAAAGAAATATAATTTAAAATAACATTTAATAATAACTCAATATATAATAATTATAGAATATACATATATCATACATTTATACATATATATATCGTAGAATAGAAATAAAAATAAAATGGAAATAATATATACACATAATTTACTTAATAGATAAAAAATACTTCAAAATATGTACTATAAAATATACTTTAAAAATAGAGAAACTTTACTCAATTAATAAATCTTAATAGTATCACAAATGACCGGTAAGTTTTCCCTAGTACCAATCACCGCAAAATCAGCTATTTAACAAACGTTTCAACTCGATCATGTTGGTGTTGAATAAATCAAAATCAGCGGGTAGATGATTAACTTGATCCGCAACTCTTGGAAAATAACTGAACTTACGATAATTAGTACCATGGCACACTTTAGAAAACACTTGTTTTTGTCTAGTACCGTTTGTTGGCACGTGAAAATTTAACAATGATAAAAGTTCAGGGGCAGTTAATATTATTATTTAGAATTTTGAAAATAAAATTTAAGTCTGTGGCTTGTCTACGAAACTGTAAAGTACTCAAACCAGTAAATTCCATTACGTCATGGCTTTTGTCTCTCGATACCAGAGCAATCTTAGGAATCTTCTTTGAAGTGATTCAAGTTTGTTGACGTAAGTTTTCTGATAAGGAGACCATAAAGCAGAGCAGTACTCAAGAATAGGTCGCACCATTACTTTGTAAAGGATAATTATCTTTAAAGTTTCGAGTAGATCTAGATATAAAGCCAAGCATTTTATTTGCCTTTGTGACTAGGGAGTTCATGTGGAGGTTGAATGAAAGGTTAGCTCAGAACGTAACACCAAGGTCCTTCACTACATTAGATCTACTTAGAGTTGAAGCATGAAGAGAATAATCGAAGTTTGTACACGTCCGACTACGATGATAGGATACTACCTTACATTTAGAGATGTTTAGGCTCATATCATTTTCATCACACCAAACACTGAGTTTATGAAGTGAGTTTGGAGGAGGAGAAAATCATCCGCAGAGTTAATGGCAGTATAAATCTTTAAATCGTCAGCAAAAAGCAGAAAGTTTACTGAATTGAGACAGGTAGATATATCATTGATACCAATTTTGAATAAAAAAGGGCCAAGAATAGAACCTTGAGGTACACCAGATGATACAAGAAATTCTTCTGACATTGGTGATTTGTATTTAACAGATTGATGTCTTGCGGTGAGGTAGGAGTAAAACCAGGCCAGTAGTGATCCATGAATTCCACAATGGGATAGTTTCTGAATTAGTTTGGAATGATTGACACGATCAAAAGCTTTGGCGAAATCGAGATATACAGCATCGACCTGCTTGGCAGTAACTAAGGCTCTCCGCAGATAGTCCTCAAATAGTAACAAATTAGTGAGCGTCGATCTACCAGAATGGAAGCCATGCTGTTCACTGAGGATGAGGTTGTCGAGTAAAGGCCGAAGAATGTCCATTACAGACTTTTCAAAAATTTTCGCAATTGCTGATTGAATGCAAATTGGTCTATAATTTGTAACATCCCTCTTATCTCCAGATTTGTAAATCGGAACTACAAAACTTGTTTTTAGCATGTCCGGATAAATCCCATGTTTTATGGATTTGGTAAATAATGAGGCCAGAATCGGGGCCAGAGCAAGTTGACAATTTTTTAATACTGCAGATGGTATTCCATCAGGTCCTGTACCTTTCCTGATGTTGACATTAGACAGTTGTCTTAGTACATCTTCAGTGCTGAATTCTATCATTGAGATGTTCACTGAATTCAAAGATATCTCATCTTTATTGGTCGCGGTATCTAGAACAGACTTATTATATACACTTGAGAAATACTCAGCAAACAGGTTTACCGTATCTTGGTTACTCGAAGAATAAGTGTTACTGAAGTGGACAGCATCTGGAATGGCATTATCGTTTTTTTGCCTGTTGATATAGTTCCAGAAATCCTTTATATCACAACTTTCATTTATTGCTGATTCTACATCATGTATATAGAATGCATAATCCCGTTTAGTTAATTTTTTACATTGGGCACGTACCTTAGAGAAGTGCTCATAGTCCTCACGAAGTCTATTGTTTAGATTCTATATTGTTGATGTGCTGCTTTCTTTTTCTTAGTTAAAGTTATTAACTCTTTTGAAAACCAATTCGGGTAGTCTGACTCGAAAATTTTCTTGCGCGGAGTAAATTCAGAGATTAATTCCGTCACAGCATGTCCAAACAAATCAAAGGCAGTATTTACATCAGCTGTACCTAGTCGTAGTTGACTAGATAACTCGAAATTGTCTTGAAGTCGCAATTTCTATAATCAAAGACTAGATAAGGTTCTTTAAACACATTTTTCTCACAGCCTAGATTAAAGCTAAACTGAAGTGGCGGGTGATACCCTTCCTTTTTAAAGATGCTGTCATGAGCCAAATTAACTGCTACGTTTTTATCAGTAGAGAACACTAAATCAAGGAATTCACCTAGACAGTTCGTTATGCCATTTATTTGATGCATTTGAGCGTAAACATAAGTATCCACGACAAGTTGTCCCGCTGGAGGCAGAGATTCACAGGTGTTATCAGCTACATTTAACCAATCAACAGAAGGAATATTGTAGTCACCTACAATGAACGCTTTGTTGAAATTAGTTGACTGAAGTATATGTTCGATCGTCATGCAATGTTGTTGATAATCTTGCAGAGGTGAAGCAGGAGGAATGTAGACTACACCAATCAGTATGCATTCTGACTCAAACTTAAGTGTTACAAATTTTTGCTCGATAGTGTTTGAACATAGCTTTAACTCAAACGATTGTATGTTCTTCCTAACAGCAATTAAGACACCACCAACAGATTTTTTACAGCTAGTATCACATGTTCTGTCCATCCTATAAACGTTATATCTATCCAATCCAAGTTCAGAAGTATTTATATCGTTATTTAAGTTAGTTTCAGTCAATAAAATTATATCGTATATACAGGAGTTGGCAAACTGTTTTAGTTTACATAATTTCGTTCTTATTCTATTTGCATTTTGGTAGTAGATTTGTAACTGGGTATTTAAAAGTTTTTTTTACTTACAATTTGTGGATGCCCTCTAACATATTTAATAGTTAAGTCAGTTTCTCCTGCTGTAATTCTTTCTTCCAACTTGATCCGTAATTGTCGCAAGAGCTCTCTTTCCATTGGCGTTGAATCTTTTTTAACATGCACGTCCCTTAGTTGAGGTACATTAGTAACCAACCGCCTTTGCCTGAATATTTTATAGGCTGCCGTTTTATTTTCAAATATTACTTTAAGTATAATATTTGAATATAATATAATACTTTAAGAATAATATACTTTAATATAAAGCAGATATAGATATATATACGAGGGTCGTTTGAAAAGTCCGTGCAAAAATAAAAACTACTTAATTTTTTGGGGTAAACCTTTTTTATTTTTCAACATAGTCTCCTTTTAGGCTTATACACTTCGTCCAACGCTGCTCTAGTTTGTTGATCCCTTCCGAATAATAGGATTTGTCCAAGTCTGAAAAATAGCCATTCGTTTCTGCAATCACCTCCTCGTTTGAATAAAATCTTTTTCCCGCCAGCCATTTCTTCATATTGGGGAACAAGTAGTAGTCCGAGGGAGCCAAGTCTGGAGAATAGGGGGGGATGTGAAACGAGTTGGAACCCTATTTCCATTAATTTTGCGACCACAACTGCTGAGGTGTGAGCTGGTGCGTTGTCGTGATGGAAAAGGACTTTTTTGTGGGCCAATCGTGGGCGTTTTTCTTGCAGCTCGGTTTTCAAACGGTCCAATAACGATGAATAATATGCATCTGTAATAGTTTTACCCTTTTCCAGATAGTCGATGAGGATTATTCCTTGCGAATCCCAAAAGACAGTCGCCATAATCTTTCCGGCCGAAGGAACGGTCTTCGCCTTTTTTGGCGCAGATTCCCCCTTGGTAACCCATTGTTTAGATTGTTCTTTGGTCTCAGGAGTGTAGTGATGTATCCATGTTTCATCCACAGTGACGAAACGACGCTTAAAGTCCTGCGGATTCTTCTGGAACAGCTGCAAACCGTCCTTGCAACACTTCACACGATTTCGTTTTTGGTCAAGCGTGAGCAATCGCTGCACCCATCTTGCGGATAGCTTTGTCATGTCCAAATGTTGATGCAAAATATTATGTACCCGTTCATTCGAGATGCCCACAGCACTAGCAATCTCACGCACCTTCACTCTTCTGTCATCCATCACCATATCATGGATTTTATCAATGATTTCTGGAGTAGTAACCTCAACAGGGCGTCCCGAACGTTCAGCGTCACTTGTGCCCATATGGCCACTCCGAAAATTTTGAAACCACTTATAAACTGTTCTAATCGAAGGTGCAGAGTCACCATAATGTTTATCAAGCTTCTCTTTAGTCTCCTGAGGCGTTTTGCCTTTCATAAAGTAGTGTTTAATCAACACACGAATTTCTTTTTCGTCCATTTTTTGAAAATCACTCGACTTCCTCGATTCAAACGAATGCCAAACACAAAGAAATAGACCGATCTGGCTGAAACTTGCTGTGTGATCTTCCAAGAGATGCTACTAACTAAACATAACCTCGATACGCGCCAGTGGTGCTATCTCTCTGACTTTGCACGGACTTTTCAAACGACCCTCGTATATATTTTTAGGACAGCCAACAATTCATGTATTTTATTTATATATTCTTTATTTTTATATTTTAATAAATAAAGACTATATAATAATAAAATAACAAATTATTAAAAATAATTAATTAAAGAGACTACAGTAAATTATAATAAAGAATTTAATAATTATTGTTGAATAATTTACTTCATATTAATTGTGTGTTAATTCTGCTCTCGAATACATCTGTTGGACGAATTGAAGATGCAAGTTTTAGATGTGCACTTACTTAAGTAGGGCAAACGGAACTTCTTAACTACGAATATTCTCGTATATTCAGCGACGAGAACAACAACGAGATATCTCTTAAGGAAAAGAAAACCTTCTATATTTCATTACCTATTTTCACTAGAACATTGCTATTTATGCCAGTTATAGAGCAAACTATTCTCTACATTTCGGTGAAGAATTTATTAAAATCAGAACATTACCAAAAGAGATATAGAGGTTCGAAATATGATCGCGGGAAATTTTTGGTGGTTACTCTAATTCTCATCTGAAATGGTATTAAGGCAATGCTATCTGCCATAACTGCATCAACTCGAACTTCTATTTGAACTATAAAAAGTCCAACAATTTTGTTTATTAAATTAGAACTATCTCAACCATGATCCCTACGAGAGAATTCCATGAAACATTTTCATGCATTGAAGAGTTGGCAGTAAATGGAACAGCAGGTTTTGTAGTATTCAGGTTGGCTTTTGGGTCAGTCGATCAAAATGGTTTTTGTCCGAGTAGTGTAGCGAAAGAGTTTTCAATCTCTAAGCGTCCACGAATTGAAAACGTCAATTAGAAACGCTGCTGGGGTCTTAACAAGAAAACAATAAATTGTCGCCAACAACTTAGTGATTCAGATGGAAATGTTATGAACACTTCACGGCTGACTTGATGATTATATCTCGAACGGAATAGTTGCTTGTGGGCACTTCTCACGGTATTCGGGACTGGCCAAGTATAACTCCAGGAACTTGCAGACGCCTGTGCAGACTCTGGAACACCTCAAAACCAGTGACCCGTTCCCCTCTCACTATGCACCTCCTCCAAAGTATACTTTCGAAAAATCTTATGCGCATGCCCAATACACAAATTTCTTTTATAAAAATCTTTAACCTTCCAACTTACACCTTTTCTTACAACACCAGATTCCAAGGCAAGAAAATATTCCACTCTCCCCCCCTATCGACTGGATCTATGAGAAAAGGTTCTTTCCTGGATCATTTTATTTTCATGGATTCCTTTGTCCGATCACTCAACCATTACATCTTATAATTATACAATAAATAATAATAATATAATATAATCAGTAATACAATAAAGCTTAGAAAAATAGTGAAACCAAAATTTACAAAAAGTGAACTAAACTCGAGACGAACTGAGCCCACAAGGGACAAGAGTGTTGGGATTAGGTTAAAAGGAGGATATCTAACCCCTGGGGAAGTCATGAAATCCATCACAACTACAAATGATGTGCCATTTTTATTTTATGTTACGGGAATAAGCAGCGAAATGGCTGATAGGAGGCCAAGCTAAATGCACGGGAGTCCATTTTGTAGTACAGTGATACAAGACGCCCTTTTAGGTACGAATTAAACATGTAAATTAGCCACCAATAGCTGCTGCAGATGGCCTCATTACAGAAAATATTCAGGAATCAGTCGAGTAATTCAGGTACCTAGAATTTTTTTTTATAGTTCCTTGATGTAACCTCAATAGCATATTATTTTTAGCATTACAATTATTTGCACAAAAAAATTATTTGTACATTATTTGCACGCTTCACGGCCAACTGTATGCAAATGAGCTTTTAGATGTAAGTATTTTAAGGATAGTGTTCGCTTCCAGGCACTTTTTCAGAATAATCTCGCCATTTTCCTCAAAGAGTCAATCACATTGATTAAGTAAAGTTACAATTCAATGAATCTGATAAACAATTAAGTTATATGTTTAGTATTTTATTTTAGATTAGGGAATAGAGAAATATGAGCATTCTATCCCAACTCGGAATTCATTAATGGCTGTGAATTGTACAATGTTTGAATGTATTCATTAGGAGGTGAGTATTTATTGGTGTGACTGTGAATGCTTGGCCAATCGAACGAAAGTAAGTACACTTAAGGTATTGAGGGAGCATAATCGCAAGATTCATTCAGAATACATATAAAAGCTAATTTAATAAAGTAAAGCTTAATACGGACAAGAACTTTGAAGATGTGGTTAGGAGTGCTGGTTAATATAGCTGATTCTATCGGTCATAGCATGCAAGTTTTTTCACATTTGTGATAGGTAACGAATTTTCTTCTATCATCAGTGGTTGATTTAGCATTTTTGCGCTGGGAAAACGACTTCCACTAGGTTTCTGTCAGACATTACACCAACTCAGCAGTAAGTGTAATTTCAGACGATTTCGCGTGCTTTTAAAACCTCGATTTAAGAACAAAACTTATTTAGCATAAAAATAATTTACTTTGTACAGAACTTTACAACGATCTATTTGGACCAATGATTTTTATCAAATTCAGAAATTCACGAGATAACAGAAAAATTCATTTAGTAAAGCGATACTCCCGGTATAGAATTATGGCAATAAAGATCATCCTTCGACACAATTCACAGGAAGGGAAGCCGCAGCATCCCTCTGTTCCTGAAGGGCTTGTAATCAGATTTCCCTGGAACAGGTTGTTGATAATTGTGTGCTATTCTTGGGTAAAGTTTTAAACAAACTGCAATAATAGTGTTTAAGAATCCAACTATACTCTATTGTTTCCGGTTTTGGTTGGTCCCACTTAATCACAGGCCCTCAAAACGTGTATTTCAGGTGTAACTTTAACTCAACAATAACAATATTTTGTGAACATACTAGATTTCTCACATAACACGTCACTGGAGACTAGAGAATTTTTTTGAAAAGCAAATTTGAAGAGTTTGAACCCGTCTTGAGAGGGCAAGAACTGGGACAGCTATTCCTGCATACCCCCAGTGCAAGGACCAGTATCGAGGTCCCGAACTACTCGGCACAACTGTCTTCAGGCAGCCCTCGGGAAGTTAGGCAGATACTGGAGAGAGAGAGAGAGAGAGAGAGAGAGAGAGAGAGAGAGAGAGAGAGAAGCGATGAAGGGATAGTAATTTATCTGAAGTCACGACGTAGCCATTTTCTTCATTGCTGGAGATCCGACTCGATAAGTCCCTGCCCCGGGACTTACACTGACGTTTCCACCACTGACATCGATACTTGATAATGATTCCGGCCATCATGTTCCCTCAACTCGGCTCATATTTCTTGGCGGTCAATTATTCATAATAGCTTCTAAACCATTACCGCGCGTTTTCCACTGTTTCTTCTTGGACCGCACCTTCAGACTCAACAGAACTACACAGTTTTCCACTCGGTAAATATTTCGCAATTGGAAAAGCTCTGAAATAGTTTTTCTTAAATAAATAGCAAACTTGTGCTCACTTAAGCGAAAACTTTATTCCAGAAAATATCTCAACAACAGGAAAATCGCTTGATTAAAGACGCATTTACAGCTGACAGATTTCAGCCAAACCCAAGTATCTCAAGCCACAGAGGGTTTCTTGTTAAAACAACAAAATGCCTATCAACAATTGTAGGTACCAAAATGGTTTACAAAGTTCGAGTTTTCTTTGAGATTGAGACCTTTTTCTTAAAAAAACACAAGCAGAAAGACTTATTGAGCACTTTTCGTGTTCAGGAGGCCTCAAAAAATGTCACTTCCGGTGGAAACTTCAATTTGAACATGCGTCACGATCGCTTGTCTCCTTGTGGTAAAACTTCCGATATTTGTTCTTTACAATCTCACTTTCCATAAACTTGATCTTCTATCCATAATTAACTGAAAAAGCGTCAATTGATCTGATTTGCCACTTTTAGACAACGTTTACATCTGCACATTACAGAAGAAGTGCAGTCGCATCTTCGCAGAAATGAAATTTTTAGAAACGATCTCAGACTATAGAGGAGATGATCTATAGAGAAGATGATCTCAGTCACCTCAATGCAAGAAACGAACCACTGACATTATCACCACAAGCTTACTTAGATAAGATTTCAGTATTAATTGGCACAGTCTCTTTGAGGAGCCACTCGTTGGCCTGCAGCGCTAAAATGATCAAAGGAAAATATTAGAAGCACCAAGTTTGGAGAAACAAATTGAGGAAGAACGGGCAAAATTTGAACATGAGTGCATCACTTTAGATCTTGCTCAAAAATGAAGTAATGCTCTTTGTTGGAAGTCAGACAGCCTGAATACTACTTCCAGCATCATTACCGTTTGCGGCTGATTAGACGTGATCGTGAAATGTCAGTATGCCGGTGCATACAAATAGATTTTGTGTTTGTATAAGGAAAGAGATTGCCACATCACCAACAGCTGATACGATACTGATACTGTGTTATTTCAACAGTCGTGAGAATTAGTCATCCATTGCTCGCACCTACCATCGAAGTCAGTCGCCACACGAAACGGTCAAGAAATCCGTCGAGAATCCTGACCGCCCTAATTGCTCATTCCAGGAAGAATTATTATCAAATTTTAAAAAATGGATTTTCCGCAGGTGAGAGAAGGAACAAAAAGTGGAAGCTGAAAGTTTAACTTCCTTTTAAAAACCAACACAACTTTTGGCACCTATGATTTGTCCTAAATTAGTAGTACAACCTGTATTTAATGAATTTTCTCAATTTTTCATGATAATCTCAAAAACTGAAAATTATTACTGCATTTTCTTTCAACGTCGCACCCCAATCTGAGTTTTCTTCAGTTTTCTGCGCAAATATGGCTCTAAATATGAGCTTGGTATGGTATTTGAACTTTTCCACTAAATATTGATTTTTATCCATGATCTATCATTTTCATTGCGCGTTTTTTTCTTTTCTTCTGAATTCCAGACTGTTTCTAGATTTTCATCTAATTTCCATCATGTGATATCCTCACTAATCAGCAGGTGCAGTGCGAAACAGAATCCTAGTTTACTTAATTTCGCTGCACCAAACTAATCTACTAACCTATGGCGATAGATGAAAGTCTGACGGGAATATTAAAAAAAAAGCCATGATCTGGTTTAAGCAAAGGATCTCATTCGAACTTGGAGATGGTCAGCGTTATGCCTTAAGGCTTTCTCTTCAATAGAACTATTTACGGAAGTTTTCAAGAAGAAGTGACTTCACAGTTTCTTCTTTTAGAATCATTTTGCGATAGCAATGCTATTTAATATTGGCACAAACTACTGTTTCAGTATAAATTCTAAATTTCCAAAATGTTTAATTATATAAATTGAGGTAAAAATAGAAAAACATGTGTATTCACATCAGATTTTTCTTCCGTTAGCACTTCCGGCATTGCCTGGGACATTCCGCGTGCATCCTCCTTAACATATTAGTCCATTGTGCGAAAAATATATGCATTTCCGTCGGATATATTTATGCAAACTAACCGAATATATTATTGTTTTTATTTCACAAACTATATTATATATAATAATAAATAATTAATATCTTTCCAAGCTTATTAAGGAGGCATGGGTCTTTAATTTACTGTAAATATGAATTTACCGCTCAGACGTGAGTACAGCAGTTCTAATTACTAACACATGTATTATTCAATTAGTAGACATTGATGAACACTAATGGCATTCAGTTTGCTGTTTTTTGGGGGGGACTAATTAAGGTTTCTAGACTAACTTTAAGACACAACAGACCTTTGTTGACATTACAGCCGCCATTCGTGATGTAACCTCCCTAAGGGGCTTATCCTTAACAGTCTGCCTAACGCTCTACTGCGCTTTTCCAAGGGTTACTTTAGTGGTTACTAGAGTTTGAGAGGTTATTCCCTTCCTAGAAATTATCCAATTTCAAATTGGGAAACCGCCTTTCGTTTAGCTAGCGAAGACGTTGCGAGAAGGTTGTACATGAGACACCTGGGAATCAGCGCTGACTCCTCTTTCTTCCTACTACTTACCTGAAGATACCGGTTGACTGGTATCTCAGTTGTTTTGAATTGTGGTCAAAGAAAATCGTTCAGCGTTTTCCAAACGTGCATTTCCGGTGGAAACTTGCCTGAGCGATGACCGGAAGCAAAAGAAAGTTGCAGCTTTGGAAAATAAAGAGCAACATGATTCACCACAACAAGGAATTACTAAAAACAAGCGATTGCGTCATCAGTGTAACTTTGATAACAGATTAGCCAATACGATCTTTAATAAATTCCCTTTTGTTCTCCTCAATAATTAGCGATAAGACGAGGATAAGTAACAATTTACAATAGCTAACTGCCTTACGACAGTTGCCACATTATGATAGCACTTATCGGCAGACACTAAAATATGTTAAAATAAGTACGTACGTGCTAAAATTGAGTCTATAAATTGCTTAACACTTTACCAACATCAGAATTTTTCTTTGTCTCAATGTTCATTTACAGCCAATTGCAATTCAGTACTTAATCACGCCATACGACAGTTTTCATTTTACATGAGACTCGCACGACTCTCGCTTACTTCAAATCTCGAGGTTAAAACTACGATGTTTTGAAACCTATTTCAATCTTCCTAACCTTACTATCATAACATTTTAGAAAAGCCCGCCAAAAAAAAGCAAAGTCTTTTTAAGCCAGTTCATACAAGTCTTAAAAAGAAAGGAACTGCATTAAAAGCACTGGTCGATTTCAGTAGATCGAATTAAAAATGTAAAAAAAAAAACAATGAAATAATTTTAATAGCGTCTCGGCGTGTGAGGTACTTATTGCACGCAACTTGCACTTGATTGCCGCCAAATGTACGCAATTTTCGACCTTCACATTTGGTGATTAGATGGTGTATGTGTGCGATAGGAGTATGGGTTTTTCCTTTTATGTCATATTAGTTCTGGTATCAAATTTCAGTCTGAAGTTTTCAATTTCCTCGTTTTTTACCTGCCGTAATTATTTTCAAGTCGTAATTTAATTTTGTCTGGCCAGAAAATAAAAGAATGTCCAGTTTAAACGATGGAACAGAAAATATGTAAAAAATTGGAAAAATATTATTTTCAAAAAAATTCACTCGAATTTCTTTTATTGTAGTAATTAAAATTAATAATCTTTCTTCTAACATTTAATTTCAGCAGAATGGTTTTAAAGATAGATGATCTATTCAGATTTAGAATATGCAATTCAGTAAGGAACAAAAGCTGGGAAATCATCAACCTTACAAGTCTGACGTTGCTGTGAAGGATGCCATAGAATGTTGGGTTTAACGCAAAAACTATTATGTTCATTAAATAGCTCTACGACAAAGCGGAAGGAATTCCTTATCTATCTAATGAGGTTATCAGTAACTCAGGGAGGTCCGTAAGACGAAAAACTGTGTCCATCACTTTTTAATATAATTCTATATGATATCGTAGACTGGTACAATGAGGCAATTGTACCTTCATACTAATGTGACGATTTCTGTATTTGGGAAGACTTGGCTAAAACTGTTTACATTATCAGAATATTGGCTGACCAAAGTACAGAAATTAACATAGTCTGCTTTTTAAAGGCCGACAGACAAACTTATCTTACATCACTTCATATTTGAAGCTAAGACAAAACGTCTTGGAAATCTTTGTGTGGGCATTGGATGGCTCCAGTTCGTGAAAGTTCTAGAAACCCACTAATATTTCTTTAGGGAAAGTCACCCTGTTTTTGCTTTAATTTTCTTAAAAAATTCTTCTTAATATTAAAACTTTACGCAGAACCAGTAAAACGGAACTATTTAATTCATTAATCACTCTAGTAATCACCGTATACCAGTGGTTCTTTCGTGCCGCAAGTATACCGTGCAAGGTTGACGCGAAATTAGGAATTGTTTTTTTATGTAGAACATCAAATATTTGAATGCTATCTTGTAAAATAAATGCCTATTTTCCTTTTATAATCAATAAGTCAGTATATAACATCCATAAATCATTGTTTAGCAAACAATTTATATAATGGTGTTATTGTATACAAGGAAGATATGAAAGTATTCTGATATCTGTCGATAAAATTAAAGCTTTTAAAGAAAAAAGAAAAAAAACGTGGAATAGAAAGATAATAAACAAATAATTTAGAAATATTACTTAAATTACCGAAGGGACTTTTAGTTTTTTTACTTGATTTTTACGACTTGACACTAAATCCATTTGATTTACAATAACAAGTTAAAGCGTTCAGAAATGTGTTGGAACCCATTTTCGTATTTGTGTGAATTATTTTCTCTTATTTCTGCGCTGGTGATATCAAAACAACAAGAATTTAGTCCTTTGAAATTGAAAGAAGTGAGTGACTCTCAAAAAAGTCGGCTGACATCAAAGGAATATACTGCAACAGGAGATTTTTCACATTCAGTTCTCTATAACAGCTGACTGCCCGACTGTTACGTCATAAATTGTGTTAAACATTGCAAACTATGAACAAAATGATCTTCTACTTGAATCCCTTTTCTCCAAGCTTTTGTGAGTAGCTTCGTTAATATTGTTCGCAATATCATGCTGTTAATATCGCTAAAATAGAGGCCACGTCCGTTTCCTGATTAAAATGTTTTTTTAATTAATCAAGCAGTGTAAGTTTATGCAGACAAATTAAATAATATACTTCACAAGAAAATGCAGGTGTCCTTGTCCTACAGAAGTCAACCTTTTTTTTAACAAAAAATTACACCTTTCCCTTTCCACATAATGTGCATAATTTGTTTATTTAATTAAATTTAAATTAGAAGAATTAATTAAAAAAGGAAATTTTAAAATTATAAACTATGGAAATGAATTATTAATTCTTCAACTGCAGTATTCAATCAACATCAAGATAAAGTAGATTTAATTTAATGCAAACGAACACTAATTATTATTTAATAATTTGGGCTACATTATGCTGCTATCGTTAGCATTGCATTCAATGCGAAAAATAAAGGGTCACTATTTGTTAATAAAGTCTGTTTGGAGAAGTGTTCCTACTGGGAGATGTCGGACAGTTTTTCCTGAATAACTTTATTAATGGAGTTCAAACATCTTGACGTTCGTAAGGAGAAAATTTTAAAAAGTTGGGAAAAAAAATTGGTGTTTGGGTCTTTAACTTTATTTCCTCAATATTTTTCTCAATTTAGTGGTGCTGAAATTTGGTATTTGGGCAGTACGAATGCTGTCCCAACAAAGACTAGTTAGAAATTATTCTTAGAGTAGAAACAGAATTATTGAGCCTTCATTGTACAAGAAATGTAAGCTACTTGTAAGGAAGTTCATTACTTTTCTTACTTTCAGATTGAAATCTTTAATAACAGAAGTATATTTAAAGCAGAAATGAATTGTGTAAACAGTTAAAAAAGCGAATTTCCGTTTTGAAAGGATTGTGTTCACTCGCACGCACGCTTCGTAAAAAACTTCTTTTTTTTGTGGTTAAAAGACCTCAAACGGATATTTATGGTGAAATCTCAAAATCCAAAAATTCTTGCAGATCATAATTATCTTCTCTTGTAGTGAGTTAGTGACGTGGCAAAGGAATACAGTGGCGCTGCGTAGCAAAGGGCCGTTCACCTTCTTGTGATCGCCATTTATTTGTTCAAAACTAAGCGGCTTCCTGAGAACGCAGCAACAATAAAATACATCTACTTCCGGTTAAATCTGTTATCTCCATTTACGTACCTGTTTTTTTTTTTATTTATTTTTATTAGTCTTATTTTTTATGCGAAAAAAGGCCACAGAAAAAGAAAAAGCAGTAAATAGGATAATGTTTATGCAAATGAATTAGCAAGGTGCAAAAAATGTTAACTCGACGTTAATAATGAGTATTTCTACAGGAAAGATTCGTGATTATCAGGTTTCAACAGAAATATTCGTTTTCAGATCATCGGCCTCCAGAATCCAAAAACACCACCGGCGGAACGCGATTTGTTCACGATTAGGTAATCGGAAGTCTCACTCTTATGAATCGTTTTCTTAGTTGGTTAAGGCGATCTCCTTAAACCACTTCCGCTTCTTCCGCTTCTTCGATGTTCTTCAAATTTAACATCCTGTGTGAATTCGTGTATTAAATAACTTTCATTGGAAACCTTTTCCGAGAAATATACACAAACCGAACTTGTTAGGGAGGGCTGAAGTAGCCGTAGGTCCAAGAACCTGTACTTGCGTGAGTACCAAAAGTGTAGCCTAAAGTTCGAGTTGTTGGAATATCAGTATACCGGAAGTGCGATTATAACTTTTTCGAGTGTTCAGAGATTGTCTAGGGGTTATTCTCCCCTTGGACATAACTCACGACATGGCCTACCATTGGGTTAGATACTTTGTGTGAGAATGATGACGACAGTGGGTTCTGGAGAAGTAGTGGAGTCACTCATCCTTCCGCTGCCACAAGGCCTAAGTTCGAAGAAAATTCAATTAGCGTAAAGAGAAAGTGCGTGACTGTTCACATCAGCTCATTATTGTTATATTGCCGAAATTATATTCTGCAAAAAAATATTTCCGCTTCAGTGCGCACATTAAAATATGGGAAAGTACTATTCTAATGCAAAACTCTGACGTGGAACACTCTCAAGACTTCCTGTAGCAATTCTCAAGGTCTTGACATAAATTTCCTTCAATGTTGGAATTTTCGCAAAAAATAATTCAATCTCCTTAACACTAAATGCAAGAGGAAGGACCATCTACCCACTTACAGGAAAACCCACCCACCTGCTTTTCCACAAAGATGCACATAATCGAATTTTCATTTATTTCAAATGAAAGTTGTAAAACAACGAGAGATCAATGAGAATTCGAAACTATCCATCCAATTTTGAGAAAGTCTAAAGGAAAAGTGAAAATCGAAAATCGGTGCAATCACATTATTTCCTTTAGAGCAGGAAGTAAAAAGTTCTATTTGAATAGACGGTGTACGAAAACCAATATTTTAAGAGCTTGACTTCCCAACAAAAGATTTTCGAATTCCCATAAACATTGTTAAGACGGTGAAAACGTATAAATTGATTCTATTGGTACTTAGAGGTTCACAGTACGCCTTCTGATTTGTTGCTTAAATTCTGACTCCAATTTCTTTATGTCTTTCATCAATCGCCCATCACCAAGGCTACCCATATCATTAGAACACTAATAAATAAAACCTTTATGGTGGAAATGATAATCTTTTATGAAATATTTCCAATGTATTTTGGAAAATTGTGACACGATAGTACGGGAAATAAACTCATGGAAAGGCATTTTCGCAGATGTACAGCCCCCCCTGTAGAAACCATCACCCGAGAATACAATGCATGTAACCTTCTGGAAAATATATTACTTTAGTAACAAGAAGTGACAGAGTTATACTAGCATAAATGTTGGTAAGTCTTGGTAATTCTCTTTAAGTCAATTTATTTCTTCGCTTCCGTCTGCATCCACAATAGTTCCTGTTATATCTTCCGTTTTTTTTTTATTTAAGGTTGGAATTCATCTGCGGTCATCAGCGTCCGGTGCTGTTTTCTGAGGACTGCCAACTTCCTGACAGTCACAGACTACACTTACTATCTCCGTTAAGAAACCTCTGGGAATTTGAAAATCTAAGGGTTAGCAGCTGGATTCGAACCTGATGTCTCCTCTTTGGAATACGCTAACCACTTAGCTAATCTCCTCCATAATTCCTGATATATTTTTTTTTTAAAGTTAAAACAACGGTACATTGCATAAAAATCAAACAAAAATAACTAATGTTTATAAAAATAAAATAAAAGTAAAGTTGAAAGAATGGAATCGTGATGTCAGTGGATGACGTAAGCCTGTCAACAAAGAGAAACGTGCCAGTCTTACTTTTATTGTTTGAATAAAAAAAGTCAATAAACAAAAAAAATTTAAAAAAATGAAAATTTGATATTTATCATTATTGTACATTTATGGAATAAATATAACTACAGTTGGAAAACTAAAATACAAATTAAATTCAAGTGGTGGGAAATAGTTGTTGCTTGATCGCTGAAATTTGATTTACTAATAGTTTATCAACTTTGTTATGGAGGAGTGGCTAATAGTGCAAACAGTGAGTTCACTCAGGACTGAAGTTAATTGCAGCTGTAAGGCGACGCTATTTGGTTTTTGAGTACTCCTATTTGTACAGAAGTACCTGCAGACGAGTAAGATTTTATAAAGAGGTAATAAAGGGCTGGAAGAATGCTTTTAAGCAGAGTGCCCTTTGCCGAACTCGATTGAAGTCCAGCAGGACATCTTTTAACTCAAGAGAGGCTGCACTGTATGAACTACATTATGACATTGCTATTTAGTAAATAGGTGATCTCTAAATTCCAAATGATATGTGGAATAAATTTAAAATCTTCCGAGAATTATCAACTGGAAGAACTCAATTTGAAACTTTGACAAAGCCAAGACATCTTCCTCCCCTCATTCGAAATTAACAAGGAAGTAGAAATAGTTCCCCCTCAAGAAGAAGACAGAACCAACTCCAAATTAACCATCGGTGTCATAAACTACATTCACCCCCGTCAGGAGTAGCACCATCTAGGTCGATCTGGCAGTAGCTCCTCTCACAGAGCAGCATCCGGCGACCTTGAGAAGGTGGTCAGATGACATTCTCTCCTTGCCAGATATATTAGCGCGTACTCACGCACATGAAACGACAGAAATGCCCGTTTGCATTCAGATACCACAACCGGTTCTATAGGTTCGGACTCCAAGTTCCTTTAAGGACATATATCTCCGGTTACCACCTTGTCATTCTCAACTACCGCGTTTCTTCGCTAAATACGCTGACTTTAAAAAGAAGTTGGAGCCAGACACTCGACGTTTTCTTAAGCTTAGTTTTCCCACTGAAGGAAACTAAACACATCCCATACACCACCTCGATAGGCCCGACTCACCTTTGTCTGCGCGGCCCTTTAAGGCAACCATCTTGAAAATGTTAGTCCAAGTTAGACTCTGCCAAATGGTAAAAAACTAAAAATGGATGCTGTAGAATGTTAATGACTAAGCTTAATGTGTTCTGTGTGGCACCACAAATAAATATTAAGTTTGTTCACTTCTTGAAGACAATTTGGAATTTAAAGTTTCTGTAATTTCATATTTAAATTAAAGTGGCGTAGATCTGGAACTTTTTTAGATTCAGTAAAATGTTCAAAATAGCTCCTAACTTCCTTTTGCTGCTATAGTGAGAGAAAGTGCGAATGTTCCCGGAAACCTTTGAACGGTTTTTCTCCAGAAATAGAAAATATTAATTACAAAAAGGAGAAACATTCTAGCGATGTTTAAAAAATAAAATACGAACACATGTATCTGTGTCTTTATGTTAATGTATTTTGTGCAATAGATTTAATGGATTCTCTGATTTATAAGATAACGGTACATTCATTCAAATTGTGCATAGAGTACTACACAGAGGACATAACCCAGACTGGAGGGAGTCTAGTAGGCCGCGTGAGAAGTATGACGCTAAGTAAGTGATTACAGAGGGGGGGGGCGCACTGCCCGAGGGTCAGATTGCAACACTTTATTACATGTAAACATTAGAGAGGTTACGTGCGTGTTATCTTACCCAGTAGTAACTTGCTCCAATCACTCTCTTAATTCACCTTAATGTGCTGCTACCGCCGAACGGAAGCATGACACAGATGCAGCCTGGAGTGTTCTTCTGGAACAATTCGTGCCTAGAAGTGGGTCCTACAAAAAAAACAAAAGCCTTTTGTTGAAGAACATTAGAGAAATTGTTTCTAGTTTCCGGATCTACGATTTGGATAATAATGTAGAGCCCTCTGCTGAACGTGTTAAAACTATAGAACGTGATATTTCCGCTGAAGGCGGTTGACCGGTGTAAAAATTGGTTGGACTTCTTCACAAAAAATAAATTGATCGGTGAAATAGTAACCGGTTAATTTTTAACTAACTAATTAATTTCCATTTTGGGATTTCAGAAGTACTTTTAGAGTTTTGATGGTCAAGAAAGGACTTACCACTTTGCTAGCCTTCTCGGCAGTTGCCGGTGTTTTGATTGTAATCACCTAAAAGATGAGGTTTCCCGTGGAGACATCCTCAAATAGCTGATGGAGTTTAGCAGTTATGCCAGTCCTGGCTCAAATTTCTTTTTGGAAAGGATGTAGGCAAACGGAACCAGTCCACAGGTAACTCGGATAGTGTCATTACCTTCACTACTGTTTACGGTCAGTACTGAATTTTGTATTTTTATTTTGAACTATATACGGGTGAAATCCGGACATTGAAAAGTTTTACTTCGCGGGTAAAATGGCGGGCCTCGCCTCTAACCGCTTGGCTACCGTGGAGCTAATAACTAATGCCCTAAGAACCATTTCGTATCAAGAGTGTTACTTGTATTGAAGAGATCGAAGGGGCAATTCTGTTTGATTAGTCTAGTGCGGTAGGTAGTGCATTCATAACCTGTAATTTAGTCAGTGCAGAGCGGGTACATGTTTGAGCCTAGCAACTAGGGCCTTAGGAAAGGCAGAGTACCCATTCGCGAAATCTGGTCGCTGATCTTAGAGATTCCTGGAAGAATATTGACTATCTTTTATGGAGAGACAAGACAATAAAACCGTTATTTCGAGCAGAAATAAGGGAGGGAAATGAAGTCATAACTCAGACGACCGTCTTACCTAAAATTTCGAGTTTAGCGTGGTCCGTAACGTCAGAAAGGTAGGCGACCCCTGGCCTAAATAGTCGTGCGCCAATAAACCACCTATTAGGCCAATATCAGTTTAATTACTCAGATTTCCAAGTTGCTATGGTAATGTCAATAAAGTTGCCCAATATTTGACAATAACGTGAAGTGCGCGGCCTTTTCTTTTGTTTAGAAAAAAAAGGTGAGTTTGCGGTGGACTTTGGTTTCACGCTCTGGCTGTCGCACTCCCTGAGAACATCTGTGATTGGTGACCGCCTCCCAAGGGGGGAGCTGACTGAGCAGAATTTTATAGCACGCACTGTAGCGGAGGAAGTGAAAGGCGACACAAAGAGCGGTGTCGACATATGGCGGGTTGCTGAACCCATCTGCGGTCTCAGTGACTGATTCGCGTCACTGCACATCTCTTTAACCTATCCATTCGCCTAAATTCTTGAATTCACTTTGGATGAAGATAACGATTTTTGCAATCCTGTCGCTCTAGGGGACATCAATGCAAAGACTTGTTCGTAAACATAAGGAAGAGCAAACCATAACCTAAAATCCTACCAGTGCTTTCGCATTTTTACAAGATGTGGTGGGATTTCAAAATGTTATACAATTAAACAAAAAATTCGTTATGAAACTTCAGAATAAAGATGGCACTGTCAGGATACACAGTAGAGAAATAGTTCCATTAATTCCACTGTCGGTCAAATAAATGTTTATTCAAACTCAGATTTCACTGCTAAGATGGTAATACCGCACACTGTAGCTAAATGAAATTTATAGAAAAGCCCTACTCCTTGTGAAAGCGAAGCATCGCATCTCACCCATGAAAAGATCAGGAAATCAGCATTGACTCTGACTCAGAGAACAGTGACGACTGAGGTGCTAATGCTTCTGTACAGGAACCACACATCTTCCCAATAACTCGATGCCATCATTCAGTAAAATTCAAAAGAAAGAATAGTGTCGCATTACAGCAAAGGATACACTAGAACTGCCCAACGTTCTTTCTTTCACATTCTCCTTAGTTTGGAGCTGTCGCAGGTTCATCTAGAGGTCCATCAAAGATATCGTCACTTTCTTATCACACTGAAAACTGTAGTCCCAATATTAGGCTTGAAAATAATTAGAATTCAATGAAATTGAGCTCTATTAAAGACTGCTCTTAACGTTAACATTGTGAGTAATTTGAACACTAGGGATTCAATAGTAGATGATTTGCAGGATTTTAGATTTAACAATGTTTCCATACCCTTCAGTTAGCAGCTCAAATATCTAGCTGGGTGTGATCAAATTCTATCCTGGAAGTTGTGCGCCTGGTTTATTGTGTATTCAGTATTTCTTAGTAGGCTGTGTTTAAATAAATAGTTCGGATTCTACGAAATGTCTCTCAGATGAAAGTATAGTACTTTATTAATAATCAATACTGCCGTGCTGAAATTAGGTGACCGAATAACTTGCCTTGTAATCTTCGAATCTGAATGATATTTAGCTCATTAAGCGGCTGTATTTATCTCTTTATTTGAGAGAAATTTTAATATTTAAAATAAAATCTTAGAGGAGATGTCGGATGTTGAATATCAGTAGTTGAATACTCAGGTACTTATTTTTGAAATATTTTCGTGGAATGTGTGGTTGGACGATCAGTTATATTTATTTCGCTAAGAAGCTCTTAATTGTAGTGGATCTCACCATGGGCGCAAGTCAACAATAATCTCTACTCTTATCTAATCCACAACCTTCATAATTGGGGTTACAATGTACCAACCATCAAAATACTTACCATTTATTAATTGCATTTTTAATCATTCCAGGTAACTTATATATTTAGCAAAAGAAGTGAAAATTTTATTTTTTTGATGAACAAGGACCCAAATTTTAAAATGGACTAAAAAATAAAAGTAATTTACTCTGGATAATTATGTTCAAGAGAAGTTTAAAAGATAATCATCACGGCCACAGCCGTCAAAATATCACTTCGCCACGGCTTGTTTGATAGTGCTGTTAGTAATAAACTCTACATTATTATATTACCTACCTATATGATATTTAGCTAAAATATATTTATAGTTTATTGTTAAAGTATTTTATGATTGTTATTAAAGCAATTTATTTAAGTAATATTTATAATATATTAACATTTAGTAAAATGAAGCAAATGAATTAGATAAAGGAGTGGATTTTTTTGCCTGCAAATCTCTCCCATCGTCCAACGGAGAACATGAGTTCTTTATCCAAGTAGGATGACTTCGTGAGAATTAAGTCCTTGTAGACTGTAGTACGGTCAGAGGTCGTCATAGTTTCGAAATATAATTTTTGATTTTATTTTCTTTCTTTTTTTTTAACGAATTGCCGCTGTCGGCGTGAGTGTTCCGTATAAAACAACCGGAGCTAGCGGAGGCTGGTTTAGATTCCTTCCATGTCCAGTCCTAGGAGCGCTCCAGTCCTAAACTGAACGCTGATTAGTACATAAAACGTTCCGACCTTTCACCTCAAACATTATACTCCCAGTAATCACTCCCATGGAATACATTCTAGAATGCGTCACACAATCTATGTTTTTACCAGATAATTTCTACGTTCTTTGACATGACATTTCGATTTTCCTACTTTGATTGAAGCATATATATATATATATATATTGAGTATTAAATTCTCAGTCATATTTGTTGTATAATCTGTTTTAGGGCAGATCTAGGAAAGGGAAGGCGTAGACTACCCTCAAAGTAACCTGGGGGTTGAAGAACTCTATAATGCCTGTAAGGTCTGAAGATATGCTAATATTGAAGATCTTGAAGGTAGAAGAAGCGATAGTCGGGTGTGAGTGGATTATTGTTCTTAGAATACTAATTGAATGGCGTTTAGCAAACAGATTGCAGGTGACTCAAGAAAGCGCCCTCAGCAGCGCTATATCTAAGCAGAAATCAAAGCATCCTTATTAACATACATTATTGGATCGATCTGTTGTTATATGCAACGGTCTGCAGTCCTCGGTAGTTAATCAGGATGCATTGCACATGCTTTTTCTTGTTATAATGCATTCATGTTTATGTGTGTAACTACTTAATATAAATATAGCGTGCTTATCAACTTAATTAAGATATACTAGCCAGCCAGTTTGTGCGTCCATCTTGTATAGCAAACTGCAGCGCTTTCTAGTTTAGTTATTTATAACAACTTTAATATCATTCTTTCTTTCACCGTGGAAGGGAGTATTGCAATCGTCTTTAAGAACGTCTAGGTAAGGAAAACACTCGCATGCTTTATCTCTCAAAATGCTTAAAGTTGGTCTCTAAACGTATACATTGTTAGAATCCTAAAACAAAAAGGCCTGTAACTAGTACATTATGGAAGATTCTTCCTTTTAGGAGCGGAGGATTGTTTAGGCACCTGGGAATGATTACTTGGATCTGCCGGCTCTCCAAGTCCTGCGAGTTTCCTAAAAAAACCTGAGAGTTTACCAGTGTTGGGGTATATTCCCTCCCAACTATTTAATTGGGGATCTCTGAAGTTGGAGAGTGTGTTGCGAGGAGTGATGAATAGGAACGGTGGAGTGGTTCTTCCTGACCATCAGCTTCTCTCTCTTACTAGAGTTTCCCTTCACAAACTTCTGGTGATGGCGGAGGATAGTGGCAAAAGTTGCGTTTAAGGAGTGCACCAGAGAGTTGTTATTCCTCCCCAGAAGAACTAAGGGTGTTGCTTCATTGCCAGGGATGCGGTGATGATAGAGTGGTCTTACCTAGCTCCACTATAGATCAGTTTAGTTATTCAGAGCAGAATAGCCCGACTTATGAAAGAACTCTGCAGACGCTAAGGTTCATTGATGAAGGTAGCCACTATAGACCTCTTAGTCCTCAGAGAAACTAGTTTATCGGACTGACACCCAATTCATGTACTTTCATTGAAAAAGCAACCATTGAATAACAAATAGTTCTATTTACGTTGTTCTTGCCACCAACACGGAAGTGTTACTCCGCAATCACTCTAAATATAGGGCTTTACTTCAGAGGTACATGAAATAGCCAATAGCAATAAAAAACAAATTGAACATTCAAAGATTGCATAATTCTAGCCTTGAATGGTTTGATCGCGAAACTTGTTGGCGCGCACATGCAATCGGTAAACAATAAAAGATTCGAACTGCAGATATAATTAATTATTGGCGGAGAATATTTAAATTTATATCACCTGGTAGTAAGAAAGTACTGAGCCAGCTGGTGGTTTCAGGCTAACGGTTCAGCTGTCTCTGTCTGGGTGTGTAAGAGGGAGGTTTTGCGGGGGGTGGAAGTGGGAAAAGCCACTTTCTCCTCAATGGCTCCTGGATGTGAAGCAATACTATTGCAATCGATAACATCGACTGTTAGCGGAAACTATAAAAAGAATTGAAAACATGCATCCAGTCTCTAATTGACCTTTAACCAGAGTTGGGCAAAAATTTAATCAATTAAAAAACAATTGAATTAAACCGAAATTTAATTTTAATCATGATTAAAATTAAAAAATTTAATCGGCCAAAATTAGTTGATTAAAATTAAATTCACTTTTAATTTAATCGGAATTTAATCAATTAAAATTTTTAATCATAACTAAAAATTAAGATTAAAATTAAAATTAAATAATCAGAATTTTAATTGATTGAATTAAATTCCAAATTTAGTTTTAATCACTTTAGACGATTAAATTTTTTAATTTAATCAAAATTTAAGAGATTAAATTTTTAAAACCAAACATTGCCAATGGTTAAACCAGAATCGGACCAATGCATCTTTATTACGCCTAGCTGGTGCCCCTACTCTATCAATGTAATCACTTTTCCCAAACTTGGCACCTTCATTCTACTAGTCTGGTGTCCCATCTATACCATGTTGGTGACTCTCAAGACTTATATAGGACCACCTTACACTCACATTTCACCATGTTTACCACTCACTAGACTTTATATCTTCTAAAGTTATAGATCTGTGCACAAAATAACTGCAGTTTGTAATTGAGAAAAACAAAGTGTATAAGAGAAAAAAATCCAATACCAATACGTAATTCACAGTGGGAGATATAGAACGGCCATAATTTAACAGAATTTCATGACCCAAACAATTTTCAACCCTTTATATCTTCTACAATTATAGATTTTTGCACAAAATAAATGTAGTTTGAATTTGAGAAAAACAAAGTGTATAAGAAAAAAAAATTCCATACCAATAAATGGTTCACAGTGGGAGATATAGAACGGCCATAATTTTACAGAATTTCATGACCCAAAAAATTTTCAATCCTTTATATCTTCTACATTTATATATGTGTGCACAAAATAACTATAGTTTGTAATTGAAAAAAACAAAGTGTATAAGAGAAAAAAATTCCATACCAATACATGGTTCACTGTGGGAGATATAGAACGGCCATAATTTTACAGAATTTCATGACCCAAACAATTTTCAACCCTTTATATCTTCTACATTTATAGATCTGTGCACAAAATAACTATAGTTTTTAATTGAGAAAAACAAAGTGTATAAGAGAAAAAAATTCCATACCAATACGTGGTTCACTGTGGGAGATATAGAACGGCCATAATTTTACAGAATTTCATGACCCAAAAAATTTTCAACCCTTTATATCTTCTACATTTATAGATCTGTGCACAAAATAACTATAGCTTTTAATTGAGAAAAACAAAGTGTACAAGACAACAAAATTCTATACCAATACGTGGTTCACGGTGGGAGATATAGAACGGCCATAATTTTACAGAATTTCATGACCCAAAAAATTTTCAACCCTTTATATCTTCTACATTTATAGATCTGTGCACAAAATAACTATAGTTTATAATTGAGAAAAACAAAATGTACAAGAGAAAAAAATTCCATACCATTACGTGGTTCACAGTGGGAGACACAGAACGGCCATAATTTTACAGAATTTCATGACCCAAACAATTTTCAGCCTTTTATATCTTCTACATTTATAGATCTGTGCACAAAATAACTGTAGTTTGTAATTGAGAAAAACAAAGTGTACAAAAGAACAAAATTCCATACCAATTCGTGGTTCACAGTGGGAGATAAAGAACAGCCATAATTTTACAGAATTTCATGACCCAATAAATTTTCAACCCTTTATATCTTCTACATTTATATATGTGTGCACAAAATAACTATAGTTTGTAATTGAAAAAAAAAAAGTGTATAAGAGAAAAAAATTCCATACCAATACGTGGTTCACTGTGGGAGATATAGAACGGCCATAATTTTACAGAATTTCATGACCCAAAAAATTTTCAACCCTTTATATCTTCTACATTTATAGATCTGTGCACAAAATAACTATAGCTTTTAATTGAGAAACACAAAGTGTACAAGACAACAAAATTCCATACCAATACGTGGTTCAGAATGGAAGATATAGAACGGCCATAATTTTACAGAATTTCATGACCCAAAAAATTTTCAACCCTTTCTATCTTCTTCATTTATAGATCTGTGCACAAAATAACTATAGCTTGTAATTAAGAAAAACCAAGTGTATAAGAGAAAAAAATTCCATACCAATACGTGGTTCACTGTGGGAGATATAGAACGGCCATAATTTTACAGAATTTCATGACCCAAAAAATTTTCAACCCTTTATATCTTCTACATTTATAGATCTGTGCACAAAATGACTATAGTTTATAATTGAGAAAAACAAAATGTACAAGAGAAAAAAATTCCATACCAATACGTGGTTCACAGTGGGAGATATAGAACGGCCATAATTTTACAAAATTTCATGACACAAACAATTTTCAACCCTTTATATCTTCTACATTTATAAATCTGTGCTCAAAATAACTGAAGTTTGTAATTGAGAAAAACAAAGTGTATAAGAGAAAAAAATTCCATACCAATACATGGTTCACGGTGGGAGATATAGAACGGCCATAATTTTACAGAATTTCATGACCCAAAAAATTTTCAACCCTTTATATCTTCTACATTTATAGATCTGTGCACAAAATAACTATAGTTTATAATTGAGAAAAACAAAATGTACTAGAGAAAAAAATTCCATACCATTACGTGGTTCACAGTGGGAGACACAGAACGGCCATAATTTTACAGAATTTCATGACCCAAACAATTTTCAGCCTTTTATATCTTCTACATTTATAGATCTGTGCACAAAATAACTGTAGTTTGTAATTGAGAAAAACAAAGTGTACAAGAGAACAAAATTCCATACCAATTCGTGGTTCACAGTGGGAGATAAAGAACAGCCATAATTTTACAGAATTTCATGACCCAATAAATTTTCAACCCTTTATATCTTCTACATTTATATATGTGTGCACAAAATAACTATAGTTTGTAATTGAAAAAAACAAAGTGTATAAGAGAAAAAAATTCCATACCAATACGTGGTTCACTGTGGGAGATATAGAACGGCCATAATTTTACAGAATTTCATGACCCAAAAAATTTTCAACCCTTTATATCTTCTACATTTATAGATCTGTGCACAAAATAACTATAGCTTTTAATTGAGAAACACAAAGTGTACAAGACAACAAAATTCTATACCAATACGTGGTTCAGAGTGGAAGATATAGAACGGCCATAATTTTACAGAATTTCATGACCCAAAAAATTTTCAACCCTTTCTATCTTCTTCATTTATAGATCTGTGCACAAAATAACTATAGCTTGTAATTAAGAAAAACCAAGTGTATAAGAGAAAAAAATTCCATACCAATACGTGGTTCACTGTGAGAGATATAGAACGGCCATAATTTTACAGAATTTCATGACCCAAAAAATTTTCAACCCTTTATATCTTCTACATTTATAGATCTGTGCACAAAATGACTATAGTTTATAATTGAGAAAAGCAAAATGTACAAGAGAAAAAAATTCCATACCAATACGTGGTTCACAGTGGGAGATATAGAACGGCCATAATTTTACAAAATTTCATGACTCAAACAATTTTCAACCCTTTATATCTTCTACATTTATAGATCTGTGCACAAAATAACTGTAGTTTGTAATTGAGACAAACAAAGTGTACAAGAGAACAAAATTCCATACCAATTCGTGGTTCACAGTGGGAGGTAAAGAACAGCCATAATTTTACAGAATTTCATGACCCAATAAATTTTCAACCCTTTATATCTTCTACATTTATAGATCTGTGCACAAAATAACTATAGTTTATAATTGAGAAAAACAAAATGTACAAGAGAAAAAAATTCCATACCATTACGTGGTTCACAGTGGGAGATACAGAACGGCCATAATTTTACAGAATTTCATGACCCAAACAATTTTCAACCCTTTATATCTTCTACATTTATAAATCTGTGCTCAAAATAACTGAAGTTTGTAATTGAGAAAAACAAAGTGTATAAGAGAAAAAAATTCCATACCAATACATGGTTCACGGTGGGAGATATAGAACGGCCATAATTTTACAGAATTTCATGACCCAAAAAATTTTCAACCCTTTATATCTTCTACATTTATAGATCTGTGCACAAAATAACTATAGTTTATAATTGAGAAAAACAAAATGTACAAGAGAAAAAAATTCCATACCATTACGTGGTTCACAGTGGGAGACACAGAACGGCCATAATTTTACAGAATTTCATGACCCAAACAATTTTCAGCCTTTTATATCTTCTACATTTATAGATCTGTGCACAAAATAACTGTAGTTTGTAATTGAGAAAAACAAAGTGTACAAGAGAACAAAATTCCATACCAATTCGTGGTTCACAGTGGGAGATAAAGAACAGCCATAATTTTACAGAATTTCATGACCCAATAAATTTTCAACCCTTTATATCTTCTACATTTATATATGTGTGCACAAAATAACTATAGTTTGTAATTGAAAAAAACAAAGTGTATAAGAGAAAAAAATTCCATACCAATACGTGGTTCACTGTGGGAGATATAGAACGGCCATAATTTTACAGAATTTCATGACCCAAAAAATTTTCAACCCTTTATATCTTCTACATTTATAGATCTGTGCACAAAATAACTATAGCTTTTAATTGAGAAACACAAAGTGTACAAGACAACAAAATTCCATACCAATACGTGGTTCAGAATGGAAGATATAGAACGGCCATAATTTTACAGAATTTCATGACCCAAAAAATTTTCAACCCTTTCTATCTTCTTCATTTATAGATCTGTGCACAAAATAACTATAGCTTGTAATTAAGAAAAACCAAGTGTATAAGAGAAAAAAATTCCATACCAATACGTGGTTCACTGTGGGAGATATAGAACGGCCATAATTTTACAGAATTTCATGACCCAAAAAATTTTCAACCCTTTATATCTTCTACATTTTTAGATCTGTGCACAAAATGACTATAGTTTATAATTGAGAAAAACAAAATGTACAAGAGAAAAAAATTCCATACCAATACGTGGTTCACAGTGGGAGATATAGAACGGCCATAATTTTACAAAATTTCATGACTCAAACAATGTTCAACCCTTTATAACTTCTACATTTATAGATCTGTGCACAAAATAACTGTAGTTTGTAATTGAGACAAACAAAGTGTACAAGAGAACAAAATTCCATACCAATTCGTGGTTCACAGTGGGAGGTAAAGAACAGCCATAATTTTACAGAATTTCATGACCCAATAAATTTTCAACCCTTTATATCTTCTACATTTATAGATCTGTGCACAAAATAACTATAGTTTATAATTGAGAAAAACAAAATGTACAAGAGAAAAAAATTCCATACCATTACGTGGTTCACAGTGGGAGATACAGAACGGCCATAATTTTACAGAATTTCATGACCCAAACAATTTTCAGCCTTTTATATCTTCTACATTTATAGATCTGTGCACAAAATAACTGAAGTTTGTAATTGAGAAAAACAAAGTGTACAAGAGAACAAAATTCCATACCAATTCGTGGTTCACAGTGGGAGATAAAGAACAGCCATAATTTTACAGAATTTCATGACCCAATAAATTTTCAACCCTTTATATCTTCTACATTTATAGATCTGTGCACAAAATAACTATAGTTTTTAATTGAGAAAAACAAAGTGTACAAGAGAACAAAATTCCATTCCAATTTGTGGTTCACAGTGGGAGATAAAGAACAGCCATAATTTAACAGAATTTCATGACCCAAAAAATTTTCAACCCTTTATATCTTCTACATTTATAGATCTGTGCGCAAAATAACTATATTTTTTAATTGGAAAAACAAAGTGTATAAGAGATAAAAATTCCATACCAATACGTGGTTCACAGTGGGAGATACAGAACGGCCATAATTTTACAGAATTTCATGACCCAAACAATTTTCAACCCTTTATATCTTCTACATTTATAGATCTGTGCACAAAATAACTATAGTTTTTAATTGAGAAAAACAAAGTGTATAAGAGAAAAAAATTCCATACCAATACGTGGTTCACTGTGGGAGATATAGAACGGCCATAATTTTACAAAATTTCATGACTCAAACAATTTTCAACCCTTTATATCTTCTACATTTATAAATCTGTGCTCAAAATAACTGAAGTTTGTAATTGAGAAAAACAAAGTGTATAAGAGAAAAAAATTCCATACCAATACATGGTTCACGATGGGAGATATAGAACGGCCATAATTTTACAGAATTTCATGACCCAAAAAATTTTCAACCCTTTATATCTTCTACATTTATAGATCTGTGCACAAAATAACTATAGTTTATAATTGAGAAAAACAAAATGTACAAGAGAAAAAAATTCCATACCATTACGTGGTTCACAGTGGGAGATACAGAACGGCCATAATTTTACAGAATTTCATGACCCAAACAATTTTCAGCCTTTTATATCTTCTACATTTATAGATCTGTGCACAAAATAACTGTAGTTTGTAATTGAGAAAAACAAAGTGTACAAGAGAACAAAATTCCATACCAATTCGTGGTTCACAGTGGGAGATAAAGAACAGCCATAATTTTACAGAATTTCATGACCCAATAAATTTTCAACCCTTTATATCTTCTACATTTATAGATATGTGCACAAAATAACTATAGTTTTTAATTGAGGAAAACAAAGTGTACAAGAGAATAAAATTCCATACCAATAAATGGTTCACAGTGGGAGATATAGAACGGCCATAATTTTACAGAATTTCATGACCCAAAAAATTTTCAATCCTTTATATCTTCTACATTTATATATGTGTGCACAAAATAACTATAGTTTGTAATTGAAAAAAACAAAGTGTATAAGAGAAAAAAATTCCATACTAATACGTGGTTCACTGTGGGAGATACAGAACGGCCATAATTTTACAGAATTTCATGACCCAAACAATTTTCAACCCTTTATATCTTCTACATTTATATATCTGTGCACAAAATAACTATAGTTTTTAATTGAGAAAAACAAAGTGTATAAGAGAAAAAAATTCCATACCAATACGTGGTTCACTGTGGGAGATATAGAACGGCCATAATTTTACAGAATTTCATGACCCAAAAAATTTTCAACCCTTTATATCTTCTACATTTATAGATCTGTGCACAAAATAACTATAGCTTTTAATTGAGAAAAACAAAGTGTACAAGACAACAAAATTCTATACCAATACGTGGTTCAGAGTGGAAGATATAGAACGGCCATAATATTACAGAATTTCATGACCCAAAAAATTTTCAACCCTTTCTATCTTCTTCATTTATAGATCTGTGCACAAAATAACTGAAGTTTGTAATTGAGAAGAACAAAGTGTATAAGAGAAAAAAATTCCATACCAATACATGGTTCACGGTGGGAGATATAGAACGGCCATAATTTTACAGAATTTCATGACCCAAAAAATTTTCAACCCTTTATATCTTCTACATTTATAGATTTGTGCACAAAATGACTGAATTTTGTAATTGAGAAAAACAAAGTGTACAAGAGAACAAAATTCCGTACCAATTCGTGGTTCACAGTGGGAGATATCGAACGGCCATAATTTTACAGAATTTCATGACCCAAACAATTTTCAACTCTTTATATCTTCTACATTTATAGATCCGTGCACAAAATAACTGAAGTTTGTAATTGAGAAAAACAAAGTGTACAAGAGAAGAAAATTCTATACCAATTCGTGGTTCACAGTGGGAGATAAAGAACAGCCATAATTTTACAGAATTTCATGACCCAATAAATTTTCAACCCTTTATATCTTCTACATTTATAGATCTGTGCACAAAATAACTATAGTTTTTAATTGAGAAAAACAAAGTGTACAAGAGAACAAAATTCCATTCCAATTTGTGGTTCACAGTGGGAGATAAAGAACAGCCATAATTTAACAGAATTTCATGACCCAAAAAATTTTTAACCCTTTATATCTTCTACATTTATAGATCTGTGCGCAAAATAACTATATTTTTTAATTGGAAAAACAAAGTGTATAAGAGATAAAAATTCCATACCAATACGTGGTTCACAGTGGGAGATATAGAACGGCTATAATTTTACACAATTTCATGACCCAAAATATTTTCAACCCTTTATTTCTTCTACGTTTATAGATCTTTGCACAAAATAACTATAGTTTTTAATTGAGAAAAACAAAGTGTACAAGACAACAAAATTCCATACCAATTCGTGGTTCACAGTGGGAGATATAGTACGGCCATAATTTTACAGAATTTCATGTCCCAAAAAATTTTCAACCCTTATATATTCTACCTTTTTAGATCTGTGCACAAAATAACTATAGTTTTTAATTGAGAAAAACAAAGTGTATAAGAGAAAAAAATTCCATACCAATACGTGGTTCACAGTGGGAGATATAGAACGGCCATAATTTTACAGAATTTCATGACCCAAAAATTTTCAACCCTTTATATCGTCTACCTTTTTAGATCTGTGCACAAAATAGCTATAGTTTTTAATTGAGAAAAACAAAGTGTATAAGAGAAAAAAATTCCATACTAATACGTGGTTCACAGTGGGAGATATAGAACGGCCATAATTTTACAGAATTTCATGACCCAAAAATTTTCAACCCTTTATATCTTCTACATTTATAGATCTGTGCACAAAATAATTGTAGTTTGTAATTGAGAAAAACAAAGTGTACCAGAGAAAAAAATTCCATACCAATTTGTGGTTCACAGTGGGAGATAAAGAACAGCCATAATTTAACAGAATTTCATGACCCAAAAAATTTTCAACCCTTTATATCTTCTACATTTATAGATCTGTGCGCAAAATAACTAAATTTTTTAATTGGAAAAACAAAGTGTATAAGAGATAAAAATTCCATACCAATACGTGGTTCACAGTGGGAGATATAGAACGGCTATAATTTTACAGAATTTCATGACCCAAAATATTTTCAACCCTTTATTTCTTATACGTTTATAGATCTTTGCACAAAATAACTATAGTTTTTAATTGAGAAAAACAAAGTGTACAAGACAACAAAATTCCATACCAATTCGTGGTTCACAGTGGGAGATATAGTACGGCCATAATTTTACAGAATTTCATGACCCAAAAAATTTTCAACCCTTTATATATTCTACCTTTTTAGATCTGTGCACAAAATAACTATAGTTTTTAATTGAGAAAAACAAAGTGTATAAGAGAAAAAAATTCCATACCAATACGTGGTTCACAGTGGGAGATATAGAACGGCCATAATTTTACAGAATTTCATGACCCAAAAATTTTTTAACCCTTTATATCGTCTACCTTTTTAGATCTGTGCACAAAATAACTATAGTTTTTAATTGAGAAAAACAAAGTGTATAAGAGAAAAAAATTCCATACCAATACGTGGTTCACAGTGGGAGATATAGAACGGCCATAATTTTACAGAATTTCATGACCCAAAAAATTTTCAACCTTTTATATCAGTGGTTCTTAACCTTTTCTTAGACGCGGAACACAATTATATGTATATATTTTTCTCGCGGAACACTAACATTAAATAATTTGAAATTCGGTATTTAGCAAAAACTTAAAATTAAATTCAAATTAAAAAAAAGGAATAATTCTTTGTTTTCGTATCTTTCCTAAGTTTCTAAATTTCAATACATTTAAAATTGAAATTTCGCGGAACACTTGGACCTTATTCGCGGAACACCGGTTAAGAACCACTGGTCTAGAGACTCGTGAAGAAGTCCAAATCTAAAAAATTAACCGAAAAGTTTTTATTGAAGACGCTTAGAAAAAGGGCCTCGCCAAAACGTGGTTCTAACTATTGTTTGAAAAGCCATAAAAGTGGATGATTAAATTAGTTTGATTAACGATTGAAATTGAACTAATTCGGTGATTAAAATTAAAACTGTCCGGTAGGACAGTTGTATAAGGGTTGATCATCAAAAACTGCACGAAAAAGCGTAACGTTGAAAAACACCCAACTTTGTCAATTTTTTTCTCTTTTTCTATAAAAGATAAAGTTCCCAAAGTTTCTTTATAATATAGGGCAAATCCTCCTTTATGACTGTAATTTTTTTGCAACAACCTAGATTTGATAGATTTTGAGAAAAAAGATGCTGAAAATGATCAAAAACGGCATTTTCAAAAATTGTTTTTGTTCTTGTTCTTGTTGTTGTTGTTGTTGTTGTTGTTGTTACCTTTTTTGCAAACAACGTAGCGCCTAAACGCGCGAACCGATTTTCATGAATGAGGTGTCATTCGAGTCGGAATGTTATGTAGATGTGCCTTTTGGGGGTCTGGACGCTGTAGATGGAATGGGAGAGGAGTTAGCCCCTTTATGTAAGGCCCCCTCCAAAATTATTATCATTAATTACTCTGTAAATCTTAGCCCGATTTTGATAAAATTTAGTAGGATGACAGGGTTAGGGCTCCCCTACGTAACATTAAAGCGACGATCTGCTCTTACACTTGTTAAGGGGAAGTATAACAATCGTTTCAAATTATCAAAACGTGAACCGATTTTCATGTATGAAGTGACATTCGAATCGAAATTTTGTACAGATTTGCACTTTAAAAGTCTCGACGCTGTGCCTCATAAGGAGAGAAGTTTGCCCCACCCAAGTAAGGCCGTTTCTAAAACTATTATTACCAATATTTCTATAACGCTTAGTCCGATTTTGATAAAATTTGCAAGAAGAAGTGGTTAAAACTCCTCTACGTGACTGTGAAGTGCCATCATGCTCTTACACCTACTAAGAGGAAGTACTGCAAACGTTAAAATTATCAATGAGTGAACCGATTTACATCAATGAATTGTCGTTCGATTCAAAATCTTTGTCTCTTTGCCTTTTAGGGAGAAGTACTGTAATCGCAGTTTATTTTTCTTACTCCTCTTAAAGGGAAGTACTGAAATCACAGTTTAATTTTACTATTTACGTACAAATTACCTTCCTATTTTATTCAAAACGCTTTCTCAAAAAAATTGTTATTGAGGATGGTTTGGGGAACGCAACTATAATCATTCTTTAAAAAGATCTCTCCAGTGGTAGTAACTATGACATAACACCTTTTCAGGTTATAATGATAAATTTAAAATTTATTATTCCCAATTTTAATAAAATCTGTAAAGCAGATATGTAACTTTGCAAAACATACAAAAGGAAAATCTATCCAAAAGGTACAAAAATCTCTTTAACAAAAACTTACAGTTTAAAAAGTTAAGTATAAGGGTTGATTAAACACCAAAAGGAACACAAATCAGCAAGTACCCAACATTTCATTAATACTTCATTGATATTATTTTAAGTAATTTTACTACCTTAATTTTCATTAATATTTTTTTGAATTTATTAGATGTTTCACAGACCCTTATGCTGGCCAGTTCATTCATTTTCTTTTTCTTTTTTTTTATGATTTAAGTCGCGTCAACATCTAAGGTTATTGGCGCCCGGAGCTTTTTTCAGTGCACTGCCGGCCTCCGGACAGTGTTCTCTCGTTACAGACAACACTGTCCATCACCCGGACAGTGAGCTGTAAGAAGCTCTTAGAAAGAGAAAATCTAAGGTTCTGCAGCTGGATTCAAACCCGGAACCTCCATGTGGGAATCCAATACGCTAACCGCATAGCTAATCCCTTCCCTTTGTTCAATCATAATATTTTATTTTTTTGTTATAATTATGATAAAATGTATATTATATCTTCGTAATTAAATAGGTACTTTATTTTAGCTTTATTCCAAATTATTCTTCTGATTTATCTTTATTACGCTCTTTATTCTGAGTAGTCACATATGTATATGTATGTACTCGTATTTAAGTAGAAAAAGACAAAGGCAGAGTCGGCTACTATTTAAATTTGAATCACGGATTTAAAATAATATTTCAGTCTAGAATTCGTCTTTCCGAAGTATGTATTTGTGAGCACAAATAACGCGTAGCTAATATCAAGTAAAATATTCATCAATAATTATTCATTTCTCAATTGTAATTTAATTTAGTCCCCCTAATTTTACTTATAGTCAAATACTGGAATAATTAGCTGTCCTAAAAATAAGCGTATCTTATTTTTTTTATATTACACATATTCAACATTGTGGGATGAATACCTAGATTGAGAATGTAATTGAAGAAAACTATATTATTTGCGATAAAGCCAGATAATTATTACCTATTACTATAAACGTTTGACTACTACATAAAATGACAATTACTTTAATCGAAGAATGAACTTAAACCTACGATTTTTATTTAAAAATAAAAATAAATAAATAAAATAAACAAAATCATTGATGTATGTTGGTGTAAGCGTTTTTTTAAAAAAGGTTTTGGATTTTTTAGCCTCATAATTTTTTTATATTTTTTATAACGTTTTTCTTTTTAACCTGTGATTAATAGTTTGTTGATTAGATATTACAGTCAATCTAAGTTAAATGGTGTTCTACTTGAACAAATATTTTGTAGACGAAAATGGCCAGCATAAGGGTCTGTGACATCTAATAAATTCTAAAAAATATGAATGAAAATTAATGTAGTAAAATTACTTAAAATAATATCAATGAAGTATTAATGAAATGTTGGGTACTTGCTGATTTGTGTTCCTTTTGGTGTTTAATCAACCCTTATACTTAACTTTTTAAACTGTAAGTTTTTGTTAAAGAGTTAAAGTTCAATTTAATTCTCAGATTTAATCATAATTTTTTTAGTTTGATTAAATTAGTTTGATTAACGATTAAATCTGAAATTTAATTGATTAAATAATTGTCATATGATTAAAATTACGATTAAATTCGCCGATTAAATTCTGATTAAAATTAAAAATAAATTCAATCAATTAAAAAATTTAATCAATTAAATTTAGAATTTAATTTTTTTTTTAATCAGTGCCCAACTCTGCCTTTAACAAAGTATGTAAAATTATAAACAAAAAAATGCGTTTTTAATAGATTTGAAGATGAGCTGATTTTTGCTCGCCAGCCACTTTAGCTAAACTTGGCTTATTGTGCCGACCCATTTTCCAACATCCTGGCAGAGGGATAAATCACTTTTCCCTCTTTACAATGATTCTGGATCACCCAACCAGACTTAATTGTATTTTACCTCCTCTGGAATCAAATTGTGAAAGATCTCATCGCAAACTAACGACTGGATTTCAGTCTCTCAATCAGTGCAGGGGATGAACAAAAAAAAATGGGCGATTTTAACCTGCCTAATTGGAAAAATGGTCTTCTAAGCCCTTATGAGTCCATAAAACTTAAGGCTAGATCGAGAACGAGGACTAGACCTGATTCACGGTCAAGATTTGAGTGCATTCCTTTGAAGCTCTTTGTATTCTATTAATTCTTATTGTGTATTTTTTCGCTGACGCCAAATTAATTTCGCGAAGTTCACTTTTACTTAATCGATTTTCTAAAATACTGGTATGCAACTATCTTAGGAATTAGGTGAATAAAATGATGGCACATTCCGAATATTTCAAACATTTTACACAATTCCCGTACTTCTTAACTAATTTTAATATTATTGACCGCTAAGTAACGGTTCGGTACCGCTCACAGTCACACACACACACACACAAACACACACCGACAAGACTTTCCCCTAGGAATACACTCAGTACCCTTCCGGTACTTCCGGTGGAAGCTCGATTCCTATACTTCCTTCTGAAAGGGATAAGAGAAAGAAGAACTTCAAACCAACGACGGAGACTCACAAAGAACAGTATGATCAGTCTGCAGACAGTATTCTCCAGTGACTCAGTATGTCTGAAGAGCTGGCGTGCAAATGCTCCTTTAAAGATCTTTACTGCCAGCGCGGTTAACACTTAATAAAGGAAACGTTAGCGGAGCGGGGAGAGACTGTGCTGTTGCAGTGAAGGCACGGTCCCAATTCGCGGTAGATCTTTTTTTTGCAGCATCCTTCTGCACTGGCTGAAACATGTCTAGAACTAATCTCTCTCTCTCTTCACGCTAGATTTATCTTCGCTTGGCTTATTTCCTTACTTCCGCTTACTATCTGAGAATTTAATCACACAATTTCATCGTAGAACGCTTGTTAATATTTGGCGCGTTCTTGCACTTCCCATGTTGTGTGCCCGCATTTTTTTTATTATGTCTTATTCATTTATTAATTTCTTTCTTTCATTCCTGCCAACTTTTCTATATACTCGTAAGTAAGTTCATGTTGTAAGGAGCCTGAGACCAGAAACATGGTTTTAATCTTTACGTATACGTGAATGAACACTCGAGCTCTAGAAACGCTAGAAAATCGAGCTCTTTCTTATTTTGTCACTTACGGACTTAGCGCAGAAGATTCCTTTATCGGAAATATCACTATACTTTTTCTTCACTTTTTTCTATGAGTTTCTCTAAAAATACAACTATTTTCTTTAAACTGGTCGCATGTGAAAGGCACGAGGGAAGCACTCCCAGATTTGTTCTAAAACATTTTTCGGGAAAAATAGATTCTCAGCAGGATGGGTGGTTTTAAAGACCTGCTGCTTAAACTGCTAAAAGTATTAAATGTTTTGCTAAAAGTGAGCTTCTTTAAAAAAGAAGCACTTTCTGAAAGTACTATTCTTTGTATAAATTCTCTCGAATCGACATCGACGAAACTTCCTGAATAGATTACATACACATAGATCTATACCTTCGATTATGACTATTTTTTCCAGGAGAGTTCTAAGAGCAGTTCTGGTTACGTGATGAAGGTACGCTTTCCTCTTATGACATAAATATGTTTCCAAAACTCACAGCTTAAGAAATTTGTAGGTTAGAACCCGAAAAGAATAAGCAGAATGGGTGTTAACGATAGATTTCTTTTTGGTGTCGAAGAAAACTAAGCATTAATTCAAGCGTATGTCTATCCTGTTCAGGGATCCCTTATTTAATTAAAAAGCTGTAAGACTTGAAACTTCGTCAACAAAATTTTTGTAAACTGTTTGCTTGAATTTGCTTTCCAGCCGAAACTCCGGATGCGGTCGCAAAATCTCCGTTTAGATTGAGCCAAAGATGGCTAGACAGACAGTCTTGCGGACAAAGCCCGCGTGCTTATTGCATACTTGTGATCATTTTGTGTTGGATCATCATGGGTTGGGTTAGGTTTGTTTATGTTAGGTTAGCTTAGCTTAAGTCAGGTTTGGTTAGGTTGGGTTGGGTTGGGTTAGGTTAGGTTAGGTTGCATTAGGTTAGGTTGGGTTGGGTTGGGTTAGGTTAGGTTAGGTTAGGTCAGGTAAGGTTTGGTTAGGTTAGGTTAGGTTGGGTGAGGTTAGATTAGGTTGGGTTAGGTTGGGTTGGGTTAGGTTAGGTTAGGTTAGGTTAGGTTAGGTCAGGTTAGGTTAGGTTAGGTTTGGTTAGGTTAGATTAGGTTGGGTTAGGTTAGGTTGGGTTGGGTTAGGTTATGTTAGGTTAGTTTATGTTTATCTTTATCTTACTATATCTCATTAACTATAATGACTATGGCGTTGCAATTTATATCAGTTACAGTGCAAACTATACTCTACAATTTAGTACAACGCTCATTGAAATCTGAACATAAGGAACAGATCAAAGGAACAAATTTCAACGAAATGTTTGTAAACTGCTTAAATTTGCTTTCCAGCCGAAACTCCGGATGCGGTCGCAAAATCTCCGTTTAGATTGAGCCAAAGATGGCTAGACAGACAGTCTTGCGGACAAAGCCCGCGTGCTTATTGCATACTTGTGATCATTTTGTGTTGGATCATCATGGGTTGGGTTAGGTTTGTTTATGTTAGGTTAGCTTAGCTTAAGTCAGGTTTGGTTAGGTTGGGTTGGGTTGGGTTAGGTTAGGTTAGGTTGCATTAGGTTAGGTTGGGTTGGGTTGGGTTAGGTTAGGTTAGGTTAGGTCAGGTAAGGTTTGGTTAGGTTAGGTTAGGTTGGGTGAGGTTAGGTTAGGTTGGGTTAGGTTGGGTTGGGTTAGGTTAGGTTAGGTTAGGTTAGGTCAGGTTAGGTTAGGTTAGGTTTGGTTAGGTTAGATTAGGTTGGGTTAGGTTAGGTTGGGTTGGGTTAGGTTATGTTAGGTTAGTTTATGTTTATCTTTATCTTACTATATCTCATTAACTATAATGACTATGGCGTTGCAATTTATATCAGTTACAGTGCAAACTATACTCTACAATTTAGTACAACGCTCATTGAAATCTGAACATAAGGAACAGATCAAAGGAACAAATTTCAACGAAATGTTTGTAAACTGCTTAAATTTGCTTTCCAGCCGAAACTCCGGATGCGGTCGCAAAATCTCCGTTTAGATTGAGCCAAAGATGGCTAGACATACAGTCTTGTGGACAAAGCCAAGGTCCTTATTGCATACTTGTGATCATTTTCATGGCAGATTCGCACTATTTTCATAATTGTACGTAATCACCTTTCAATGTATTGCATACATTAAAATAAATAATATACGTAAACAGCATGCTCACTTATTAGTCCCCCTTACTACATTAATGTAAGCAATAATCAGATGGTAGAGAGGAGAGGGTTACTCTTTTTTTTACATTTTAATTTACGCCAAATAACGGTAATTTATTGCTAATAGCCGCAGATCACGCTACTTAAACTCCAGGTTTTCTATTCATTACCCGCAGTTTAGTGGTATAAAAATATGTTTTACACCCAGAATTAATCAAAAGATGAAGGATCTTTCTCAGTCTGGCCGAAGTTCAGTTCACATTCTCTTACTGTTTCTACCGGAAGTATTGTCATCGTGACGAACTTCTACCGAAAATACATTGCAATTTATACCTGTTTTAGAGCGAAAGTTTCCCTACAATTTGGTGGAATGCTAGTTGAAATCTGAACAAAAGGAAGAGAGATATAAAGGTTTGAACTTTATCGGGAAAAGAAATCCACAAAACTTAAACCTCCTATATCTCATTAACTATAAACATTAGGACATTGCAACTTATATTTTTTATACAGCAAAGTATTCTCTACAATTAAGTAAAATGATAATTGAATTCTGAATGTCAGGAAGAGAGATAACAAGATTTGAAATTTAGGTGGTAATTAAATCCACCAATCTTTAACCTCTTATTTCTCACTAACTGTTATCACTAGGATATTGCAGAACATTTATATCTTTTATGAAGCAAACGTTTGCCTACAATTTGGTAGAATGTTTGTGGAAATCTGAGCAATAGGAAGAGACCTATAAAGGTTTGAAATTTTGAGGGAAATGAAATCCACCAAATTCCAACCTCCTATATCTTACGATTTGTAATAACGAGGACATAGCTATTTATATCACTTATAAAGCATAGTTTTGTTTACAGTTTGTTATATTGGAATAGTTTGTTACAATGCTCATTGATATCTGAGCAATAGGAAGAGTGATATAAAGGTTTGAAGTTTAGGTGGAAATGGAATCCTCTAATCTTTGACTTCTTAAACCTTACTTTAATTTCTACCGGAAATATCCTTTTGAAGACCACGCAGGCAATCCAAAATACCCAATGTTTCCTTAATGGTCAATATTCCTTTAACCCACAAGTGCCGTAGAACCAGTTTTCCTGTGGAAGCAAAGTTACAGATTTGGTAAATACTCCATACAAGAAGTATAAAGAAAATGGTAATTTTTAAAACAACTGTGGATAAGTGGAAAATACATTGAGTAAAATGCTACTGCTGCTTGAAGAATTTTCTTCCATTCGGATTCCACCTGAAAGTGGTTTATTTTAGAGAATGGTGAATATTTATGGACGCATCAAGGGTGAACTGAGAGTGGCCACTTCTTTTTTGATGGAAATCAATGCAAACGGGTTCCTTCAAACTAGACACCTCGGACAAGTGTAGATCTACAACTATTACAGTCTATCTGATAAATAAAGAACAATGTAATATTAAAACAAAATAACAAAAAAAAATCTCACACGACGTCAAAGTAGTACGCTAAGGTCGTGTTTACATTTCGTGCTGAGCACTCTAATCTGCGCTGGAAGCCCTGCAGCCAGTCGTAACAGTGGAAACTTCTTACGTACTTCGTAATAAGAAAATAAAATTGCGCAGGAAGTTTAAGCCAACAAAGTGTGCTTGAGTGGCCGGCAAATTACAGAATTTCCAGCAATATTGGAGGGGTTTGTTTCCATGTGTTACGTTTAACCATGAATATTACTTTCTCCTTCAAGATGTCTATCTCTATTCTGTAAACAAATGGCCGAGGAAGAGTTTAATCGGGCAGGGGTCGTGTATCTTCACACCAGATGATTGGAACATGCTGGTAGTTGACTAGGATCCGAGCCGAGACTCCGTCAACACATAATGCTTGTTGTGCACTAGGGCGGTGTCCTGTACATATCAGTAGGCTCCAGAGTTCCAGACCCCCCTTAGGTACTTCACTACATAGTTTAGATTAGGAGTGCCAAAATGATCAATGACGTGTTAGAGAGAAAAATCAGTCCATACCTTTGTGGGGGGGGGGGGGGGATTTCCTCAAAGAAGAGAAAATCGGCTCAGTAATATGACACTTCTGGATAGGCTAATGATTTCGAATACTTTTGTTGTGTCATTAAACCCTAAGGCTAAATTCTTCTTTTGCGTTATGTTGGACCAGCACACTCAGGCTAATTTTAGAACTCAGATGAAATCAACACGTGTATTTTCGGTAAAAATGTATAATACGGTAACTATAATATCTTGTTCAGGGTAAGAATGAAATAGTGCAAATGGAGCACGCCTAATTGTCTTCCACCTCAAGCAAACTCTACAGCTGTTTCGATACTATGAAATACCCAATTTGGAATCCGAATAGAATACTCCAGTAAGCATCAGTAAAGGCAATCCTCAGCATCTCTATAATTTAGAAGAGAAAAGCCATACTGAGAATTGCGTATCTTGCAATAAATCTATTGGAATGCGCCCAGTGGAAGGTTAAACACACCGGTGTCAGGTTATTGCAGCGCAGTTTACTTTCAACTTTAACATTCAATACGTCACGCAATGGCTCGGCTCTTCTCTAGAACTGTAGATCGATGCTTTAGACATGTTTTATGCAAAATATGGCGTTTTTTCTTACAGTATAGCTCACGCAAATTCTACATATTTAGCTTCTGCAATAATTCATTGCCCTGTAGCTCGGCGCTCATTCAGTTTACAGTGCCGTAAATTCATAAATTTTCTATTAGAAAATTTGAACTCATCTCGAAACCTTGTGTTTCTTAAAAAGGTTTATTACACTAGGTTTAAATTTAATAACTTGTACTACTATGTGGAGTCTGCACTAAAAATTAGAGAATTTATTGTAAATATTTAAAATTAAAGAGCAGTTTGTTATTTTTCTTTCTGAATTTTAGTTCTTTTAGTGGTCTTTTATTTTGTTTTTTCAATAGTTCAGTTATCTTTTATGTAAGAAACAATATACTTTTACTTTTCGCTTTAATTTTATGATATGTAATTACATTGCATTTAATTTAATGTCTGTAACCAATACTCCATTTGTATTGGGTAGTACCCTAAAAACAAATAACAATTATACTTATACTAGGTTTAATTATTTTATACTTATTTATTTATAAAAAATTATTATTAAATAATTATTTTAGACTACAAGTCAAGAATTAAATTTTTTCTGGTCAAACCCTGTTAGGATTCCAAAATGATTCTTTAGTTTTTCAACTTTCAATTGAAAATTATGGCGACCCTGTTTGTTAGTTCTTGAATGTCAGCAACAGAAATTATAGATGCATTCTGGCAATACTATGTGACAGAACCTGATTATTCTACATTTCTTGAACTTATTATTTTCAAAACACACGTTCCTACCATCCCCAGTACTGCTTTAGATTTTTAATGTCAGTGACTGAATTTACATGTATTTTGGCCATTCCATGTAACAATCCCGAATCATTCCTACAGTTTTTTTTAACTTTGTATTCTAAATTTAGGTGACCTGGTTTTATTTATCCAGATTATTTTATGTCAAGCACAGAAATTATGTATATTTTAGCCATTGTATCTAAAAAAAATCCTCTTTTTCCATTATTATACCCGCTCTTATTTCCGATTTAGGACGATCCCAGAGTCCAGCTTTACCAACCATCACTGAATTAGGCTTGCATTTCAGCGACAGAAGTAATATTTCTTCTGGGAAAAGGCTGAAAAAATTCAAACTCGGAGTTTCAGCTAATCTCTCCTTTAAAAGTTGTAAGAGACAAGAATATGCAGCACACTGAAATGGTAGCTCAAAAAAGCCTACCTCCCCCTCTCTGTCTGAAAGAAATTCCAATGAACGTTGTAGACCTGTTAGGCTACAATGTGTACTCCGAGATTTAAGAGAATCGTTGCAGCAATTTTCTAGAAATTTAAACAAACCTGGAAAAATCTATTTTTTGGAAAATTCTGGATGAGAACTTCTGGTTACTGACTGGTGCGTCCCAATCCCGATACTCTGTTTCAGCTTCCTGTAACTCTGGTTAATATGATCTTTTCTTCTCAAACACACAAACCATTTCCTAACCAGACAGACTCACGGGACATTGAGAAAACTCTTGTGAAAATATTGTTTAAAAAACCTGATTGATTGATGAAGTAAAATTGGATTTCAGTATTTGGTTGTGTTTCTTGTTCATTGTTCGTACGTTTAATTAGAAGGTATAGATGTTGAGCACGCTAAAGGAGTTAAGTAATATTATGCAAAAGATTATTTTTACATCCTAGTGATGATGCTGCAGAAGGACGAGGATAAAACGGCCACGAAAAATAAATCATCCCCGAAGCGTAGTATTTTTTTGATAAAAAAGAGAAGAATTTATTAAAGGACAAAGTGGGTCGACCCAGCCGAACGGATTTGGCCCCATCAAAGACACTTTGTGCTTGAAGAGCGGCTCCGCCTCATCTGCCGCCCGCTGCCTTCGATATAGTTTGCTTTGTTAAACACCGGTCGTTAATTCAGCATGATGTAATGGCCGCCTCACTGCATGAACTGGCCACATGTTGTAGAAAAACAGATGTAATATCTATTTAGTACGTAAGAGACTAACATGTTCTTTTTCTATAGGTTCCTCATGAGAGGTACCTGCCTTCCGGTTTTAAGGTTACCTCACAAATATTGGGGTCCCCGGAGTTCGACTAAGTGATACGTTTGGTAAATGTGATCGGCCCAAACTTAGGGTTGCGATCTGATGGACTAAGAAATTCAAATTTTCTTTGTCTCCCCTCCACTAATAAGTATAATCATCGCCATATAAATTCAGCAATTGTTGCCAAATGCATGTCATTTTCATTTCTTGCAATCCAATCACTATGGCCATTACTTAAAAATTATGGCATTTATTAATTCATTTTTTTGCAGAAATTATCTCAAATTTGATTTTCCGGGAAAGCGGTTGGGTTTGAAAAGAAAATACGAAACTTTTATTTCATTTAAGGTATATACTTATATACAATCATTTTCCTAATGAAATTGTTTATGAGAATTCTTTTCCAAAATAATTTAGTCAATATGATCCCTTTAAACAAGAGAATAAACATTAATAATAGTTCGTAATATTTGTAAGATTAATTTTTGTCTTAAGATTTTGTGAGGTCTCGATTGGCTCCAAAGCGGAAGAAATGGTGAGAGTCAGCTGAGCTTTTTGGAGAAGTAGAGCACTCCTCCAAGCTTTGGAGTCATGAGTCCAACAGCCAGGACTGGAGATTCCTCTAAGTTAAGGTCGTATAACAAACCCCGTTGGCCGCCGTACCATTGACTTATTGTTAAACGAGAGAATTATGTTTAGAATGTAGACAACAAATGGTTTTAATGTATCTAAACACAGTTACACCATTTAATCTTGTCTTAGAGCTGCAATTCCTTAAATAAGGTGTACAATCTGAATAACTATTCCAATTACAGCATATTTTTTTCATAGCAAATTATTGGATTTTTGTCGAATATTTTTGTGAGATCGATCCAACCTCTACATTGTCCTTGTTGCGCCTGTGCTGCTTGTATGTTTTTGTGGTTTTAGAAATGACTAACAATCAGACTTTTATTTCTATCATTAATATTGTTATTTCATTTAAATATTTATGCTCCCGGACCCCGACGCGATGTATCAACATGAATCATGTTCGGGATCTCCCCTTTTGGTCTCAATTTTTCCCTCATACATATCGGGAGTCAGTCGCCCATACATTAAAATAACTTTTATTTTTTCTCTCTTATTTTCCAGAATATTTATTAATTTCACAATAAATTTGAAGGGAGTTAGTGCTTGAAGGGTTGACCTGAACAAATTGAATGTTACGGAAGGTTTAGTGAAGGAAGGGTAGAAATGGTAGGCCTAACTGTGGTAGTAACAAGGGTCGGCCTACCGCCCCCGACTGGGCCTGCACCGACAGACGCACGCGTGCCCTTCACTAGCGGCCCTGCAGGTCGCGGATCGAATCGAGGGCTATGACCTGAGCCTACCTGGCTCGCACTGCCTCAGGCTTTCTCCACACTAGCCCCTAAAGTGTTCTACTTCCATACAGACATACTCGTCTAGAAAATTACACATGCCATTGGCTACTCTTATCACTACCACTACGCAAATATTTGTTTAATTAATTTTCATGATATAATTCCTGATCTAAGAAGACGAAAACTCTGAACTCCACCAAGTCCCAACTTACACTTTCCAATTTTTTTTTTCTTCCTTCAGAAATCCGCTCAAATAAATTTTGCTGCAAAATTTTTGGAATAAAAGTAATAAATCGAAATATATACCGAGTTAAAGGAAACAGATAAAACAATTTTTAATCGTAAAATCTGCCGAATAAACTGCTACTCACCATCCTTCCGTTTTCTTCAAATTTTGGAATTTTGTTTACATATTTCATTCCAATTAATATAATATATGTGGTGAAACCGTACTTTTCACTAAAATGAAACTTCAGAGGGCAGCCTAGTCAATCTCTTTTCTCGGAAGGTTCCCAAAAATATATCTGAAATAAATGATTTTAAAAATCCCTAATAACCTACATACCATGTTTAAAAAAAGTTTTTTACGCAACAAAAGATGCAAGATAAGTGATAAATCGATTGAGTAGTGCCTTTTCGATTTTAAAAACTTATTTCTGCGCCTACAGATGTTAACTAAATTAACGCTACGATTTTTCGTTTTAGAGTTGTGCCGGACTCTTTTACTCTCAAACTCACATACCAATTTGTTAATGACCCAAAAAACAGGGTACCCAAAAATTGAGATTTCAGAGGATAGTGAAAAAATCGAAAATCTACTCGATCGTAAAAACCAACTTCCAACTGAGTAGGAAAAGAAAATAAAGAATTGCACTTAATTCAGTACGAAACAATCTTTGATCAAAACGTTTTTACAAACAACGAAAATTTTGTAGAACGTTGTTATTATAGGTAATGGTGGACAGAAACGGTGCAGCTTGATAGAAAACTGTCGTGCAGCGCCATTGGGGGGCGCTGAGATCGTGACCTTTATCTTCTATACAAACATTCCAATTGAGTGTCTATTCTTGTGTGAGTGTGTGTAAGTTTTGCGTCAGGAAGAAGAGTAACAGGCGGCGCCCCTGAGATCGTCCCACTATCTTACTCAGTACACAACACAAGACCTGGCACTTCTTTTTATCCACTTTACAGAATTGGAGAGAGAGAGTTCTTCTCCTATGGCAGGGGACACGCCTGCCCTCAGGAGGTCAGATTTTTCGTTGCGCTAAAATAACAAAACAAAGAAAATAATGGACGTTAAGTTAAAGGAAAAGGATGGCCGTTAAGGAGGAAGGTAAAGATGGTAAAGTCTGGAGCTGTGGATATCAGGAGAGAAGACGATGGTCTTTGTGGCGTCACGCAGCGGCCTCAATACGAACTCCAATCTTAGATACACAGAGAAGGTAAGACCTGTGTTATTATGCAGATTTCCTTTCCTCTCTCTGTGTGTGTATGCATGTAAGAGTGGAGAGGGGGGTTTGTAAACAAACTTTGAACTGACATCCATACTGCACATATTCACAATTTAAGATTATCCGCGCTTAACCTTAAGCACATTACGCAATTTTCTCAGCTTCCAGTTAATAAGCTTTCTTTGGTATTCAATTTTATGAGAGCGAAGGAATACGATAGAAATTAGGCGCGATGCTCATTAAGTAGTTCAAAAATCGGATGCCCTTTGACTTACAAATGTGATAATTTTTTTAGAGATCAAATTGTATTTATCTCTCTTTATACCATATCAGAAATGAGGTTATAGTATCTTATTATATATTAAGATTAATCTATTCGATCCCAATAAATTTTTTTCCCTCGATTGATTACAAAAAAAATGGCTACGTACATAATTATAATTAATTAAACAATTACGTTTAGGATGTAGAAGTCCACGCCCATTTAACCCTCAATTTACTTATTTACTTTACCCTAACTACTGTTTACCAAGTTTATCGAACTATACTTCTTAATTCTGTAACTTCCAGCTTGAGTTTAACCAGCCTTATGCAATATAAGAAATGGCGAAGTTAAATCTAGAAGTTCGAAAGGTCTATCGTTGCTAAATATAGAAGGTTTATGGAAATCGAAATGACTGGGTAGTCAATCTCCGATTTCCTATTGAACTGCTTCTAAATTATTTAAAATTGACATCAGATTTGACTAAATTTATGTGATCACCGCAAAATCCATTTTTATTTATTTTTAGGATTCCAGCAAAATTCTGTTGATTTCAATTGATCTATTCTTCTATGTAACGTTTATGATTAATTGTTGGTTTTATCTTTACAGAAAAATATTTCACAATTTTACATACTCGTTTTGTAAATATTCTTAAATATAGACTCCTAATAAATAAACTGAAAACAAACAATAAATTATATAAATCTAATTCATCAAATTATGACGATTTCGTAACGTCAAATAATTCATATTTATTCTTGTAATAGTAAGAGAAACTTCAAATTCTTAAGAAAAATTAAAAACTAAACATTATTTTAGATTGCCCGGTGAAGATTTCAATGATACAGGCGTGGCCCGTTTGATGTGGGCGTGGCCAGCTAACACCAGTGTGGCTTCCTATTGGCTCCACAACTGCCTACATTTTGAATCTTCCATTCTCCATTCTGGTTGGTCAGTATTTTATAACCATTTATTTCTTCTTAAAATACATATTAGATTTTTTTAAACAATTTTTCCCCTGTAGGTATTTGATGAACTATCAGAATATGCAATAAAACAAAATCATTAAAAATACTCCAAAAATCGAGATCTTACGTAAATCTTATTAAAAAAATCTTACGTATTATTGACCGTTTTGTTTTACTAATGCCAGCGGAAATGGCAAATTCATGGAAAATTGATCAATTTAGTTGTAACAATGAAAATGTAACCTGTGCATATTGTTCTCTTAACTGCCATTCGCTAATATAATTTGCATATGGCTGTCATTTAACTAAACCGAACTGGTTGTGTGGCAAACCGTTTTAGACACATTTAGACATGACGGTCACACTCACACGACCTTCTCTTACCGCTATGCTTAAGGTACCAACTAACAACGTCTCTTCAAGCTCCTGACAGCATGCTGTGTAGTGCATATTTTGTCAGGTGGGCTTTTAGGTGGATAGCTAACTTACTTTAGAATAAATTTTTCATAAATCCAAGGCCTAGACCGGGAATCGAACCCAATACCACATTATATCTCAGCTTTGCTGGCCATGCCTCTAACCGCTCAGCTACCTGTCACTGTCACTCACTTAAGCATCACACAATCGAAACTTCCGAACGATTACCACCCCTCCCATTAGTAGAGTAAAAAAAAGTAATAAGAGATAAAAATCCTTCATAAAAAAAGAGATAAAAGTTTAAGTAGCAAAAAAACTTGTATAACTTTACTTAGTTTAAGTTCCTGCCCCAAAAATTGAAGTGATGAATGAATCCTTTAAAAAACAAATTTAATTCAGCCTTGATTTTTAACAAATTACATTATAACTTAATTAAAAATCTATAAATTTTCAAGCAGTTTTATTCGCAGTGAGGTCTCGCAGTTAAGAAGATAGTTCTTATTCTTGGTTTTCACAATTCTGAAACCTTTCTTCTGACATTATTGCCAATGATTCCTAAATTAATGTTTCTATAAATTTAACTGCAATCTAGTAAAACTATTTCCATGACATTTTGATTGTTTACCCAATATTTGCATCTTCTTCTGGTACCATTTTGAGTATCCATGCGTATGTAAGGTGCAACATGTCTTCATTGATGCTGTGTTCTTTGAAACTTAAAGTGTGTTCTTCATATGGTACATTTTTACTCTTGAAAAAATTGTATCCCTCTCTTGATAAGTCGTAAGGTATAACCGGATCTTGGTTGAAATGTACGTGAAATAGTTCCGGGTAGTTCTGGGTATCCTGGCGAAACTTAAACAACAAAATTTATTAAATTAGAAGGGGGGGGGAATAAATTAGAAATTCAGCCTCTACGAAAGTTAGCTCACACTGTCCATGTAGAGTTTGGGATAGAATGCTGATAATGAAATAATTCCTTTAACCTTGGACGCCTGCTTATGGTAGCCGTAGAGCAAAGCCACTACTCCGCCCTGGGAGACTCCACCTGGGTGACAGAATTATCATTTTTTAGGCATCTGGCGGTTTAGAGATGAACGGCGACTCGTCAGGATCTATTACAATGACCATCGGTTAACCGTGACCCTTTAAAAGCGGCTCCAAAACCGCTTTGACGGATTAACATTTAACTTTGCCATTTTCCACTTTTCTGTCGGCTCCTTTGATTTTCTTTAAACTTCCTGTTTACAAGGAACTATGCTGATCCAGAACTTTTATTTGAATACATTTCTATGAAACTACGTTTTAGAGTATTTCCGCTGAAGGTTACTAATATGTTTCCCTGTGAAGTCTTATCTCGAGGTAATGTAAGGTCTGCGCAGTGTATAACATTAACTGAAATTAATATGCGTGAAGATGATATCTCTACATTAAAGGAGTTCAAGTGCCCCTTTACTAAATGCATTTTTAGAAAAGTGGCTCCTGTTTAAACGGTTGTAACCCACTTTGAGACCCATAACTTTTGCCTTTCTCCTGTAACTGTATTAAACCAAGAGGGATTAAGACACTCTCCCCTAACGTTTCAGTATATTGTTCGGTCCTAACAACTGCACTATAGTAAAGTAATCGCCTATTTTTCAGGCGGAACGTCCAACTACAGATTTCGTATCATGGACGGGGCGGAAGCTCTTTACTTTACTATAAACAATTTTTCTGACAAATAAAAAGTGATCATTCCGTTTGGAGTAATCAGTATTCTTCCGGTCATGCATTCAAGTAGTTGGTACACCTGCAATATCCGTCATAAGTACTGTTCGTTACAACAATAGAACCAACCGAAGTACGTAATTACTTACTGCTGTAAAGCCAGCCTTACCACCAGGACTTAACTTAGGTCAAAGCCGAGCGGTTTGAGGCGAGACCAGTAAAGCTAATATGTGGTACTGGGTTCGATTCCCGGTCTTAGGCCTTGGATTTTATTTAATGGTTATTAAAAGAAATATACAGTAAAGTACGTTTGCTAGTCGCCTCCGTCCACGAGACCTAATTGGTAGTTGGACGTTAAGCCCGGCCTGAAAAAATAGGCGATTACTTTACTTTACTTAACTTAGGTCAAACTTATTGGTGAAGTAGGACAGTCAGGTAAGTTTACGCATATTTTTTTTACTGTACGATACTCTACCCGATATTTTACTCGTACTACAGTTATGGGTATGAAATATGTAAGTGAGTTTCAAAGTTTGCTAGGCAGAGTGTTTGCTTTGATGTTATGCACAACGAGTTCCAAGTCGAGTCACGTGTTTAAAACTTTTACTCAGTAAAATATTGATGTTATTGGGGGGGTCTGTCGGAGCTGTGACGGCTTCCTTTAACCAGATCAATCTAAGTCAATGAATAATGACTTGTACAATATCGAAGTGAACCATCGATTCTCTTCTCCTTACCAACAATGATTCTATTCCTGGGAATGCCGGAGTCTACAGTCTTATTAACGAGTCTATCCACATAGATCAGTGTATCTTCTACTTCTTCGGTAGCGATCAGTAATTTCTGGTCTTCTTTAGTTATTTTGGTAGAAAACCACTTGTACGTCTCCTAAAAATGATTAACAATTTACTGAAATTGGTTGGGAAATATCGTGCAAGTTGTCACTGGTATTGAACATCATTCGAGTTCTTTAATCCTCAGTCCATCCAGATAAAACCTGTCTTTCTTAGAAATATCAAAAAATAAATCTGTTGTGAACAAGCACATGAAATTTCCTTACCCCTATTCACATAATAATTTAAGGATATATACATATATAAGTGTATACAATATTGATTAGGTAATTTTATTAATTTTATTTCTTTATTATTTATACAAAATGTTTTCGATTTAATACATTTTGAATAACACACATACACACCATCTAACCTCCTTCATTCAGTTGGCAAGTGGAGAGAAAGGTACAAACATAAGTGAAGTGGAAATCTCTACACCAATCTGATGAATCTACCTCTGGTGATGAAGGAAACTCCGAAACCAATGAGGACATGCGTGCAAATCAGCCATTATGTGTTATAACTCAAATTTAAAAAAAAATCCTACACCAAAACCAAACATCTCCTTCGAGGAATAACAGCACATAGGTACTTCTGAATATTATACCCAATAACTCGACTGGGTACCCTAACCTAACATAAACCACAGTTTGGAGACACCTTCTCAAAATCTCCTGTATTTCCAGTTTATTTCTGAACAATCCTTATTTCTGAGAGAATAGTACTTACGTGACCAGCCATATTTACATTACCGTTATACTCACTTGGTCGCTATATTTACCAGAACGATATGGGGCGGTTGGAAAGATGATGTTAATGTGTGGAAATTGGCTTCGTTCAGCCATCAGCGACTGAAACTGTTCCTTCTGCCAGATTCCAGTTTTTCCTGTAATAGAAAGAAAAACGGACTGAACATTCACCATGGTTTGCTGTAAGCTTCAATCTTATTCCCGTGCTGCTATCTAGTAAATTTCCTTAAAAGACCCAATATTAGAATCATATTTCATTTCGACTGACATATCTAGCTTTTAAAAGCGTACATCACCCTGTACTGGACATCTGACCGGAAGTCCGCACAAACACCTCCCCCAGCACTGCCCTAAAAGAGACTTTCCAACAAAATGATCACTAAAGCGACTGTTTGTGTATGTATGGGCGTGCCAAGTTTCCTTCGACTCCTAGGGCATGTTTTATCGATTTATTAATTCGAAAAGTCTGCGTTCCGATTTAGAAATGTTCTTCACTGAGTTTGATCTTGTTTCGATCTTTAGTGTAGAGGACCAAAGTGGGTATTTCCGGGGAGAACTCGCAAATGATCCCAGCGTTTCAACGAGAACACTAACTTTCCTCTTAAAATATCGCCATATTCCTAAATAATTTGTTTTGCAACTTGGAATTCGTTCTGAAAAAAAATGGTCGATCTCAAAATTTTACTTGAAAACCTCGCTTAACACTAAACGGCTGATCATTAAAGTGGCACTTCTCAGTCAGTTTTGTTTTACAAATTTGGGATTTTGGTTAAGTATTAAATCCTTATTAATATTTAATAGATAATAGTTACTAACATTAAAATAGCACTTTAGGAAATTTTTAACCATCATATCGCCCAAAAGTAATCGAATTTTGACGGAGAAATGTTTCCTAATCGAAATACTAAATTTGAGTCGATGGCCTGAGTTGATTACTTTACTTTTTTAATATGTTTTTTAGAAACTAACCTAATCCATGGAGAAATATTAAAGTTGCAGTTGGTGAGGAACGTTTTTGAGGGATGTTCTGAAGTTCCAAATTGCCGGCGCTCATCCTTTCAAACTAATTAGTTATTAACTCAACTGAAAATAACTGAAAAATTAATTTTGTAAGATAAATTTTGATTGGTATTGTAGATGCGACTGGAATCATTGGAACCTTTCCACTGGTATCACAACACTTCTACATATCTTATCAGCATTATTCACTGATAACTGGTCCCAATAGAACCCCACTCTTGAATGTGTATTAGAGAAGGCCTGTTGTCGCGAAACACTTAATATTGGTTGACCCCGGAAGCGATGATCCCTCTACAATGAAGTAGTCCCATTTTAATGTCGTTTTGTGGCTTAGAAAGCACTTTTGGAGTGCCACCTGGCTGTGATACATCTCACCGCAATCCCATGGATAACAGTGTTCAGAACAATAGTGTTGAGTTGTTGACAGATAATTGGTAGTAGTAAACTTATCAAAACTACTCCACCATCGATAGTTTTAAAAAATATCGATTAGAATACAATACTTGTGCTTTAAATTTGTGCGCACCCCAAATTGAGAGCAAATGAATTGACAGCCTGAAAGGTTGTTAAGTTGAAGAAGTTAGAAATAGCCTGTGTCATGGGCACAACCCGCACTAGATCTAGCCAACAGAGAGTGCAATCAAAATCCACTAAAACTATTGTGAGGATAAACTGCGTTCACAAAATCCTGGCAAACCCCTGTTTGGACCGTGGGTATTGCCGAGCTATCAAGCAAAATGTCTGATTCAACTTCCACTACACTTCAAAACCATGCAATTAAATAGTATGAACAGGTTTCACAAGGCTTCCAAATTGCCCCGGAGTGTTTGGTAGTTCTCTACCCTAAAAGTCCCCTTTTTATTAAAGAATTAGTTTTCAGTTCTTTAGTCAAGGAATGTTGGTTTTAGTTCGATTCTAGGGAAACTGAGTGTCTCGCTTGCTTTGACCGCATCAGTTATTTTCTTACAGCAAATGTATTACATTAAAGTCAACTACCTTTTAGTACAAACTCATAGTTTTTGGAAAATCTGATATCGTAATATGCGGTAAAGGTTAGTAAAATTAAAGTAAAGTAATTGCCTATTTTTTCAGGCGGGCTTTACACGTCCAACTACCAATTTGGTGTCGTGGACGGAGGCGACTAGCAAACATACTTTACTGTAAATTTCTCATATTGGTTAAATAAAATCCAAGGCCTAAGACCGGGGAATCGAACCCAGTACCACAATACATATTAGCTTTACAGGTTACGCCTCTAACCGCTCGGCTACCGTGGCGCCTGGTAAAGGTTAGTATTTACACTAGATTATTCTTTTCAATAGGTACATAACAAAGTGATGTGCCATTTTGAAATGTTTTTCAAAACTAATAATTGAAGGAAATTTGATTTACAATTGTAAGTATCGCTGTTAGATAGTTTTGCAAAACGAATAATGATCGTAGGGAAATAATATGGAGTTAACAGTTGGTGCCCCACAATTGGAACTTAATAGGTAATTTATAAAAGAAGTTAACCTTCCAACCGCCCTACAGTGTATAAAACTGTTTTATTTAATACAGAAAAAAAGGTGATTTGGATCAGCTGTTGCAAAAGAAGTTCTAAAATAAGAGACCAGCTGATTACATAACGCTGAGCAATCAGCTGAGGCAGCGTACACTTGAATAAGATAATCGCCGAGTGCAAGAATTTAGTGCCACAACAGCGAGTGCATATTTCTTTTTAAAGGAAAAAAAATGCATATCTCAATGACATTTCAAGGGTAAACTGTAATAAAAGAAAAGGAAAAAATATAGTGAAATAGCTATAAAAAATAAGTTCCCCAAGAAGTTGCTAAAAAATGTGTAACTTATTTTTTGCAAAATTTAACACGAGTAACGACTCTGTGTGTTAATGTAAACAGCACGAAAAATTAACGAACCATTTCTAGACAAATTATCTTGCGCAAAGAACTGAGCACACGTGTAATTGGCTCATTTCGATATGCAACTGATTTTCCCATTTAAGGGAGTAGCTTTTCTTGATTCCAGTGTAAGAATAAAGAAAATCTATTATGAAGAGACTTTAACTTACCGCAACTTGCGTTTTAAACATTTTCTTTATGTTTAGAGTTTGTACTAAAAAGGAAGGTAACTTTAGTGTTATACATTTTCACTTGCTTTACTGTAACAAAATGGCAGTGTTCAATTGGTTGTGTTGAGATGAAATTACGACACAAGGCTGATAGACCTAACTTTTTCTAATAAAACAATTTAAATTGCCTTCGAACATTACGAAATACTCGGAAAAGCTATTTCATACGTCGCACTGCCTATGAATTTAGAATTTACTTAAATGAAGTAGGAAAGTCTGTTTCAAAGCTTTCAATAAGTATTCAATTAGTTTCAATCCGCACAATGGAGGAAAGCTTAGGGAAAAACTAATAAATTGATACAGTGTGGAGATGTTGCCGGTTGCCTTTTTTCCAATGCTTATTGGTCCTTACAGCGCACCTAAAAAAAATATCAAATTTCGACGCCATTTTGAGTTGCGTTACACACACTATACACGGACTGATGAACATCAACAATTAATTTGCGTGATTGAAATTCATTAATCAGACTTTGAGACTAGTAATGCATTTACTCGTATTTAGCTGTAAAGTAAAGTAATCGCCTATTTTTTCAGGCGGGGCTTAACGTCCAACTACCAATTAGGTGTCGTGGACGGAGGCGACAAACAAACATACTTTACTGTGAATTTCTTTTATTAACCATTAAATATAATCCAAGTTCTAAGACCGGGAAAAACTACTTTATCGGACTTAGCGGGCATCAGGACGACTAATTCCGGGTAAAACTCAATGTGAAAATATGCACGATCGTGATGCTTCCGTTTATAAAAAGTAAGAAGCAGACATTTTGAAAACAAACATCACTGAACTTTGAATTTACTCAATTCGCGGTTCTGTATTATCAAATAGAGGAACAAACAGAAATTTGATCCAGTTCTTTCTTTTTAGTTAGATTCTGTAATCATGGTAACATGATCGTGGTAAAAATAATTATTGTTGATAATAATAATAGTGATTTGTTGACGTCGTTCAGTGTGTATTTGCTCCTACAAAGCTAATCAAACCCTCCTTTGTACTATACTCATGAACGCCCCTTGATCATATTGAGAGAGATTCTGTATTACCTCCACAACTGTTTACATCGCGATAACAAGCACTCTGGCAGTGCGCCCTTAGGGCCTACGTGTATTCACTCTATCAAGGAGAAGAAGGTATTGTAATCGTGCAGATTTTCGATTTCGAGGCTTCACCCGTTTTGAGGTCCCCTAAGATCGAAAAAGTTTTTATATAAATTGGTCTATCGTGTGTCCGTTTGTGTAAATGTATGCTTGCTCAATAAATAATTTGAATTTAACAGAAAATTTGTGAGTTAGAATGTTGAGGTAGTGGTAAGAGGAAGTCATGAGAGGCTGCCCACCGGATTTCTTCGTTCTGAAGGAAGTTTATCCTCCAGATCATCACTTCTAAACAACAACAGGCTCATAATCCTGACGTTCACACGGCTCGCAGGAGGAGAAAAGAAAAAGTGGTGGGCTAAACGGCGCCTACCAAATACCTCCCTGTACGACATAAAAGTAGGTAACTATAACGACACTAATGTAGAAGTCGACCTTGAGGTCCTTCACCTCATACCCTCTACAGTTCTTGCTATATCTAATGGCAGCCTCACCTTTACGAGTTTCAAGAAGAAAACTATTCCTATCTTGAGACTGGTACACATCGGGACTAAAGTCTCTTCTCGATTGTGGAAGTGGTGGTGTTTAAAGCAAGGTGACCCCCGCACGCCGAATTTATTTAACTGCGATCAAGTTTTCAAGAGACTCCAATCGCACGATCAAGATCTATAATAAATCCCCCTAACAAGAATTAAATATGATTCAAATATTAGGAAGAGTTGGAAGAAAATTTAGGGTTTTGGCACCACGAGAAAAGTTAGGAAAATTCTTGTGAGTTCTGTCCACAGTTTTCCATAATTTTAGCCACAAATCTTTAGGGAAATTTTACTACCTAAATTTAGGATCCGAGAAATTCAGATTTTAGGCTTAATATTTGTAAAATAATTGGTGGACTTTAGGGGGAGAGATATTAGCGCATTCCATAAATTTTCCACTTTGTAAAAACATTGCCTTTCTCAATCAACTCATTATAAGATGATTATGGGATAGATTAATTTGTGAAAACAAAAGTCACATGGTGGGGAGCGCTAGACTCAGATCCGTTTATGAATGTGTGTGTATGTTGATTAATGGCGTCATTATGTGCGTAAGACCATAAAAACTACTACGTGAGCCTGTACACGTTAGCTGGCCAGAACCCACTACGTAAACACAGACCGACAAGCTGAGGTGTCTTCTTCTAGTTTGATTTCCGGTAGCGGCCTTGCATTATATTTAATGTACTCAATATGAAAATTTATTAAGAACATGTTTGATGTCACGTTCTCTAACCGGAAAGCAGACGTAAAGCTGTCCTCAAATAGACACATGATGAGGCAATACAACGTTGATGAGCATATTGGCCAAGATAGTAAGACAACGAGCCAAATATTTGATCTGACCGATTGTTATCTTGTAACAATGAGCGCTTTTCCTGAATAGTTTGGCTGATAACTTCTTACTTACATGCCAAACATCTGGATCTTCGATTTGGTCTATTCCAGCTTAGAGATCTCCTGAAAGAGAAAATAGGTTTTTACGAATTGCTGTCTATGAGATTTTGCTCCGCCGTAGAAATGCACCACAACACAATATTGCGGTAATGAGTTCGATCCCGGTCTTGGACCTGGATATTTTTTTAATAAAATAAATAAATGGCATTTGCGCCTTCATCCACGACAACAGATCGGTATTTGCAAATGATCAACGTAGCCAAAAACCCGAAACTCGCCATTGTTCCAATTTAAGAATTTAAATTTTGTTTGTTTGTGGGAAAGTGCAACCAGATGTACAACCATTCCTTCCAAAATGCCATGTGAGAACAAAGGAAGTTTCGCCAGCTCACGATGTTAAAGGAAATTAAAACTGTCCTCTGCAAATCCAAAATTGGCCTAGCAACATTCTGAACTTTCATATTTCTTTTTGTCAAAATGCTTCCATCGATTTTTGTTAAACTGTGAATCTAGTTTATATAATGAACAATAACTTTGCAAGAGTTTTCTAATATAATTGATTTTATGGGTTTGGGAGGGGATGATATGACAGTTTGAATCGTCACTAAAGTTCTGTGCTGGAGGTTTAGGGCACCTACATTGACCCCTAATCGCCCTAAGGATATTTACTGCGGCCACCACCAATATCAACAGGGAAATAAGGGAGCAAAAGGATTTCGGAGTAGTGCGCAAACCAGGGTCATGAAATCGTTATTGAGATCTGCTTTTTCTAGTTTTTTAAAAAAAGCGCGCGCACCTTCATCTGATGTCGTTGGCGCCCGGAGCCTTTTTCATTGCACAGCCGGTCTCTACCTCATGGCAGCAAGCTGTAGAGGCTCCCGGAAAGAGAAACTCTAAGGACTGACTAGACTTGAATCCAGCATTTCCGCGATAGGAATTCATCTCTTCCCTGGAATCGGTTTTTAAGACTAAATTTCTTTGTTACAAGTTAAATATTAAGTCTAAGAGCTCATTGCATTAAATTTATTTTGCAAAATTTATAAATATGAGGAAAAGCAAGTCCTAAGGCTAACTGTGAGGTGAACCAAATCTTTGCAATAGTTTGTTCACGTACAGTTACATCTTGGGTTGGAACTCTATTGCAATACTTTATATTAATTTTTTGCCTAGTTTGTGAAATGTGTATATAGTTCAAGAAAAATTCTTTGCATTAACTTTTTTTTGTTGTTACATAACCTTGTATACTTGTTGGAAGTTGGATATAAAAATGAGCCTGTGAGAACCGGTCCTGGAGCTAGCCAAGTCCGCGCAGCCCAACTTGTCGTATTAGAGTGGTCCTGTCCGCCTGCCAACTACCTCCTCAGGGGCTTTCCTTGTTTTATTTTATTTTTTGGTTGATTATTTTCTTGTTTTGGTCTTTAGATTGGAGAAATATTCTAAGCCGAATTTAAGTAGCCGTCTTTTTTCTTTTTGATAAAATTTAAGTTCTAAAACATTTTCCACTAAACGCAAAACGCAAAATCTCTCAACTTGTACTAACAGATTGGTCGCTACTGTGGTGAATTTTACGCGATAGTAGATTTGTACTGGGCTTTGTTGAGGTCGCCGAGCGATTAGAAGCTGGAGTGCAAAGCTAAGAGTGCGGTGGTACTGGGTTCGGCTTGTCTGTGTGGGTAATTTCAGTTAATAGCTTCACTCATCTCAGAAGAAATTGACTGCAAACTATCTGCAAAGTAACTGTCTGTCTCTCCTCGTCAGGTCTTCGGTAAAAAAAAAAAAAAAAACTTCAGAAGAAATAGGCTTTATGTTGCGGTAGCCAGAACAGTTAGCTGTTCCAGGTCATGACATCTCGCTCGAATGCTCGTTCTTAGCCCCAAACCTTGGCATAATTCCCTTAATAAACTAATTTGTAAAAATCTGTTGTAAAACACAGGCATGCCTTTATCTTACGAACAATCTCATGTTCAAAGATTATCTCTTAATTTTTGAAACATTTCATTCTTCTCAGTGTATTCAGTTAGAAATATCATTCATCATGCTGAAACTTAGAGGACGGTTTCTCTTCTAACCTAGATATGCTCTTAATAATAATCGAAGATCTGCACTTATGAGGAGTAATTCCTCTTACGAGAGGAAAAGTTATTGTTTGCGACAGTGTGGATTAAAGTGATCAGCAAACCCTCAATGTTTTGTTTAATTTTCTGATTTAATGCTGAACGTAGATGAATGTAATAAGTTCGACCTCACAGTTGACGCGCCTTAAATTAAAATAATCAAAGTTCGAGATTCCATTGAGGTCATCTAAGAAGGTTTGATAATGATAAAACTATTCAAGGTTTTTTATTTGAATTCTGCAATTTAACAATTTGTCCGTATTTAAAATAATAAATACGTCCTAAACAAAGAAATGAACTGTAGTAACTACGTTTAGTAGGGATTTTGAATTGTTTTAATTTAGATAAATATGTTGTTTACTGTATCATATTCTTAATCTGTAATCGATTATTTTTGTAATTTGATTACAAAACAAATTATAACTTCAAGTACGATTAAGTAAACAAACCTGCATCACCAGCTTGGTTTATCATAACCTTGTGTTCCATATGATTATTAGTGGCTCAACACTTCTAGTAGTGTCGTGATTTCTTGGTGCAATTCCATCATCAGATCTAGCGTCCTCCGTAATATGTTCTATTTGGAGATATACATTCTGTTTCGCAGTTTTATCTTAGCATTGTCCTTTATCTTCTACAAAACTTGAGTAAGTATTATCTGTTTGAATTCTGATTGATTACCTATCTTCTGTTTGCTTTTAAAAAGTATTAAAGCAATACTAACTAAACTGAGTGCGTTCGCTAATTATACTGCATTAAGTACCCGCTTTGCCACAACTAACCTAAACTGAGGTTTCCTAGCAAACTGTTTCAAATAAAATTTGCTGAACTATGTACAACTGTGTTTAGTTATTACTTCAAGTTTAACCTTGTGTGAACACTCACTTGACTTTCTCTCGTGATTAAATCGTGCGTTGGTCACTGTTTCGTTTCCATTCAGCTGACTGGAGAGAAAATAGAACGCTCAACTTGGTGCTTGCAGAGCTGAAAAGGAGTCGACTCTGAGGTCTGATATAATAGTTGTAGGGCAATGTTTCAGCGAGGCTTAACCATATGCATGTTTTGCGCCCCTTTAATAACCTTAACAAATGAGTTTTTTTGCAGGAGCAAATAGTTTTTAGAAATATTTTAAAATATTCCACACGTTCCGCAGTTGTCTTTTTGGCTTATTCCGTGTGGAATTGAATTTTCTTTTTTTCTCACAATCGTTTGCTTGCCTAGCTCGTGCAAATTTGTTATTATAACATAATTGATAAAAGATACATAGCTTGAACTACACTGGAGCACCGCTCCACAACTATTATATCAGACGCTCTGAATTGTACGAGTGTTTTTCTTTAAATTTAAAGGAATACGAATTTAAAGGAAATTTAAAGGAATATAAAGAAAGGAATACTTTCCTTCAGTCAGCTGGATGAAGGCGAAACAGTGACCAATGCCCGATTTTAGGACTTAAATTGCCGAGAGAGAAATTGGTGCGGCTATACAGCTTTTTGATTTCAGAAAGCGATGATGGTATTTGGTCAAAATGTACCATCAGTGTCGTCATTTGACACTCTTAAAATTGCATAATGTTATTTCTTGTTTCAGAAAGAATAAATTCTTGATTTCGAAGCGGTATGAGATCCTTGCAAGAGACCAAACTGACGGTCCAGGGGAATCCCAGCATCCTATTCGAATAGTTATTCTGTAGCTGCGGTTGTAACGCTGTGCTCAGAATGTTAAACTGTCTTCCAACATGGCGCAGCTACACGAATGCACAGTTTAGTGACAACCAACAACTTGTCAATTTAGTTTTACAATGTGCACTCAATGTTATTATTTTCTTGCGTTTGGTTTGTTTGTAGTATGCCAATACTGGTTCTGTTAAATATAACATTCATTTTGCTAATTTTTGTATCTTATTTATTTAAATATCGAAGAGATAGTTTACAGAGACCAGTTTCTGCCGCTACCACTGCTCGCTTCCAAGCGTATCGCCAACGCGAAAGGAGAGTAGGAACTGGTAATCTTGGTGAGACGTTTCGCGCTCATCAGCCTTATTCAGGAAACACTTTGAAGAACAGAGATGAATTTCATGTAACCTAGGACCATGCTTAAACAAACCTGCAGGGGTAAAGTATTGTGCAATTAATTTTCCAAATTTAGAGAAAGTCGTTTCCGATAAAGCGGAAAATCTGTTCAGGAAGTGGCAGTTCAGAGAGACGATTTTTGTCTAAATCGTCCGTATGGTGGTAGCATTAAACCAAATATAAAATTTGAATATACCGATTGTTTTAGGAATGCCGAACACACACATTTCGACTGATACACGTACTCATTCAATAAATACGTGCAATACCAAGAAATGAACTAAATATTGTGAAAGTTGTTGATCGATCCAGAACCCCTCCGAACTTACACATACAGAGAAAACTGAGTTTCTGAAATTGCAAATAACGGAATTTGAAATTATCTATCGCCTTCGTTCCCAGTGAATGCATTTGCAGGAGGATGAATCAAGGATCCTGAATGATTGGCCGAGCAACAGGTGGGTGGTAAAGGCCATATAGTCATCAAATTCTTGGACTTTTTTTAGACAGACGTTATTTTCTGACGTAGTCACTGACAGATGTGTTGAGAAATGGTTACATCTCTGAAATCAAACCTACCTACCTCATGCCAATAAGCCAAATAGACGGGGCTTCTTCAGAGCAGTTCGCCAATCATCTCTGTCTAGAGCGTTCACCACCTTTTTCTACAACCCAATGCGTTCCTCCATATTGTAAGTTGTCTTTCGATTAGGGATCTTTCCAGCTCTCTAATTATTTTGGGTAACCTGCCTATTAACGGCGTGATATTTCATTTGGGTAGGCTGCAACTGGAATGGCTCTTCTATCACTCTCAGACAGAGTATTAGAGGCTCCTAGAAAGAGAAAGTATAGATTTCAATATATCTTGACTACTCTACTCAAGCGACAAAAGTCTCTGTATTCAACATTCAGTGAGAAAAGCAGGTGACGTAGATCACATTTAAATTTTGTAAAAATTTTCTGTACGAACGATATATCCTGTTGCCCTGGACATAAACACACAGCAACAGTGCACAAACTTCTGCAGTTGGTAACATGGTACCGTAGGTCATAAATATTTATTATTCATTGTGCGCGGTGGACAGTACGCAGACATAGTTGTGTACTCGTATTTAACAAGCTAAAAGGGAGGTCACTGTCTGAATTACCTGGACATGATGCTTGAAGCGAGAAGTTCATTATTTAGTTCTTCAACGCAAGCCGTCAGTTCTAATATGTAACAAAATTCAGTAGCAATAGTATTTTTTTTATTGGCATTGGCTTCCGCCATACAGCCAGCATCGTCAAGGTGCTTATCTCTAGAATATCACTCACTCTCCATTCTTACTTATCTTAACAAAAGGTTTCTTTACAAGTTCTTTGTTTTTAGGATTTCCAAATTTGGAGAAGTAGTGTTACATGCCTTTTCTTACTTATCGTACTCATCACGATAGTACAGATTTAGCTTGGCAATCGCTAAAGTATTTCACTTTAACTTGGCGCATAAAGTCAGTTAGGCCTATTACTTTTTCGGAGTCCCTGAAACGAACAAATTTTTCTTTGCCCCCAAAATAATATATCTCATTGCTGATCAGCTTCTTCTAATTCTATTGGCAGAAAATTGATTTTGTGAGAAGTCGGATAGCTTTAAAGATCTAAAAGATGGTTCTCGATTAGCCAAATCCAAAGCTGTTTCTTTTTTGTTTAGTAACCCTCCAATTTCAAATTATCTCCAAAGATATTCCTCGTGAAGTTCGACCACAGACCATCTAAAGATGAGTCTACCACCTTCCTCACATTTCCCAGTGTTACATCCAGGATCTCTTTGGAACTGTAAGAGGTCCACGTGTTCAAACCTGTGATTCGGAATAGTTTTCAGAAGTTTTGTTTCAATTTTTTTCAAAACAACATTGGGAAGTAGAATATTGTGTAAAGCATGTTCTATAGCGATAGAAACACGCAGTAAAACACAGTTCTAAAAAAAAAAAGCCATTACAGACGGAAATCTAAATATTTCAAGTAGACATGATTATCATAGACATTATTCCAACTTACTGATTATGCAAGCGCATGAATGTTCCACGAATCTTGGTAATTAGCCATTCAGGAATTAATGGCGTAAGTTGTATAAATAACAAAACTGTGTTTACCTCTCATTACCCAGCAAACTCAACAGCCATACAAACAAATACGATTTAAAGAAAAACGAATGGTTTATGTTTATTTAAAAATCAATGTTTGCTACACTTCTAAATTCTATATTTTTAGAAATAGGAAGTATTGCAATAATATCTAACTAATGGGGTTTCTTGTGCCCTGAGAAAAACAAAAATTGTTCAGTACGTGGGCCTGGTGTGAGTGTGTACAGACAGAATGAAGTGCAAACTTGGTGCACGATTATGATTTCGCTGTTACCCCCACTCCGTTAAGCGGAAGTGCCACTTTACTGAATCGATTTGAATTGTCGATTACGAATGATTAATTAATTTAAAGAGAAACACTAATAAGAATAATTGAAGGGTAAGTGAGAATTAAAAACGGACAAAACTTAATGGTAAACTGCCGTAATTTGAGCAGAATATTTACTCAAAATTACTTTACAAGATTGCACATAAAATGAGCAAAGAAATGAACTCGGAGGGGTGCTGAAAGCACGCAGCCGGTAGGTGAAGGTTCTAGTCCAGTTACAGTTAGGGGAGACAGTCCTTTGTTTTAGGCAACGGTACCTAACTGCGTTGATTTTTCTGCAATGTCCAAGCAGCCGCCAAAGGGTTTCCTTTGACCTTGGCCACAATTTATATTAATTAGTTTGAAACTTTTTCTCAAGAAATGCTTCCTTGAATGACGTCACGCTTCCGCCTACATTATCTATTTATCATTGTGAGCATTTATGGTATTCAATCGAACGAAGAAGGAATTATCGCATTTTTATTCTTTATGCTTTTATTAAGTGTATTATTCATGTCTCACTTTCTAAAATTTATTAGTCCAATGGTATTTTTGTGAGCACCTACTGCATAAATGTTCAAAACAAATGTTGCTACTTATATACTATCGATGAAAAAGCAAAATATCGGAACTTTGTCACAATCACGATCCAAGTAGGAGCATAAGGAAGTTTTTTTTTTTTTTTTTAATTAGAATTGTACTGAACTAGTTAAGACAAACATTCTTAATAAGAATACTAACAATAAGAAACACATAAATATTTAAGACAAAACAAGTAAATACTGAGCATATATAAATACATGAATAGAGGTGAATTATCGGTCAAGATCAAGGATTAATGCAAGCTGTTCCAAGGTTAAAAGAAGAAAAATTAATAATGTTGCAAAGAAATAAAAATATAGGCACGTGTGGCTATAAATTTGATTTGTTTGAGGGGGGGTCAGGGCGACACTCGGCGTGAGATGCCGAACTACGCCGACTGTCAGCCGAACTTACGCACCCAAGGTGGTGGCCGTTAAATACTGAGTGACGCAAAACCGGCGCAGTCAAAGGTGCGCTTAGTATTAAGACACTTCTGTTTCTGTACTTGCGGCACCCCCACCAATGTACCTGGACAATGTTGTTTTCTCCCCACCATCGTGGAAACATATCTAAAGTAATGATCCCCACCACCTTCCAATTTCAGCCTTTACTGATGAGTGAGAGGACAAACTGCTATTTCTCTCACGCTTATTCTCTCAAACTCTCTATCATATACAAACCACGACCTAAACTAACAAATATACACGCGTAAATACATACATAGACACTCGGATACCCAAAGTGAGGACCGGCTAAGCGCGCTGTCTAGCGGCCAGCCAAACAACCAAGTCACAGCTCGCAACAACATTGCGTCCTCAGTGATCGCCCCGCAGTCAAGCGTCGTACTTCGAGATGGGAAGGAGGTCGCTTTGTTTCGAAACACCGCCAGTCCCATCCACGTAATTTTCGCACAAGTGTGGCAACCCCCTTAGTAAAAAACAAAATACAAAAATCCCTCCAATAAAGAAAAAGTGTGTTAATATTTCATTTTTTTTTGTTCGTTTACTTTTTTTTAATTAGTTTGTTTTCCTATTTTCTTAGTTCGTTCATTTCTTAAATAAATAATATAAAGAATATATTTATATATATATAAATATACAAGTATACAAAAATCAAGCACCCAAGAAGAATATAAGTAATTAAATTAAAAAACCGTCCGAGTTCTTAATGAGGAAGTCAGCTGCATATCACAAAAAGAAACAAGGTAATTAAAAAAATTGCATTTTAATTACAAAAAAATAAGAAATGCATTTCCCGGAAAGTCTCTTATTATTATTCCTTTTTGTTAAAATGTGATTTGAAAAATTTTTGTTTTTGAGTGCGCCCAATTAAAAATAAAATTGTATTTTGTGTTATTCAATTCAATACAAGGTCAAGTGCAATACACAGGATTGCAACGCGGTTTTATTTTATTTTTCAGAGATAGACAAATTCCCCCTACTATTTACGCCCTACTTTTTATTTCTGCAATATCAATGGACAAAAAACCTTTTTCCCTAAACTTAGTACATCTTATCATAAATATTACCCACGACCGGTTCCAAGATTACAATAAAAAATAAGAAAAATTACTGTATAAAAAGGGGGCGTAAAATTTTTTAACAATTTCATTTTATTGTTAATTTTCCTCATTTACTTTATGTTTTTATTTTATTTTACTTTTTTTTCACAAATAAGTGTTGCAATAGTTGTGAAATCTTTTTTATTTTATTTTAATTTAAACATGCGTCAGCCTGGCATCAGCTGTTTTTTATTTCACTTGTCAATGCACTTTTTTTTAATTTTTTGTTAAACTAAATGCAGTTTAGTACACTTTAACATTTTTAAAATAGAGTTCAGCATTATTTTTTCTCAAATTTATTCATTTTCTAATTATTTTATTCAATTTTTTTTTTTGTAACTTTCTCTTACTGCTAGCGAAACGTATTTTTGTGATCGTTGGGAAAGTGGGAACTTTGCTCTTTTTATTGTAACCTACCCGGTATTCAAATAAACGTTGCGTGTAGGTTATAAATGATAACCCAAAATTTTGAAGTACCTGCTGTTCAAAAAAGTAAACAAAAATCTTTTTAATAAGTTTGAAGTTAATTTTCTTAAGTAGGAAGGTTTATTTCAATTTCTGGTCAAGATTGGATTCTCATCCCAATTTTCAAGGTTTAGATCTTAAAAGCACTTTATTTTTCGCCAAATAATTGCCAACTAATGATCTTTTAATTTCATCTGATTCATAGAGCATGTTGCAGTTCTTTATTTTGTTGACCGGTCCAGCTTTTCTTTTGGAATACATGGAACTCGGGGGCCAATGTTAAAGCCGATGCCATCTGCTTTGGTATTTCTTTGCAGTGTTCGGAGTTTTCGGCGAGACCTTTCAGCCTTCCTTCAGGTCGAAAATTCAGAGCCAGTAAAAGTGGCCTTTATGTGATCGGTGCATCAACTTAATGTGTTTTCCGCTTTAAGTTTTTTAATTATTATTTTCTCAAAAATGGTCCCCTTCTTGTGGCAGTAAAGTTAGAATTTCACTTGTAGGTCTGTCTATAGCTTTTATTTATAACATTTACGGGAGATTCAGAAAGAGATTAGGTACAATTAGGCTTGTATCTAAAATCAAGTGCTATTTAGTAACTTTTATGAAAAGTATCTACATATTTTAAATAATTTTAAACTTGTTCTCTCTTTTTTTTAATCTGATTCGGCGTAAGAGAAAGTTAATAGAGTTATAGACAAGTTTTTTATTTTCAAAAACACAATTTAAAAATGAAACACTGCTTTTTTTTAGAAGTAGGTAAAAAAGAAGAAGTTATTTTAGATTATTGCATTAGAACTGTTTGGACGAAGCCCACGTTGTACAGATCAGCTGATAACCACATTTTTCCCTTGTGCGACATCTGATTTCATAAAATGTCTGTATTCAAGAGAGGTTAATTATCTTATTTTTATAATGAGAATCAATATTCATAAATTTTAACGCGAATTATATATTAATGTTTTGAATGTAATAAATTGAGTGTTTTTACTTCCTTTTACCGCTTGTAAGAGGAATTATAACGACCCTGCCAAAGGTTTGAAATGATGTATCAGTAGCATGTCTTAAGCACAGAAACTGGGTAGAGTTGAAACTCTATTAAGCTCCAGTACTGACAGAAACTAAGCGATTTGAATCCCTCAGCTGGAAGTGAAATATGTAGTACTGAGATGATTTCTCTGTTTTTTAAGGATAACTATAAGGAATAACTTGAACTTATGGTCCATCACTTTTACATCCATCCATCTTCCAGCCCATCTTCCATCTTCTTTAAAGAAGAATTAAAGAGCTTTAGGAAATGCGGAGTTGGCAAGAAATGGTCTAATTAGGAAAATGGGAATTTCATTCTCTATTTCCTCGTAATCGGCGGATACTATTTTTTTAAGTTCATGCAGACTAACAACTTGGACATGTTCAACCAATGTACGCTGCTTCATTAATATTACATTAGCAAGAAATTAAGCTCTTCGAGTTGTAAAATCCATTTGGTCGTGGGAGTGTTGTTTCTTCTCAAAACAAAAAAAATGGTCTCCTTTGGCGCTTCTGATTTTCACTTAATATTCCCTGTAATAAGCAATTCGACGTGTAAAGTAAGTGAAAATCGGATACTCCTGCGCAGGAAACAGAGAGTACCACAGCCAACTTAATTTAAAAATGCAAAATCGCTGAAAATTTAATTTTAGTTTAGCCAGATCAGGATGTAAGATTTTCGCCCAAAACCTATTTTTAAACGGAAGTGCCCAATTTTTCGAATCTGTTTGCTTTTCAGTTTTATTGCGAAGGTAACAATAAATATTTGCGCTAAAATTTTGTAAACACACTTTGAGAAAATTCATTTTAGTAGAATGTACGCATGGGATGAATTTTCGCGCTACTCTAAGGTACCATTTCAACAAGTTGTAAGGTTCTAAGTCTTGTACATTAGTAAGAGTTAAAACGGTGAAGAAGTTTCTGTTTTGCGTTTTTATCCAGTAATACAAGGAGCTTTCTTACTTAGGTGCCGAAGATTTCTTTGGTTTTGATCAAAAATGCAATTCTTTTTTCCTTTGAATCTCTTTTTGGTTCAAAGTGCTTTGTCCAAGGTTTGTATATTGAATAGCCGGTATCCCAGATGGTTGTGTAAGATTGTGTGGTTACAGTTTTAGGCCGATCTTCTAGTAGTCCGTCTTCAGAGAAGTACCGAACGCCCTGTTTAGACTAAGCCGCTCTTTTATTCGATATTGAAAATTAAAGGACAGACTGCTTACAATCCTTGATCTTCTGCTAGCGTTAATTCGTACTAAATGAAGTAATTTATGACGGCACGAAATTACAGTATGTCTTATATTTCTAAAGACTTGATACACTAAACGACTACGTTAAGAAGTTGTAGGAAGACAAATACTCAACTCACCGTTGAACCAACGTAACGGGGAAAGAATGTAAAAATGAGAACATTTCGGCTCTGGGAATCCTCCCCAGCATCTGGAAGCTATTGCAGCCAGCTCTGTCGGAATAGACTCTTGCAAGTTTTCCATCGAGAAATCATTTCTCGCATTTCTTCTGACTTAGCCTTCTAAGATCCTCATAGAGATATAAGTTCGAAGTCATCAATTCATCAGTTATTGTCAATTAATGTTTATTTTATAGCCGAAAAGATCATATTGCCTAAATTATTTAGAGATTACTTTAGAAAATTATTAAGAATGTAATTGTTTGGTATGTCAAAGTAGTAAAGTTAAAGATGTGGTTAGGTTTGAAGTGCAGGATAATATCGCTGATTTTATCCGGTCTTAGCGCGCTTGTTTCTGACCGGATGCAGATTTTCAACCATCATCAGAGGTTGATTTCTTCAGTTGGAAGTAGAGGATTTGATTTCCACTATGTTTTGTCGTTATTATTAACGATAATAAAAAGTTATTTATTTGTTTCTGAAACGGGAACCCTTTCACAAAATGCGCTCTTGTGAGTGCAAACATACATGCGACTTTGTAGAATCAATGTTCATCTGGCTCCCTTCAACTTGGAATGTTGGCAACACATTTAATCCAAGTTATTGTTGTATAAGTTCGTAGAATTTAAATTCCTCCAAAAAGGGCACCTTTAGAAGCATTTTTCTTATGAAAGTATCCATAATTGACTTTGTCTTGCATACCAATGTGAAGCAATGAGTGTATGACGTTTTTTGAGGACAATCAATCGTTGGGAGCCAATAGATCCTTCTGGTATTTCCGGTTGAGGTATTTTTATCGCTCAGTATCTGAACCCAAATCCGTTTTCTCACGTAGAGTTACTTTTGAGTACCTCAAAATGTCGCAATACTTCCTGAGTAAGAAATAATACCAAGATTCAAGTGAACTGACATCTTAAAATTGTCCCTGAAACTTCTAAAGAAGAAAGAATATTTTATTACCAAATTTATGCGATTTTGTTTTTTTTTACACATTCTTTGTGTTCTGTTTTTGAAAAATCTTTCTTACAGATAGAGGTTGGCACAAAGTAAAAATGCCTAGATAATAAATTTAAGACTGGCCCGATCGTACCTCGCTTCCCATGAGAACTGGGGATAATGTACAGTGAGTAAATTATCTAAATTCAAGAAAAAAAAACTTTATATTTTTTTAATTCCTGTTTGTTTGTATGTGAAAATCAGATATTAATTTCTTGAAATCTTGAAATTATTTATTTTTAATTAATTTAATATATTTTTTCAAGTTTTTTTTAAAAATTAATGTTTTTTTATTTTTTGTGCCTGCCTTTTCTCTGTTTTTGTTTTGTCTTTTGCTTTTTAATTAAATGCATTATTTATTTTGAATGCGATTTATTTGTGTTCTCGTTATCCTGCCACAAGTGCTTTCCAAATCGAAAATGTTAGATGAACCTCAGTCCGGTTTGAAAATGAAACTATTTGAGCGGAAATGATTACAGACAAACAAAAAAATTTTTAAAAAAAAAAATCTGGTTTTTGCAGAGCACTCTTGCGACAATTTCAGATACCGGAAGGTGTTTAAACGTACTTCCAGACTAGATGCCTGGCGAATAATTTGACATACAGTTCGTACGGTTAAAAAGTACACAACTTCTTTATTCTTGAAGAAGCTCTTGATGAAGGACAGCAGTGCTAACCGAAACCTAAAGAGATTGGCCTCCAGAGTAGATTTCCTCTGGCCATTGCCGATAAAACTTTCCCAAAGTAGATTTAAATATTTAATGGGAATAAGCTAGAATTATAAAAAAAAAAATAAAAGTAAAGTAGTAATTGCTTATTTTTCAGGAGGCGACTAGCTAACACTATACGGTAAATTCCTTTTATTAACCATTAAATAAAATCCAAGGTCTAAAGACCGGGTATCGAACCCAGTACTTGCAATAATACATGTCAGCTTCACAAGTCTTGCCTTCTAACCGCTCGGCTATCGTGGCGCCTTAAATATATTACTTTTTCGGGTAGTTTTTGGACGACTTATACACAATATATGCTTATGCAATCATTATATTGCTTGTAAAAATGAAATTTCTTCCCAAATTTTTGGAGTTGGAGGAAAATTTATGAAGTTATGATTATTGAGAACACTAGTAAGGGAGGCCTTGGGAGTTTTCCAGTACTCTAAGAAGGTATTTCCGCCCATTTGAAAATTAAATGAAAATACAATCTTTATTTTAAAATATCGAATCTGTGATTTAGAAGGCATTAGTACTTCACTTAAAAAAAAAATCGCAAACTAGGAATTTTTAAAAGTACTGTTTATCCTACTAAAATTAGCTCTATTTACATGTCTATCTAGAAATGGCCTCCCAACTAGTGTTTGTATATTTTCCTTTTCTCCTATTTTCTAATTTTAGTTAATTGTTGCTTAAAATTTGGCTTAATTATTCATACTTTCTTTTTGTTTGATTTACTATTCCATATTGCTTCTGCGATTGCTTAAATTGGCATGATCAAATAAATAAATAAATAAGATTAATGTATTGTGTAATACTGGGTTTATTAATAACTGCATCTATTTTTAGAAGTTTATTTTGTATTTCGCAAACACAAGTCACACACGAACGCAACAACTAGCAAACGCTCGAGCCTATCAAAATTTGGCTTCAAGCTAACTTTTACTGTTTTCAAAACATATTTTAATTTTTTATTTATTTTGTACATGCTTTAAGTTTAAATTTTGTATTTAAAAGTATTAACTCTCCTGTTGAAGCTTGTACATTCTGAAGTAAAAGGATGATTTGCGGAAGTGTCAGAATGACGACATTTGTTGTTTTCACTGGAACTTCATGTTTTCTTTTTTTTAAAAAAAAGATCGCTGAACACACACCCACAAAATGACATCATACGGCTTCCTTTTACCGTAGATTTGTATTGAAAGAATTGTTGAATAAAGTATGTAGTAAATATTGGAGATGTTCTCTTGCGTTGAACGAAAGCATGATGACGTAACAGCTTCCTAAAAACCACACACTTAACAACAATTCTCCCACAAAATGAAGGCCAATCATAGTTTACCAAATGAAACCCACCAAACAGGGGGGAAAACTGGAAGAAGTCTTGTGCAATCGTGGTTCTGGGGGGTCGCTGATGTTCTCCCAAGCTAGAATATAGGGGGGGGCTAGTAGCTATAACAATGTACTGAAATGGCACATTAGAGAATAGCCTAACTTCTCCCCTCCCTGAGAACTTCAAATAAAGCTCATTACACGTGGAATACGTGAAATAAGAGAAAAGCCACGTTTATGTAAACAGTGTCCCCCAGATTGAATCATAGCTTCGAAGACGATTATTAAAATAAAAATTGATCGAATAAAATGGCCGATTTTGACTAAAAGTTTACCGAAACTAGCACCTAAATATATTTAAACCTCTAGCGATTTATTTTTTTTAACGTTACACTGAACACCCCCACTTTGCAGACACACGATTTGAAAGAATCACTTTTTCGTATTCGTAGGACCCATAAAACGTGCATTTTAGGGAAAAATTATAATCGAAAATCAGTTCGATTGCAATATTTCCTTTTAAGAGTAGGAACAGGAAGTCGTGTGTGTGTCCGCTTCCACTATTGTCGCAGGTGTCAAATTTTGGAGTTTTCACCGTACAGAGTTTTAAGAAAAAGTGATACAAGTTGATCTGGGAGTATGTCTGTGACTGAGATATCAAAAGGAAAAGTCAAAGGGAGCCGATACCAAGGTATTCGACTACTAAGTAGATATCTCAATGTGCGGCTTTGCAAAATGTATCAGTTAGAACTTTAAGAATTGTAGCCAAAGAAGTTGGAGTGACCACACCAGATATTAATCTTCTGTTACTCTACTATATTATGGAGAAGGTATTGAAACAATTCATACCTTTCAACATTACGCAGATGATGATGCTGTAAAATCTATTTAAATGACACTTTGAAGGGAAAATTAAGCCCTGCTCTCCTTCAGAACGATTTTTCTGAGAAAATTGTACAAATAAAGTTCTTCGTGCAGATTGTGAAGTTTCCCGCCGGAAATACCTTCTTAGATTATTACCTCTTTTCCTTAATCATTTTTCTAGCAAAAATGCTATGACGCAGTTTGCAGTAGGCTTCTCTGTAAGGTTACACTTGATTGTAAAACACCATTGCAAACTTTAAAACGTTTGAAATCAACAATGAATGAACTATGAACTCAAAAGTTCGGAGATTGAAGACAATCCGTCGGTTCAAACGTTGAGCAGTTAGAGGAAATCGTGTGAGGAGCAGATTTTTTGGAAACAAAACGAGTGTTGCGATTGGTTCAAGTGATTTCTCCAATTATAGCCCAATGAACAAGTTATGTAAGGTCGATTGCTGTCGATTGCTGGTTGCTGATAACAGACAGTTTTTCATTAAAGTGCATAAAGCTAAGTGCATCGTTCGGGCCAACAAAAAAAAAATCAGCGCTGTGCACGCGGCCAAATGCATGCTGATAAGCAGGTTGACGTAACTTCTCATTTCCTTTACTTTCTTTCTGCGTGCTCTACCAGTAAGAGAAGTTATCGGGTCGATTTTTTTGAGACTTCACCGGCAATATCTGTGTTGGAGGTACCTTGGGTTCGAAAAAGGGTTTCTACAAATTGGTCGGTCCGGTGTGTTTACCCACCATAACTGGAAATCGGAAAAAGTTGTGGAAGTTGAATTCCGTTTAGGCGCCTTTAGTGGACCAGTTGTGGTCAAAATTAGACAATCGGAAGTTACCACTTAACTGAAGTTTATTTTTGAGATTTTCTTTTAAGTGCCTCCAACAATTTTCTTTCAGCTCGGTTTCTTCGCCTTTTATTTGAAACATTTATACTGGAAAATTTGATTTATGGGTAATTCCAGGTGGGAGGGGCGATGAACAGATAAAATGAGTAATTTTTGTGCTGGATAGAGCTCTCTTTTGAGTATTCATACTGAGAGCCTATATTTGCTATTAGAATTCCGAGTTTAAATCCATCTACCGGAAGTAGTTCTTAACGCAAACGATTGTTGACTATATTGAGATTTCCACAATAGTGGTTCCTAAGGCTCTTCTACAAACTTCGTATATACTAGTTGGCATTGCAGACGCACATATGTACTTTACAAGTTTTATAATCGGGTTTTACAAACTTCATAATCTTGCTAAGAATTAATTAAATATAGATATTGTTGTTTAAAGAAGATTAGTGAGTTAGAGGGTTTGCACAGTTGGACAGTTTGCGCGCCCCTTGACAGAAAATTAGCGTAGAACTTCCCTTGTAGAAATGATACTTTGCCATCTTACAGAATTATTATTGCAATTTTTTAGTTGTTCTCGAAAACGGGTTTTTCTGAACTATCTAGCATCGTAACTTAGCATTTAGCTCTCCATATCCTTTACTAAAAATACTTTTTCCTTGAAAATTATACATTTCGTGAAGAGGGGGGATACACACTACCCTCTGAAGTGCAGTTTCAGGGTGTTGCGCGTTGTACAATCTGATTGTTGTTAGAAAGAATGAACTATTTCAAAGATTCGCTGTTTGAACTTCGAACTTTTGAGAATTGTAGTTAAAAAGGTGACAGTGTTAATTTCCTTAAAGCTGCATGTTTGTATTGATCGCAATGAAGGTGTCTTCCTTCTTGATTTTTTAGTTTTTTGTTTTTATCAGAATATCCGTTTCGACGTACTCTGGATTCGGAAAAGTGATTTTTTACCAAGTAGTTCTTAGTGTTGTATAAGTTTGCGATAACTCGAAAATGAAGAATCGCGTTTAGTTGATATCCGATTTGATATATCGATTAAGGTTTTGGTTGAAATCGATCAACTGGAGGTGCCACTGAATTGAATCGATGTTGGATCAATTTCCCGTAAACTGAACAAAACCATGGTAGATCTAGGACTTTATTTGTGAAATTTCCCCCAGGAAAATAGTTCTTACAGCAGTTCAGAAGGAGAGGTGGGGTTAATTTTCCCTTTAAAGACTCTAAAGTGTCATTTAGGTAAATTTTGCCGCCTCATCACCTGCGTAATATTAATAGGAATGAAATATGTAAGTGAACTAGTTCGCTATCTAGTAGGCTAGATCAGTTTTTAGTTAGTTCGATCTGACGACTCTTGGAAGCGGCAGGCCTAGAACATCGATATTTACTTGCTGCCCTAATTTTGTACCTCCTTCCCATCCCCACTTTCACCGCCAAAATACACTGGTGCATGTTTTTTTAATGCCATTTTACTGATATTTAAGCTATGTACCTTATCTTAATTTGTTGCTTTTAACTCTAAATGTAAAGTTTTCATAATAATTATTTTCTTTTTGTTTGAACAGTACTTACTTTATAAGCGACTTATCTTTATTTCAAGTTATGCTTCATTTATTACAGTTAAAAAAAGGAAATTCTAATTTTCTAATTTCCAGTCAGAGAAAGCCTTGTGAATTTTCACCCAATACTTTCTCGAAACGAGGGCATCTAGAAACACTAGAAAATTTCTCACGATAGCAGCATTTAACTAGAGCTATTGAGAAAGTACCACTTTCTCTTGCCGTAATTTACGTCAAAGATTCTTGACGGTCTGTGCTGTAAAGTGAAATGTTAAGGTATGACACCGCAGCTTGCTCGAGAAACTTCAATAATTTTTTTTTGCTTCTATAGAAAAAGGTTTAAACCAAAACTATTTCTTACATACTCCATGTTCTGGTACAACTGAAAACGTTTAGCGATTGTCTAGAAAATTACAGCTATCTGCGCTGCACTTCCGGTAAGACTTCTGAGGGAAGTCTGGTCAGACGATTAATATTTATTACACTCTCTCCACCCTCAAGAACCTCAAACTTAAACACCGTGTCCTGGGGAAATGTTTCGAATAAAATGAACAGATCTAACTGTAGTATTGAATAGCCTAACAAAATAGTGTAAGCCTTACTGAACCTAGTATTGTGTAGCCTGAAAGCATGCACGGACGCTTAAGCGACATTTTGAGGGAGGAGTTCAGCCTGACGTTTAAATTTAAACTTCCATGTTCCACATCAAATTGTTTCCAGACAATCAAACTTACCGATGAATTTGTTAAAAAAAATCTGCGACGGAAACGACTTCCTTTTATAACAATCTCTGGCTACCAACTTATACGATATCTTCAAACTACGAATGGCAAAACAAATTTAATTCTTACTGACATGATACCATTTCAAAACCGTACATTACTCTGACATGACACGTTAGAGAAAGCCTAATTCCTTCCCTTCTCTGCCCTAAAGCGTATTATTTTAGGGCACAGTTTCGAATGAAAATTACAGATCTATATCTAATGACGTGCCCACAGGAAGCTTAGAAAGAGTAATGCGAGCCATTTCCGGGAAAATCTCAATAAAAAGTGAAAAATTCGATCAATAAAATAGTTGCTTCAGTTGGGAAATTTTCTGCACCCTTGGAATTTCAGCAACCCATTGAAACCTTGATTTTTGGGTTTTTAGGAGTTCCGTTGTTGATTACTCGCAACACAGCAATTTGAATAAAATTACTCTCAAACATGGACAGCTTATATATTTCCGGTGGAGACTATATCGATAATTTGTTATAATTACCTCACTTACGAGGGTTCAGTAAAAGAAAAAACAAAAATATTGCTACTGATTGCCGTTAGTGGGTGGAACCTGCGGCAATTCGTTGTTTTGTCTAGATGGCAGCACTACCTTGCCAGCGTGCGCGATATGTCGGTGCGAACTAGAGTGCGCAGGCGGCGGTGCAACGTTAGTAATGTAAACGTCGCTGTAATGCCTGCCTTTGTCACGGCTATCGTGACCTTCAAGTCTAGATTGCCCAATGAATGCGACACGCATCTACAAACACACGACGTGCGAATCATACTGGTGGGGGTGAGAGGAATGAGGAGCGGGTGGGGGATGTATTAGTGTAACTCTAACGAGATGGAATTGAGACACACTGTGACACCATCATACACACTGATAACACTAGCAGACCTCTGTATGGGTGACTTCTGCCTCCAAGCGATCTGACTGGGACGATCTGCGACGGTAATCTATCTCGCTCTAGTCCATCTCCTCGTTGATTCTCTTCTCTTGTGATACTCTCTCACTGGCGACTCCTTCCTTCACTCACACAAATACCAGACCACTTCCCCAGAGACAATTTTCTCGTACAGTCAATGGCCCTTCACAAAACTCATTAAACTATTAAGTCTGCCAGAATTAGAAACTCTTTGTAAGTAAAGGAGACAAAAAACATCCGTTGTGAACACTTGGACAATTACAACTCACGCAATTAAATTTAGTTGGAACTTGGAGTTTTTACTTGAGAATCAAAACCTGAAATTTCCGGTGGAAAGTTAAAATCGGAATAATGGACGATTACATTTACGGTTCCCTAGTTTCCTTCATCTCTTTCTCTTTCGCCGAATATTGAGATCAATCCAAATCGAGTTTTCACGGAAATACACGTTTTGATGCGCTCCAAGACAAAAATATGATTACACGAAGTTGGAATTTTATATTTCGATTGGGTTCCATCAAAAGGAGCAACTAGCGATCGAAGTCTCTCAACCTGAAGTCCTGACTTCCTGAATAGGATTATTCTTCTTTGAGATCTTTTTATGCTCCAACTTCGCACACTCCTTGCGCCAGATCTCTTCCAGATTTATTTGACAATTTTCCCGGGAATATTCAATGAAGATAACTTCTTGATTGAGATTCTGGATGAGGTGGACTTCCCTTTAAAGTAATTTCAGTAGAATGTACGGTCTGTCCCATATATTTTTAGGTGAGGCTGAAAGTGATCGATTTGGAAGAAAAATTGCCAATCCGAACTTGATTATCTCCGATTGGGATTCGTCGATTATCTACATTTCGGATCTTTTATAAGTTCTATACTTCCATATTAGTCTATGGCTAATCGAGGGAAGGATAGCAGTAGACTATAATCCTCTAATGTGCCATGAAGGTATAATGAACGGTTTTACCAGTATGTATGAGAGATTGTAGTAAGAGAACGACTTGTCAGTGGTCAGTGCCATATCTATGCTAAAGTTCGTGGTCTTGAATTAACTATACACTTACAATAACATTGGCTGAAACAAGACGTCACAGATCCTCTTCTTAAAAACAATTTTCAGTAAAAGAATTTCAAAAAAAAGCGTTGGTTGTTTAAATGACGGCTCTCGAAACCTTAAATGGAAAAAATCATGTATCACAACTCACATGATATTTTTAGCGTGATTCGTGAAGTAATTACATTGTTTTGAAACTTATTATCTTAGATTTGCACCAATACAATGTGTGTTCCTCTGGTTCACTGTATAATAAAGTGGTCGCTCCGCCAGAACTAGCCTTAAATTAGTAGTTCCTATGCAAAAGTTGGAAACCTAAATGTCTGACGTTACATTGTGTCCTAATTTTCGAATGGTACCCTTCAAATAGCTTACAATCGTCCTGGTGGCACACCCTTCCTCTGTATAAGCTGGCCAGAAACGAATATGTGTATCCTAAATGTTGTTTCTCCCCAATATATTTGCTGCACAATATAAACTAATCATGATCTAACTGTTGGATCTCCAGGGTGACCGAACGGAGAGATGGGTAGTAATCACTACTGTCTGAGGTGGAACAATCATCAGAACAATCTACTAGGAGTATTTAGCCAATTGCTGGAGGCAGAAAGTCTGGTGGACGTGACCTTGGCCTCATCCGAGGGACACTCTCTCAGGTATGTAGGTAATCGCAGTGTTTCCTTTAGTAATTGTAAGAAGATTGCTTAACTGCTCAGATATGAGGTGCTTTTTCTAAAAATTGGTCAGTTGGAAGTTCTTTCCAGTAGGAAGATGGGCAATGAGTGATGAGATTGCCACGAAGTAATTGTCTCGGTGAATCTTCTAAATGATATCTCACAATAAAATCAGATTAGGCTATTTTATTTACAACAAACTTACAATCTATAAGACAATACTGTGACCTGTTCGAAAGACTTCAGCACTAAGCTGGGGTTTAAAACAAATACTGCTGAACGGCTGGCTGAACAGACAGGTTCATCGAGAACATGCTAACCAAGACTGGTCCGTTTCTTTCTTACCTGTGACGGTCCAGAAGATTTCTTTTTCCTGACGGCCATCGGAATTTATTAATGTTGATTAATTAAGTTCTTGTATTGTGGCCAAACGCTTCTTCCGTTGTCGGAACAACTGCATTAAATTGGATTCTTTCTTAGTGCACTTTAAAAGGGGAATTTAATGACGTAATAAGTAAAAATATAAGTTACGAGTTTTTATAATGTATCGATTAAATTTAACCTCATTTTGTAAAATTAGAAAGCCTGTTCTTAATTTTCCTCCCCAAAGTTTAACTGCTTTTAATTAGTTTTGATGATAAAAATGTTCTTTCTAATGTACATTTTCAATAAAATAGTTTCCTCAGTTAATTGTAAATGAAGAGAAGGGGCCGCCGTTTTTCCGCAAACGAATGATTCAAGTTTTCAACAAAATAATCCAGTTTTTGGTCAACTTTGGATGAACTTGAAATTTACGCTGCATTTTGGGTTCCATCACTTTATTTAGCACAAATTGGTAAATTACCCGTTATTCAAAAGAGCAGACTTAATTTTGTAAACTATAATCATGATGTATTGTAGACTTCGGTGTCGTTTCTTTGCTAGTTAATGCTTTCATCCTAAATCAATTCCGCACCTACTCATACTCAGAAGGCTACGATCTAGCTAACCTCAATGAGATGGCCAACATCAATCTGTTTCCAAACTCGAGTAAAGCAAAGTAATTACCTATTTTTTCAGGCGGGCTTTACGTCCAACTACCAATTAGGTGTATTGGACGGAGGCGACTTGCAAACATACTTTACTGTAAATTTTCTTTATTAACCATTAAATAAAATCTAAGGCCTCTAGACCGGGAATCGAACCCAGTACCACAATGCATATTATCTTTACAGGTCTCGTCTCTAACCGCTCGGCTACCGCCTTAACTTCAAGTAATTAAGTAAGATTCTAATTCATAGTACAACACGTGAAAACATAAAGAGTATTACTTAGCTTCCTCAAAGTCATGGGGCTAATATTTCGCGAGCAACATTTCTCGAGTTACTTAATTTTTAATTGATTTTTTTCCTGGATTTTCTTCCTTAAACGAAGTAATTCGAGGAACGGCTTAAAGTACCATTCAAACAAAATCTTCCAATTCTTGCTCCAAGGGTTTTACAGCTCTACTAGAAGAGTGGAGAACCATCTAGCTGAGTAGCTGATAATGAACTCGCCTCTAGCCATTAGTTTCCACCCACTAGCAAATCAAGGCGGTTTTCTCTTAACTTTACAAATCTACGCTTGAATTGGAAGAAAAATCTGGAGTTGTCATTTCCTTAACAGATTTATTGTCAACTTCTATGCACCGACAAGATCAGGAAACACCTTGTGATCTAATCTGCAGTTCACTGAATCTAAGCTAGTAATCTAGTTCTTAGGGTAAGAGAACTCTTCCGCTGGCAGTTGAACGGGAAAATCTCCGGATATCAATCGTATAAATAGCAAAGGAATAGCTGTCGTGCATTATTTTTTCATTTTAATCGACTCACTCTATACTTAATTTCTCAAAAATAAGCATGCTGATTAAGTAGTTCTGATAAAACGCAAACGGCTGTGATCTGGTTATTCAAGGAGTGGGGGAAGGGCAGTTCTCAGATTTCGAGTTGTGAGAACCTGCAGCGTTTTGTTTATGTTGACACCGTTTTGTGAGTGTGTGTTTGTAAATGGACGTTACTCACGGACATGGCTCACTAATTACTGAATTACATATTTGTTTCCTTAATTAACACTGCAAGTAAAAGCTAGTTATTTCAGCAATAAATAACTACTACCTTCCTGGGTTTTTAGAAGCTCCTCGAACTGGCTCCTCTCAAATATGTTGATTGAATAGTTTAGTTAGTGGAAAGACCAATCTTGGAAGCGCGCCTGGCGTAAGCTTAAGTCAGAGGTAGACTGTCTCTCACGAGGGTAAAAGAAAGTATGACTTGGACTGCTGGGGCTGATGGAGAGCCTTCGGCATGGGTTGATAGACTTAGCTTTCAATACTAGAATGTATTTACATTTCTACCCAGTCCTCTTCTAGTTCAATGCACCACAACATCTACCACCTCTTCATCTGACTCAAAACGTTTTCGAGCATCAAACTTCTTTAGTTTTGGGAATTGTATATTCCGGAACAAGCAAAAAAAAATAACATCAACCGCTTCCACAGACTTTCTCCTCAAGTGATCTCCAATGTTTAAGATGGACCATTGCTCCGCAAGGCCGATTCTGACCAAAGCTTCAGTCCTTACAAATCTTCGCTTGCCTCAGTCCCAACCAAGTTAAACCGTAGTTATCAAAAAAAATACATACAAAACAAAATAAGCTACAATTATTAGTTAATAGAGATGGTTAATTTTAAGGCTAATTATGGAACAATAAACCCAAACATCCGCAGGGCTCACAAGGTGGTGCTTTCAGCCTGTTCCACGTATTTTCGAGCTTTGTTTCTTGATCACCCGGCACGCCATCCCATCGTTATCCTGAAGGACGTTTGTTTCGCCGAACTGCGCACCCTGGTCGAGTTCATGTACCGCGGAGAGGTGAGCGTCGAGACCTGCAGACTGTCGGCACTACTGAAAACAGCAGAAAGTCTCAAGGTGAGCTGCATTTATCAATTACCAATTAATATAGCATTTACTTACACATGTCTTCAAATTGTAGTTAAACAATTTATTGTAATTGTTAATCTGGTTTTAACACGTGCAGAAATAGCTGCTGTAATCATAGTTAATTTGAATTAATTGAATTTTATTGCTTCTAATGGGAAACAAAGTAAATAGTTAATATGTTGCAGTAATTATCTTATATATTAATAGCGGATTTATGCAGATTTAAATAATGCAGTGAACAATGTGCCTTTTCTCCTGCAACTTTGTGTTCGAAATTTTCTTCAGCATTGTAAATGCAACAATTTGTTAATGCAAGTATTTCGTATTTTCGTACAAAAAGAAACATTGATAGAGTGAGATGAAATTATATTAAGTTTTAAAAATTATGATGTTCGATTCAAGTCTTAATTGATATCGAATCTTATAAATAATGGACAAATTGATATCATCGTCTTGCGGTAAATTTAACGTCATTCGACTGTAGTTAAATTTGTTTTAACCTCGATGAGTTAAAGTCGTTTTCCCGAAAATGGTTGAACATCAGACCACGATCTTTTTTGGTTCGTCTTGAAGAGTAGCAAACGCCCGTAGCGCACTCTTTATGCAGTTTACAATCAGGGAGAATGTAAATTATTAGGTAGCACAAATAGCTGATATCTGATTATTTGTGCTCGAACTGCCCATTTGTTGACACTTACTGCAGATATGCGTTATCCGTGTGAAGGTCGTCCGTCCAAGGACAAGCCTGCCGTGTCACATACGTTTGTGTGTTCTTGTATTTTACCAATAATTTTTTAAATTCATGGAAAAAAATTTCTATCGCTAAATTTATCCTTCATGGCAGGTGTTTTTGTTTTTGTTCAATTTGGTGCGCAAAATTGTTTCTTTTTCCACCAAAATTATTGCTGCTACTTCAATTTACCGCTTTTTTTTTTTTTTAAAAAAAATATATATCGTAAAGGACTTTAAATATCCAGAAAACAGATATCATGCTAACCAGCATCACGAAATCCTTTCAGCGACTAATAATCGCGGTCTCATTCTTCTTCTTTGGATAATATCTCTTGTTGGGAAAATCATTTTGCTGGCATCCTCTCTTGGTGGATCGGCTCTTGTTATCGTTATCTGGAGCGTCCTAACTCATCTAATGGATCCCGGTTCTGCAAGTCGTTAAATAGAGGAACTCCAGATTTTCCATTTAGTATCGGAAAATATGGACTCTCTAAAGCTGAGAAGGTTACTTAGAGGAGGTTTGTTGTCAAGTTTCGATTCCGCTTTTACCGAGAATGGAATTACAGTTTGAAAGGATGAGCTGGATTTAGTATCCTTTCATTGACGGTTACAGTTTATTCAGTGTAAAGATCTCTCATTAAAATAATCCAGAATTCCGGATTGTCTGCATGACTAGCACTATGGACAGGCTCCACTTCCATCGAGACAGCCGCTTGGTTATAGTTATCACCTTGCACTTTTTATCTTTTTTCCTTTCCCTAATACAGTTTTTCTTTTCTCTAAAAGAGAGTTTTTTACTTTTCATTTTATGGTTTCTTCAAAAAAGATGTCTTTTATTTTATTTGTGTTTCCGTCACCTCACTGTGTCCTTATTTATGTAAGTACCGACCTCCAGCAGACGGACATTTTCGAGTGATGTTGATACTTATTATAAAAAAAAATTCAAAGTTGGGCGTTTTTCAACGTTTCGCTTTTTCGTGCACTTTTTGACGATCAACCCTTATACAACTGTCCTACCGGACAGTTTTAATATTGTATTTTAAAAGAGTTCTTTAAATAAAGTATTTTTATTCATGTTATTTTATTGTTACATATAGTACGCTTTATCATTCAAGGTTGTTGGCGCTCAGTGCATCTTCAGTGCAATGCCGTTTTCCGAACAGTGTTGTCTTGCTAAAATCTTATTATTCATCTCTGCAAAGAGAGAGAAAAAGAAAAGCTTTGGGTGAAATTGGATATCTATCCATCGCGCTACAACCTGATCCAATCCTTTGTTCAGAAAATGTTGATTTATTATTAGTTTTGCTGAGCCTATGCAAGGAAGTAATACCGGGAAAGCTTCCAATTATTTGGAGGATGTTTCTGTTGATCAAAATTCTAAATATTAATTGTATGTATTCATGCCACAGAAGGATTAAGACTAATTTATATTGGTTCACCTAATCGTTGGGTGAGTTTAACATTAGCTCAAAATGGTAAAAAAGCCATTATCAATCTTGTAATTCGGACTGTTGCCAGGTGAAAGGTCTAGCCGAGATGACAGCTCTAAAGTCCAGGATGGAGAGTGAAAGCAACGGAGATAGCAGCAATAACGACAACGGGAACAGCGGAGACGGGGGTGGAGGCGGTGACGGCGGCGGGGGTGGCGGGGAGGAGGCGTCAAGTCCGGCCGGGCCACCCCCGCTGCAAGGAGGACCAGCTTCCGCCGGAAGTCCGCCGCCCGCACACTGCTCCTCGCCGCCAGAGCGAATCTGTGCGCCCGTTTCGCCGCCTGACACCCGAGACTCGGACTCTGTGCAGAGCGGTCCGTCCGACATGACACTGCCCACCACGGCTCCTCTGTCGCCGCAATCCTCGGCCAACGAACCTGTACCCGGACCTTCTGGACTTCCACCGGTCCAAGACGTACCTCTTGTAAGTCCCTACTAATTAGTGTAATTGCTGAGTAAGTGGATGCTTCAGAGAGTTAATAAATTAGAAGAGAACGAGCAGTTATTAAAATATGTGTCACACTAGCACTAAATCGAGTTAAGATATACTAAAAAATTAAAGAGGAGTTTATAACTCAAAAAGTAAAGTATGATTGTAAACGCTGGCGCTGGTTGGCC